>NC_135857.1:29521440-30121440 GCF_031162955.1 Sander vitreus | reverse complement strand
GTCAGATATGTATTTTTGTAGCTATCCCCATAACATTAAAATGTTAAAATCCACTCTAAAACGGACTGGGAGCCAATGACTTCATTGGCTCCCAGTCCGTTTTTTAAAAGTATTAGTAGTAATATAGTAGTATTTTAAAATTGGTGTTATGTGTTCTCTCCTGTTGGACCTGGTTATGAGTCTGGCTGCGGCATTTCAAATGAGCTGAAGTTTATTGAGGTTTTGTTGTGAGAGACATGAGTAAAGTTCATTACAGTAATCTAACCGAAAGGAAATGAATGCATGTACTGTTTTCAAGTTTTTGGCGGTGGTTGCCCAAGTTCCGAGCTTGGAAATCCGAGGTCAGGGGGTGTGTTTCCGACTTTGACCTCGGAAAATCCGAGTTCCGAGTACAAATGGAACTAGAACGCTGCAGACCGGTGTGTTGCAAGTAGTTGCAAGTTTCAACTGGTCGCAAATCTTTGGTCTGAACTGGGCTAGAAAGCAGGAGAAAACGGCTAGCATTGCTGTGTTATTTGCATGCTGTGTATTATGTATTTAACAATGAAGATTAAGAAAACATGCAGTGGTTCAAGAAACAGGAAGCGTACAAATCTATCTTGTGGTCGACAACCGCTACGCCCAGAGACTGCACAACATCCTACATGACTTTTTGGTGCCTAGCTTTCTAGCTAACAACATGCTTAATACGAGTTTGAGAGTTTTGGAAGGAAAGAAGGAAGGAGATGATTTGATTTCAGAGAGGGGGCACACACAACACAATGAAAATAAAACGATTTCCCCAGAAAAGCACATTTGCCTCAAAATAAAGTAAATTTGTATTAACTTTGTAATTATCAGAATGTGATAGAATTGGAGCTACTGATCCATGTACTGGAAATTTGCATGTTAACCTATAACTGTTGTTACCACTTATTGCCTCCTGCTCTCCCTATCTGGCTGTGTTTTGTCTGCACGCGTCTTTTTATGTACTTGAGGAAACATCGTTAATGGACCCTGTAATTTACTGTTTGGTTATTACTTTTATGCTGCAATCAACATCGCCTTTGGATGTGAAAGAGTAAATAAAGGGTAAATTTCAATGTCAACTATTATTGTTAACAAACAATAATAATAAGACGTTATTCCATACAAATATAATAATCCTTGTTCTCTTGCATCTACTATAAGCAACCATTTGTTGCTATCTGCATCATGTGGCTTGTAAAGCTAAGCCCTGCTAATAATGAATAACAGATTTGTCTACTTTGAAAATTGAAAAAAAAAATACTTGAATAGTCATCCTCCAACTGAATATAAACTATTCATTCCTTGTAAATGAACAGCTATTGCTATGTTGTATTTCTTGTACATAAAAGCGAAGTTAAACTTGGCTAAGCAAAATGTTTTTTTTTCCTTTAATGTCTTGGGCAAATGACAGTTGCTACTGAAACACACACACACACACACACACACACACACACACACACACACACACACACACACACACACACACAGTATAGTAATGCTAGTTCCAAAGTGTGTGCTATATAGTGAATACATAAGCAAGAGCTGTTGTTGGCTAATCTGACTCTAAATTCAGTCAGTATGACTTAAATTAACAACTTCTTGATTCTGCTTCCTTCTGCTCTGGTCTAAAATACAATTTTTAATTACAAACCACAAGGTGAAACATGGGAGCTAACTTGCTACATGCTAATGATGGAAAACTTAAAAAAAAAAAAAAAAAACTTAGCCATGACCAAAATGCTTCTTGATAACACGCCTGCCTCGCCATCAACCAAGTGAGCTCTGAGATGCACCCTTTGGATCCCTAATTATTTCCTTTAACCCACTCAGCCCTATTTCATCTCTGGCTGGAGCCTATTTGATGTCTGGCTTTCTAGGCAAGCACACACAAAGCCCCCCCCCCCCAACCCCAACCACATTCATCAAAGTACATGCCCCTATTTAACCATCTCAATAAGGTAAAGGAAACTTCCTCAGATGAACTCATCCTGAAAGGTATAATAATTCCTTTTTCAGATCTTGTGTTGATGTTTAGCTACAGGTAGGAAATGGATTCCTAGCTTGCCAAGCATGGTTATTTCAACACAGTTACAAATAGCTGATGAACAAAGACAAAACAGACTGGTGCACTCCTGCTGTTCTCTTGGGAAGGTGGTATGACATCAGTGTGCACACACACTGTACAAATAGGTCGAGAAGGCGTGGAATTGCAAGGTAATGGTATGCAATGAGACAATGAGGCTTGGGAGTAGGAGGTAGATCTCCTCTTGGAGTACCTATACCCTCTACTGGCTGAAATGTGTTATATCAAATAGGGATCAAATTATTCCCCGGGGTGGGGCATCTGCATTTGTCTTAGGATGTCAAAATGTCAGTGTCTATATTTATTAGGCATCATCTGAACAGTAAACAATAGGTTTAATTAGATATTGTTTTATATAATTACATTTATAACTTTGCACTATGGTTTTACCTACTGAGATACTCACTGAGACACCAATCAAATAAAAATGGAATTTGGTTTGTGGAGCCAAATGATGGAGCTTCATGAATCCTTTTTCTCATTTGTGGAAATCTTAATTTCCTTCAAGACTTTATGTGGGATCGTTAAAAAACAATTAAATCTATTTTGAAAAAAGAGATTTGCCCAGGCAGGGTATACACAAAATACTGTTATTGAATACTTTATCTACTTGTAGCTTTGTTGATTGATATTGTAAATGTTGTTTATACTATTCAGACAAAGGTTGTGAATAAGTCCCTATGGGTTTTTTGCCTCATCTTTCTCATGAACTTGTAACTTGTGCAAAATAAATTCTTAGTAGTCTTACTTCACCACCATATTATAAATAAGTCATTATCACGCCAACGAAAAGCTGAATGACCTAATTTTCACACCAACATCATTGTATTTTAAGAAGAAAAACAACCTTTGCCAGAAAGAACTCCTTAAGAACAGCAAGTTAGCAACGGCCCAGACGGGTCAGGTAAAGGTGGGATTTACACGGCAGAGCGGTCACATATATCCTACTAAGATGTTTGTCTTCTATTAAGTCTGTAATCACAATGCTCTGAGCCGGCTCCTTAGAGCATTAGTTGCCGGCCTGGTCGGATCAAGTATTTAGTTTGTTAAGTACGGTTTACAGGGGATCACACGCTGCTGCTGGGCAGGTTAGCCAAAGGAGGAACTATCCTCCTGAAGGTGATTAAGTACCTAAAGGAAGGCTGGGTGAGAGGCGTAAGACAACTAAGTTCGTCATTTTGCACACTCTATGCAGGTAGGCTCCTGATGGTATCAAACAAAACAAGATCACGATTGGTCCAACCTGTTTCCTCTGCTCTCACAGTACACATGCCTAACAATGTTACATACAGTGTCGTCAAATAAAACGGAAATACATTCCCAGTTAGACTGAATTGATGTCTTCTCATCCATCCATCTTCATCCGCTTATCCGGTATCAGGTCGCTGGGGTAGCAGTTCCAGCAGGGGACCCCAAACTTCCCTTTCCCGAGCCACATTAACCAGCTCCGACTGGGGGATCCCGAGGCGTTCCCAGGCCAGGTTGGAGATATAATCCCTCCACCTAGTCCTGGGTCTTCCCCGGGGCCTCCTCCCAGCTGGATGTGCCTGGAACACTTCCCTAGGGAGGCGCCCAGGTGGCATCCTTACCAGATGCCCGAACCACCTCAACTGGCTCCTTTCGACGCAAAGGAGCAGCGGCTCTACTCCGAGCTCCTCACGGATGACTGAGCTTCTCACCCTATCTCTAAGGGAGACGCCAGCCACCCTCCTGAGGAAACCCATTTCGGCCGCTTGTACCCTGGATCTTGTTCTTTTGGTCATGACCCAGTCTTCATGACCATAGGTGAGGGTAGGAACAAAAACTGACCGGTAGATTGAGAGCTTTGCCTTCTGGCTCAGCTCTTTTCATCACAACGGTGCAATAAATTGAATGTAATACCGCACCTGCTGCGCCGATTCTCCGACCAATCTCCCGCTCCATTGTCCCCTCACTCGCGAACAAGACCCCAAGGTACTTGAACTCCTTCACTTGGGGTAAGGACTCATTCCCTACCTGGAGAAGGCACTCCATCGGTTTCCTGCTGAGTACCATGGCCTCCGATTTAGAGGTGCTGATCCTCATCCCAGCCGCTTCACACTCGGCTGCGAACCGATCCAGTGAGTGCTGAAGGTCACAGGCCGATGATGCCATCAGGACCACATCATCTGCAAAAAGCAGCGATGAGATCTCCAGCCCACCGAACTGCAACCCCTCTCCACCCCGACTTCGCCTCGATATCCTGTCCATAAATACTACAAACAGGATTGGTGACAAAGCGCAGCCCTGGCGGAGGCCAACTCTCACCTGAAATGAGTCCGACTAACTGCTGAGAACCCGGACACAGCTCTCGCTTTGGTCGTACAGAGATTGGATGGCCCTGAGAAGGGACCCCCTCACCCCATACTCCCGCAGCACCTCCCACAGTATCTCCCAGGGGACCCGGTCATACGCCTTCTCCAGATCCACAAAACACATGTAGACCGGTTCGGCATACTCCCAGGCTCCCTCCAGGATCCTTGCGAGAGTAAAAATCTGGTCCGTTGTTCCACGACCAGGACGGAATCCGCATTGTTCCTCTTCAACCTGAGGTTCGACTATTGACCGAACCCTCCTTTCCAGCACCTTGGAGTAGACTTTACCAGGGATGTGATACCCCTGTAATTGGCACACACCCTCTGGTCCCCCTTTTTGAAAACCACCCCGGTCTGCCACTCCTTAGGCACCGTCCCAGACTTCCACACAATGTTGAAGAGGCGTGTCAACCAAGACAACCCCTCCACACCCAGAGCTTTAAGCATTTCTGGACGGATCTCATCAATCCCTGGGGCTTTGCCACTGTGGAGTTGTTTAACTACCTCAGCAACTTCCACCAGGGAAATTGACGACAATCCCCCATCATCCTCCAGCTCTGCCTCTACAATAGAGGGCGTATTAGTCGGATTTAGGAGTTCCTCAAAGTGCTCCTTCCACCGCCCTATTACCTCCTCAGTTGAGGTCAACAGTGTCCCTTCCTTACTGTACACAGCTTGGATGGTTCCCCGCTTCCCCCTCCTGAGGTGGCGAACGGTTTTCCAGAAGCACCTTGGTGCCAACCGAAAGTCCTTCTCTATGTCTTCTCCGAACTTCTCCCACACCCGCTGCTTTGCCTCTTTCACGGCAGAGGCTGCAGCCCTTCGGTACCTTGCAACTGGCTCCGGAGTCCTTTGGGATAACATATCCCGGAAAGACTCCTTCTTCAGTCGGATGGCTTCCCTGACCACCGGTGTCCACCACGGTGTTCGTGGGTTACCGCCCCTTGAGGCACCTAAGACCCTAAGACCACAGCTCCTTGCCGCAGCTTCAGCAATGGAAACTTTGAACATTGTCCACTCGGGTTCAATGCCCCCAGCCTCCACAGGGATGCATGAAAAGCTCCGCCGGAGGTGTGAGTTGAAAGTCTGTCAGACAGGGGCCTCCTCCAGACGTTCCCAATTTACCCGTTTGGGCTTACCAGGTCTGTCCAGAGTCTTCCCCCACCCCCTGACCCAACTCACCACCAGATGGTGATCGGTTGACAGCTCCGCCCCTCTCATCACCCGAGTGTCCAAAACATACGGCCTCAGATCAGATGAAACGATTATAAAATCGATCATTGACCTTTGGCCTAGTGTGCTCTGGTACCAAGTACATTTATGAGCATCCTGAACACCATGTTCAAACATTTATGTTTGAACATGGTGTTCGTTATAGACAATCCAAGACTAGCACAGAAGTCCAATAACAAACATCTGGTTTAGATCAGGGAGGCCGTTCCTCCCAATCACGCCTCTCCATGTGTCTCCATCATTGCCCACGTGCGCGTTGAAGTCCCCCAGCAGAACTATGGAGTCCCCCACTGGAGCCCCATGCAGGACTCCACTCAAGGTCTCCAAGAAGGCCGAATACTCCGAATACTAAGGTCGAACTCTTGTTTGGTGCATATGCATAAACAACAGTCAGAGTCCCCCCCCCCACAAGACCCATTGATGTCTTCTGTTTCTTTTAATTACATTTGCCATTTGTAGTTGTCACCTGACCGGTCAGTGGAAGGAAAACAAAAACAGAACAGACAGGAGGACTGTGAGCAGGCCAGGACACATTTTGATGAAATAACTAATTAACTAGCAATAATTAAAAAAAATGTCAATGCTCAAGTTTCATCTCACCCTAACAATGGCATATCTATGCCCGTTTTAAAATGCAAGCAAGCAAGCGTGTCCCTGAGCATGCTATGTCAGGTCCCCTTCAAGTTTCTACCACATCAACAAACAAGATATTTTGCATTAGTGATGTCAGTGCCACTGTCAGGTTAAGATGAATAAAAGACTTTATAGAAATGAATTCTCTACCAGCCACAATGACACGTAACAGCCTTGCTATCCAGTTCAGATAAAGGGAAGCTTATGCGTGCCTCATTATTAAGTAGGGCTGAAACTAATGATTATTTTCATTGTCAATTAATCTGTCGATTATTTTCTTGATTAATCGATTGTTTGGTCTATAAAATGCTGACAAACGTTGATATGTTTTTCCCAAAGCCCAAGATGACGTTCTCAAATGTCTTTTGTCCACAACTCAAAGATATTCAGTTTACTGTCATAGAGTCATGAAGAAACTAGAAAGTATTCACATTTAAGAAGCTGGATTTAGAGAATTTTTAATTTTTACCAATTAATCAATTATGAAAATAGTTGGCGATTAACTTAATAGTTGACAACTACTCAATTAATCTTTGCAGTTGCATTATTATGTCATGACAATGAAAGCCAACAGACCAATTACATAGTCAGGAACTGTGGTAATAAACTGGATTCATTGGCTACACCAAAGCTCCACACTGATTCTTCCACTCCACGTACACATTTCAGGCTTCAAATTAGACCCTAAGGCACTACAGTTTGACTGGGTGAACAGTCAAACTGACCTTTCAAATTGTTTCTTCAAACAATTTGAAAGGTCAAAGCAACAAAAACTACAAATTCAAATGGCACACTATGCTTCATAAATTCATTTGATATAATTATACAACAAAATATAAACATCAGCTTAGGAAAGAAGAAAAAAACTCACGATACTTGAAATTCAAGACTTAAGGGGGAGTTTATCCAAAGCTCACAGACAGAGCAGCATTTATATTTTTCACTAACAATATTTTCGTAAATAGCCTTACTGGAGAAAATAAGTAAGATGGAAGTGCGAAAACCAGTATATTGTACCATTTAGTGAAATGCAAATCGCTAATTGCCTATAATGAATGTTTTGAATGTCTTTATATTTTTCCAAGTGAAGCCATATCACAATCAAATTTCAATTTGGGATGAGATTTTGTAGAAAGGTTGTGTGAATTTAATAAAATTACATTTACAAAACATGTGTTTTGAAAGGAAAGAGGAAACTTTCCAATAGTAGTCAAACGTAATTTCCATGAATGTTGTTCATATAAAATCTTAGAAAAGAAATGTAAAGAATTCAAAGATTAGTTTTTCCTTTCAAAACAGCTTTGCTCTTTGTTATATCGACACCAGAAACTCAGAAAATCACATCAAGCTTTCCATCCATCCTTGAACCTCCAATAAGATCTCAAAGAGCACATCAATTGTACAGGGCATCAAGATGCCAATAAGTAGATTTGCATACATTTATTAATGACTACAACAAAACCTCTGCATTCCAAGGACAAGGGCTGTTTTTTACACCTCAGTTGATTAGCCTAAGTGCAATCTCAGTAAATCTGGACACCAGGTGTCCTTACAGCAGGTGTTGGATTACCATTCAGCCGTGCCCGGACAACTCTGTGTCCTGCGTGAGCATACAGTAAGAGCACTAAGAACAGGTAAGAAAGGTAAAATTGGGGATTTAGTTCCTCAGCTCTGACTCCAAAGAGTCTTAGCAGGTGATTTGTTGCTCATCCCCTCAGGGCTTAAGCTGTGACGAACTGACAAAGCTTGACTATCAAATCAGGTGTCTACTTAACGCAGTGCAGCCAGGTTGATGGCTGAAGAACGGGTTGCACACCCTGTTAGTGTAGCTGTTTGAAAGGGTACTTAAAGGGTGATCCCATTATGTTGGATTGAAAACTCCATAATGTGTTCCAAAACAGCTCCAGGACGGATTGTGACAGCAGCTATTGGCAGGAAACATTTTACATAACACATTCTAACACGTATCAAGCTTGTTTTCATCATGTAGGAGGGACCAAACTGCAGGACTTTTTAAATGTCTGAATTTCTGTAGTGCTCACACTTCGAGACAATTTTTGTTCCAGACTATGTCATGTTGACATATGGGCACCCAAACACCACAAGTCATCTCAGATGAGGTGTACTAATTACAATATCATTCTAGTTGGAGTGATCCACAACTGGAGCAAATGATATTTAACAAGAAGAAGAATGCTATAAGTTGCTGTGTGACCTCTGGTTTGTTTACTTTCAGCTTTGTAGTAATAGAGCCTGACGAGGCATAGGACAATACAGTGTTTTGGAGTGTCGGCTGCCTCCACCCTACCCCAATTCCTCTCATTGGTTACTGCTCGTTTCCAGTCTCAAGCACAATTATACTTTCTGCATCTGATGGCTGCAAGGGTCCAAGAGGCTCCATGTGGTCGACATTTTGTCATCTGTTCATGTCTGTGAGGGGTCCGTGTGTCCGCCTACAGCAAATGTTATCAATGGGCAGACTACACATGCGGACCGCTAAAGGCAAAAGTGTTTTCAGAATAGAAAAGGCTGCCACCAAAGAGAGGGGGGACACGCGCTTAATCGTACAAATGGGGGACACATTCAGACTCAAACGCATTCATGATGTTTCACTGGGTTGTACACACAAAAAAGTGGCGGAAGTAGTTGAAAAATAAAAAAAAAGATCTTAAAAGAGGACACTGGCTTCTTCCAAACTTTCACACCGTAAAGTGAGCATGATTGTCAGATTGTCTACTTTGGAAAGTTACAAAAGTTGTCAGAAGCAGCTCCTTCACTCCTGTCTTCATTCCAGTATCACAACATGGTTTCACACTGTTAGACTGCAATGGGCAAATCATGGTCCCAAGTCTTGTCATCTGCCTTGGACTTTAGATAGAGGTTATGTTCCTGTCACTAAACAAAGTGGTTAGCATGTTCACTGCAGGTTAACAGGATTATTAGAGTGTAACATTAAAGGCTATGAAGAAAGAATGTAAGGTCATGCAGGAAAAGCAACACGTTTCAGTGTCTCCAGTGTAAAAGCCTTTTTAGATCATGACTAGTCTCACTTGTGTGAACCAGCCGTCTGTCCTTTATCATCTCAAGTGTTTGTTTAGAGTTTTGTCATGTAGCCCTTGGCTTCTATCATGAGGTAGTGAAGGCAAAACAAGCTGAGTTATTATCATCACCAGGGCCAGGAAGGGCGGGCAACCGCAGGGGGAACTTATCACAACCATCTTGCAGTCCCTTTTTCGTTGTGACCTAAACTCATTTGCACCTCCTCTCCTCCTGGCCCCACAGCCTCATGTCTGATGTGAGAGGATGACACCTCCCCTTCCGTTGCCTTTTTCCTACAGGCCCTACTCCTCGTCAAATCAACATTAAACAAGCACAATTACAGTTAATGGGCTGGATAGGATCTATGTCCTCCTTTCTGTCTTTGAAAAACATCCGCTCACCCTGCAAACACACCTTCTCCTGAGGTTTCTGCATAGCAGAAGCAAGGATGTATCAGACGTTAAATGATTTAACTTTTAGCTTTTCCTGACACCACGTCCACATGTCTCAATCATTTAAAACAAGGAGTTGCATAAAAGGGTGTGTTATGTGAAGAAGTCAGAGTGTAGGAGCTGCTATCTCTGATGGCTTAGATAGCAAAAGTATGGAGCCAAGGTTTGCTATCATTGGCACTCATCTCACATAAACAGACACAGCCCAAACAATGACTAGCAAAATTTCTGATAGCACAAACAACATCCTGATATAATTACACAATCTGCTGCAGCAGGAGCATGTACCCTACACTGTATGTGAGAGAGGAAGACAGAGAGGATGTGCGAGAGAGAGAAGGAGGGGTAAACACCACTTTAAGTGCAGGTTCCTGAGGTGCAGGCTGCCCTGTGCAATCCACACAGATAACTATCTGGCTGGATCTGGAGATGACAACAGGGATAGCCACTAGTGGTGGAGGAAAAAATTTCCATTACTGAAGTAAAAATAGGAATATTTGAATATCAATGAGTATTATGCGAACAAAATGGATACAGTTATATTATAGGATTATTATTACTGATGCATTCAAAGTCTTTTTAATGTTACAGCTAATTTTAACTACTTTATGTTCCTTTTGGTAGTTAAAATACTGTAAAACAATGTGTTCTATTTCAGATACTCATTATAGATTTTTTAAATAATAATCTACAAAGTAACAAGTAACTAAAGCTATGCGACAAATTTGGTCAAGTAAATAGTATAATATTTTCTTTGTAAATGCAGTGGGGTGAAAGCTTAAAGTAGCACAAAATTGAAACTGAAGTAAAGAATGTGTACTTTAAAGTGGTACTGAATGTACTTGATCAATTTTAGTAACATGCACTTTCAATTATGTATAAATGTGATTTCTGTAAATATTCAGACGGAAATTCTATTAAAAGTCTCATCACATCATAAAGCAGATTTAATTTTCTTTGTGTCATTCCAACGGGCAGTTACAAACTTAAAATTGAAGGACTTGTTGATTTTGACCTACAGTATGTCACATAGTAACATATATGTAATAGAGCAGACAGCACCACTTGCGGCTGAAGTGGAAAAATAGAAACGCAGATGTCATCAGCAGTGTATTTCAGATAAACAATGCCTGAACATTATCAAACTCTACTGTGATCAAACAGACATATTAGCGTCTATGTTAAGTATTCATGAAATAACCTTTGTTACATTTGCATATAGTAAGTATTGACTGGGTGGAGGAACGATTATTATGACAGTGATACCTGACAGTCCATTTCTCAAAGTCAGTGAATACAAAGGCCTGACTGCAATTAATCACATCTCTCAGATTTCCTCTACGAAGCTTATTTTTCCATTATCACTCAGTGTTGCTGAAAGGCCAAAACTGGATAGGGCTTTAGATGAGAGACACCTGTCAAGCAGGCTAGAGAGCAAACATTACACCTTTATCCATACTTATGTGCAAACATACACACACACACACACACACACACACACACACACACACACACACACACACACAGAGAGAGGCAAGCAAACACGTGTGTGCAAACACAATTCAAAAGGTGGTAGAGCATACCCTGACACTCACAGGCCCTGCTGCCTGAGAATTGTTTTAAGCTCCACTCCCTTGTTTGCTATGCAGCTTATTCTCGTCTCTTCTGCATGTTTTTTTTGTCTCGCTGCTGTTTGTGCTGTAAGTGTGTGCTCATTAGGTGAGAGTGTGCGGGGATGTTTTTGTTCCAATGACATGAGTGTTTATTTTTGAGGGAATCCCTGTGTTTGGTTTGTACATTTTTTTTAATCAGTTAACAGCTGCAAGCAGTAAGGTCATCAAAACAAAAATGTGTGGTGCTGGGAGAGTTTACACCCAATAAGAACATGAATATGGGTGGCAGTAGCTCAGTCTGTGGGGTGTTGGGTTGGGAAGTCCTCATGGTGGTGAACTGGTAGCTGGGCGCAAGGCACCGAACCCCCAACAGCTCGGGGCACCTGTCCATCGACAGCTGCAGCCCCCTCACTCTGACATATCTCCATTAGTGCATGTATAGGTACTGAGCATGTGTGTGTATTTCAGGCCTGTGTGTGTAATGTGTATTCTAACAACAGAGTGAAAACATTGTAATTTCCCTTGCGGGATTAATAAATTATTAGGTTTGTTTTTATAATTAGTATACAAAATTCAGTTAAGTATGCCAATGACTTTATATTGGAACCTGACTTGGTAGGAAATACACATCAGTATTAAGAAACCAAAAGAATAAACAAAGTTACAGAATATTGCAAAAACTAAAGGTTTTCAAATGAACTTCAAACCATATCCCAAAAAGTGTTTTACCTGTTCCCAAATGGCCACACTTGCATGTCTATGTAGTCGTGACCCAATTAATCATACAAATAGGGATAATGGTGTATACCTTTGGACAGTATCCTCGAATGCATTCATGGTGTTGCACACAAAAAGTGTCGAAAGTAGTATGAAAAAAAGGGAGCTTGGGAGAGACGTTCAAACCCTGCTTTAATTTAACACCTCCACACACCTGGCCAATTGCTGCATAAAATGGACGTAATGAATACAAATACAGAGTTTAACACACAGCAGAATAATGACAAAGTCTCAAAAGGAGAATATAGCAGATGCATTAAGTGATATAGTATTCTGTACCATTTGACATGCCACCACAGAGAGACCATATACTCAGTTTAGTAAGTACACCTAGCTAAAAGGTGTTTCTAATATTTTTTTTCGACCCAATTTATAACAATGATGGTAGACCTCACAGTACAACACATTCCAATCCAATAGCAACAAAAGCTGCAGCATCCAACATGACCATAGGCATAAGGGCCAAACACTGAAAGTCAAAGCTAAGCAATCATAGTCTTAGAGAGGCACTGGTGATGTCATCTGTTGGCATTTTTCAAAATAAACTCCTCATGGCTTCTCTTCACCCAGTGGCACCAATAGCAAAACACTCTAGTGCGGCTACAATCCATCTCCACATGTTTATGTGGTAGGCTAAAGCAGTGCCATAATAGTAAATGGGTTCAGAACAACCCCAGGCTCAGCCGGGGCTCTACTCTATAGATCAGCTGCACACAGAGCAGTGACCAATCATTTCCTGCTAACTGGTGTTGTTAATGGTTCATCCCCAGGGATACAAGTGTTGGTTTAGGCTCAGCTCTGCTCTGCTTGTGTCCTTATAAATGGTCTCTATCCTGGGACCCTTGATCGTCTCATTACCTTGTTTCAACATTCTTTCTTGCGCTTAATTTCGGAAACAGCAAATCTGTTTGGACAGATTGGCAAAACAAAAGTGACAAGATGAATTGAACGATGGCAGTCTTGTAGTCTCTGGGTAAGCCACTCACGTTAGAGTGCTTTGTTGGAACAGCAAATGAACAGAATTAGCTTAAGAAACAGATGTCTCTTTATTGCTGCTGACACAATAGACATCACAGTAAAACCTAGTAACAAAGCCCAATGGTGAGCCCTTGGAGGCTCAAACACTATTCACTGCTTAATCACATGAGTCTCTTCAGGCAAAATAGGGAAACAGTGCCCCACTCTGTCCACAATGAGTAAGACAAATGGGATGACTTAATTCTCTGCTGGGCAGCGTGTCAAGGGCAATAAGGCTTAAAGACTCAAGCAGGAGGTGGGCAAAGGCAAAGACAGCATGTCTGCAACATCTTTGTGTCACAGAAAAAGGCTTATTAGGTTGCCCCATGATCAGTATACACGATGCACGCACATAAAAATACAGGCTGCCCTATTAATTGGAGACATAGCTATTATAAGCACAACAGGGGTGCGAGGGGCTCTGGCCCCCCAAAACTGGGTCATGATTGAAAACCACAAGAACAGAGAATAAAGGAAACTGCATACAACTTGGTTATGGGGGTAGCTCCTCATGTTCTCTGACACTGTCACCTGCCTACCCTCTTTGCACATGACTGTATTTGGCTGAAATTTCACACAGCTGGGATGAGACTACCCTAAACCTCCTTTTGTGTTTCTGTCAATAATCATGTTTGCACTCTCATGATCCTATGGCTTTAGCTCTGGTAAATTATTTGCTGCTGCACCTCTACCACCTACATGACTGACTGATGTAGGAGTTTTTCCTGGTACACAGGGATCAACATAGCAGTTACTGACAAGTTTTCTTTTCTTTGCTGCCTTTCATCTCTTCATTCTGCCTCCCAGTTTTACAGCATTTGAGCAAACAATGTCGGGGAAAAAAAACCTGACATTACACAAAAACAGTATGAGTGAAAATAACAAAAGAAATGCTTGGAAGTTCATGTTAGGACATATTGACAACATAAGCACCTTGATATTATAATCACATTAGGGAGTGAGTTTGTCTGTGGGTCTTTCTGCCTTTAGTTTTGCCTTCAGTAAGTGAAATGCATGCTCGATCGGGTTGACATCAGGTGATTGATTCGGCCATTGCAGAATATTTGTTTGTCTTAAAAAACTCTGTTTCTGTTGTTTTGGGTCATTGTCCAACTATACTGTATTCAACAACTTTATTAATCCCACAAGGGGCATTTCTTTAAGAGCAGCTACAGACAACACACAAATACATATAGCACACAAGCCTTCATATAGGCCTACACACTAGAGAGTAGTTATCCATTTAAAAGTCAAATTGCAGAAGGAATAAAAGAGTTAGAGTGGCGATTAGTTTTAAAAGCAGGTAAAATATAACGTCTTGATGGCAACAGAGAAAATTCACTTTGAAGAACATGATCTGAAGATTCCAGATTGGATGAACCATCTGTCTATCACGTCTGCCACACACCTAAACCACGCCCGCTACTTGGATCAGACACAGAAAGTCGAATAACAGCATCACAGTATCTTTTGCACTAATTTCTGTAGTGGCTTTATGAACAATATGGACTGTCCTCATAAGAAAAACAACAGTATTGGTCATTCAAACATCTCAAAATAGCCCATGTTTACGCCTCTCTAACAAGTTGTGCGAAGAAGGGCCTTTCCCAGAATAATGATTGTATGTTGAAACAACATATGTTAACATTCCGTATCAAGGCATACAATTAGTGACGCTGCAAAAAATTTCACAGACAAACAGATTTTGTATTTACGTATATAGAATTATTCGAGCAATGGCAACCATATTATTTGAACCTGTTATGACATGCAACAAATGCCCTGAATTTTAATTGTGCCCCCATGACATGTGCCCAGAACCAGCAGGCCACAAAGACATATTTGTATGCTCTAACTGTTAGGACTGGTGTTAGGTATACTAGTACCTTAGACATAGTGTTGGGCAAGAAGTGCTACAGCCCAACCAAATACCTACAATGGCAAAATGACAATTCTATTGCCAGAATTTAGTGAATACTTATACATGGCTGTAATGATGTGTAAACTGATGACCAAAATCATCTCAAAATTGCCACCTCAACTGTCCAGTAAATTAAATAATTATGGCGAGAAGCTATTTGAGGCCGGCATATCTGGATTATACAACAGGTCCTGAGGACCGTTACAGAGATTTAATGAAGGTTAAATCAATGCACTTGACACATCATATAACCCTTGACCCCAAGCTCATGCTCAAAGGGGGCAGCAAAGGGTCAAATGATGGGTTCGGGGGATAACACCCCCATATTTCTTCAAGCATATGTGTATGTTCTCCAACTAGCTTATTTTCATCATACAAATACACCATAAATACCTAATCAATAGAAGTTATTTTTCATCACTATGGATGAGCATGAAAAGATTAAGAGGTTTAAAGCCAGGCATGGTCAAGGAAACTAAGATTAACATGGTTACTAATACCTGACCTTTGGTTGAACATTGGCCCCTAACTAATGACTTTAAAAGCATTGCGCTTGTACATCTGTGAACTAAACTGTTAGGTAAACCTAATGCTGGAGCTTAAACAGGATAAGGCTGAGTGTCCACATAGCGTTTTTTTTTCTGAGCGTCTTTTTCCGAATTGTTCCCAATGAGAAGAGAGGCTATGCGGCTGCCTAGAGAAAAAGCGCTGCACCCAGTGTTGTTTTTCTGCATTTTCACATCCCTCTCCTGATGGAGAAGATGTCTTTGCACTTCCTTAAAATCTGAGATTCAATTATATCCCGGGCAAGCTTCATTAGGTACGTCACTAATACTTAATCGTAAACCAATCGCTGTCTAATACGCAAAAGCCAGCAAAGAAACCTGAAACCTTCAGAGCAGAGCAGACTGTCAGTACAGAGAATAAAAACACTCATGTCATGTCATTATAGCTGTCAGCCACCGCCAGTTACAAGCGAACTAGCTGCCCTCGCTAATTACACATCCACCACATACAGATAAACATTAGCATTCATTTGGAGTTGTGTTTCTGGACACCTGTCGAATACAAATTCAATATTCGCTCTCCTTTTGGTCTCCACCAACTCCTGAGGAAAATATCTGGCTCCTTAGCTGCTAAATGGTCAAGGTCAGGAATGAATTTTCATGCTCAACATTGAAAATGTGTCTCACCCACATCACAGTCAGAAAAAAAGAGCAGAGAAAGAGCAGTGTCATTTTTAACAGTAAGAGCATGTGTCCTTTCATAAAAGTAGCAGCACAAACACAAGCGCACACACACACACACACACACACACACACACACACACACACACAAATGCACACTTAGTAAGCCATGCTTTCATTACACCACACAAAATAAAAGGCTGTACGTTTGTTGAGTACATTTAGAGAAAGTCACCTACAAAGTCAGCTGGGAGGGCAAATATAAAAAGAGATGGGCTTTTGGAATTGAAGAAACAATGAATCAGAAAAGCAACTTCAAGTGGCACCTGCTATGGAGCAGGAGGACCAGGGCGGAGGATTGGAAAGGACAAAGGCTGAGTATTATGCTGCAGTTATAAAGAGCGGGTAAGCTTGTTTGCTTTAAAGGTGTTGTCCGGTTGCCCCAGTGGCTATGTATTGCGGGGACGCCCGTGGCCTTTGTTTTCTGACACGAACAGGGAGTGTTGAGATCGAGCTGTGGACACTGATGCGTGACTGAATTACTATTAGACTGGTAGCACTGGGAGAGTCTCTACAGGACACCTGCAACACCAGCTCTATGCCTTATAGCAATTACTTTTTTTTTTATATAGTTTTTGTGTTTTTACCACCATTTCAAGTGAGCTCACCTTTAGCTTTACCTCCAAAGTACTTAGAGAATCTGGATAAACTGTTTAGGCCTACTTGTTTATGAACTGATTTGCTCATGTAAGTCAGACTTTGATGTTGCCAATTTTCTTGGCGCCTGTACTTAAAATATTTGCTGATTAATTTTCTGTTAATACACTTAATATTGAAAATCTAATTGAATATACATTTATTTAAATGTTTAATCAAAACAAAAAGGATGTCACGTGAGTAGTTAAACATAGAGGTGTACATTTGTTTCAGCTTTCCTCTATATTATTTCACCATTATCAGAGTACAGACGTATTCTAGCAACAATTTGGCCATAAAGATGACTAACTGAAATGGATCATTTCAATCTAAAACCGTGTTGATAGTACTATGCTGAGCATGAGTAGCACGCCACCCAAATATACTGTACATGTCGGATAGACGGGGAAAATCATAGAGCTCAGCAGCATGTTTCATTGATGCCTATCTGTCCACACATCCATGTGAACCTGCCAGGTCGTCAACAATAAAACAGGATTAATTCATACTTCAAACGGAGGAGTATGCACATTCGTGTGCACACTTAGGACTTGTATTCAACACTTATTAACCCTTTTTGAAGTTTGACCTTGTGCATTCAGCCAGCACTCCATTATAAATTAGAAAAGCTGCTGAATGCACAACGTAGAGCACAGAGAAAGTGGAATCAACTTGTTCAAACAGAGATGGTTTGAGAAGTGTCATTCCCACGGCGAGGTGTGCCAGCGGGCTTTGAAAGAGTGATGAGTCAGGGCAAGCTCTCGGGTATGTTGCCACAGAATTAAACACTGAGTGTGTCTTGTTTGATTTCAGGAGCTCCTGTTCGTAAATTGTCTTGTCTGTCAGCACTTACATATTCCACTTAGAGGCCAGAACAAAGAACTTTCCTGTCATTACTCTGTTGGGATTTTCCTCAATGCTTCAAATGACTGTGTGTGGTGAGATTAGGTGTGATTCAATTGGAACGGGGAGGATATAATATGTTTTAAGAAATATAACCACAGAGGGCTAATGCTCTGTCCAGCCCAAAATCTGTCAGGGGCATCTATTAGCATGAAAAACTCACACGTTACATTTTTGAGGGGTTTGGCATTCATTAGCAAACCTCTTAAAGCGGTGTTGTGTTTTGACTCGCTATGTCCCAACACTTCCAATATTTACACAGATCTGGACCACCAACAGCACAGTGCTTTCACTCCTCCCATTCCTCAACACATTACCATGCATATCTGAAAGTCCTCGACTCCAACTTAGCTTTCTGACAGTTTTTAATACCTCACCTTTCACCCTCACTTTGTCAAAAGAAAGGCAATCCATCATTTTGAGGAGAGAAAAGCGGAGCATTTAGCGGGAGATGAGTGAGAAGTAACATGTTTGATCTGTTGAAATATTTGCAGAAGGATTCCCAAATGTAGGAGTGCTAAAGTGTATCTGGGGGAGTTTCCCCACATCTGCAGGTGGCTATATCAAAATCTAATGCAACCCTACTGTCAGACAGAACGTTGATACTGGATGATTCTACAAAACCCTCAATGCAAATATTGCTTAAATTGATTTTTTTAAACAATTGAATAGGTATTGTTAGAATAGATCATGGTTATGGGAAATAAAGAATGATTAATGAACGCTAACACACTTGGTCGAGGTTAGAAAAAAATGGTGGTTATTTAAATAAAACAAACCGTATTTGTTGGTCTGTGACAGAACGCCAACTCTGGTCTTCTGCATAAAAGTCAGACAGATACACTAGACACCTATCCAACCCCCCGACCACCACACCCTCACTTTAAGCCTCTCTACAGGGCACAGTACTTCCTGCATTGGCACCGAATGTTGGTATTGAACTTATTTTTTGACCTACAGAATCATGACATCATCATCGTCTTCTGCCAATATTTATCTGTACCTTCAGCAACTTGCATTCACACCTTATCTCAGAATATTCAAAACTATTTGGCAAACATTTTGAACCTGGCTCAATTTTAGCTGCAACGCCACATCAACCGCCAAGGTGCAGCGTTGGCCAATGAAGATGCCGTTTTCAAACTTCTGGAAAAACTTTCCAGAGTTGTAAAATCCAGTATTATTGTGGCGTTTTTTTGCCGTCCTTTAAACACATTATTCTGTTACTCCAACTGGACTAAATGGGTCGTTTTTGAAATGGCTGGCTGGTACCTTAAACAACACGCCCCCACCAATGCAGCCCCGGTTGTTTAACGCAGGACTGTTTACGGTCTGAATCCCCGCTAAACCTGGGCTGAGCTGAAAGCTTAGAAGTACATTCTATCTGTTAGGATTGTTGCCATCTTCACGGTCGAGCTAGACCTTCAGGGATCTGGTAATTTTCCATCTGATGGAAAGTGGAAGAAGCCTGTGAAGTATTTTCAAAATACCTTCTTCTTTTCTTTCTTCATGAGACAGGTCTGCGAAGAAGAAGACTAGAGGAAGACAGAAAGATTACAAAGAGCCTTTGCGTGCTAATAATTCAGAACGTCCTAGGGAGAGACAGTTCACTTTCTTTTTTGCAGCATACCAGGTTAATGGAGCACTGCTTCAACTAGAGAGGTCATCTCCCCATACCGAACCCAAGTGCAATTCCTAAATGAGAAACAAATGTTTCCCAGGACAGATTTATGAGACACCATTATTTAAGGTAACGCAACCTACAGTATGCAGCTCAGTAAAACATATGGCAACTAAGAGCAGGTAGGGAATGAAACGAGGTTTGCTGCAGTGGCCTACTAATCATGCTGTCAGGTTGTAGAGCTGTCCATGATGGTATGATTTTATTGTGAGGATCTCGCGGTCTTTTAGACAATGTATAAGTTTTGTTTTAGAGGTCACATTAACAAGGAAGATTGATTGTCTGGTTGACATACAATATACACTTTATCTTTAAAACAAATGAGCATCTGATCCTCAAGATCCTTTTGTGAAGTACTCACATGTCCTAATCCTAGGAATCCTTTAATATATTACAGATCTAAGACAGGCATCTTAATTTCATGTTAGCACTGTCTTTTGCAGTACAAGAAACTGTCCTCAAAAAAACAATTCTCTGACTGGAGCCATTGCCTGTGACCTAATAATGGCATGTACCACATTTCATGGGAATCGATCCAATCTTTCACTATAGGCCAAGAATGTCAACCTGCTGGTGGAGCTGGAGGAAAAGTCAGGGGAACACCAAAGTCAGCAGGATTCGTCCTCTGAGGAGCATGAATGTCTGACAATTCATCCAATAGTTGTTGAGATATTTCAGTCTGGACCAAAGTGGTGGACTGACCGACCGTCAGAGAGAAAGATTGACTGACATTGACATCTCCAGAGCCATGAAGCCAAAAAAAAAGGGTCTAAATTAATGCTCTTAGACTAAGTTAACTCTTACTTCTGTCTAGCGCAGATCAATCAATGCTATTGACTAGTCTATGTGGCAGAGCGACACATCTTATTACATCCCCAATCAAAGAAGTTCAACTGTATTGATTGAAAAAAGGACAGTGACATAGCTACTCAAAAATCAATGAGGGAGGAAACTAAATGAAACTAGATAATTATTTCCTATGTAATGCTTATACTATGCAAATCAAAATCATCACAAGAGTATTGAAACCAATGCAATTGACCAATTTATACACACTGAAGCACAGATTCATATATATTGCATACTCTCTCAAATAAACAAACAACTTTAAAATATGGACGGACACATGAATGTACAAAATGATGTACAACTAGACAACAGCTACTAAAAAACTTCAACATAAAACTACACAAAGAAGTTAAGTAGTTTAATGGATTAGTTTCTTATCTCTGTCAGTGTTCGACCATAAACAGGGTTAGGTTGCATAAATGGCTAATTGCCAGTACTTTATGCTCTCCTGCTGAGACCATACTACAATATGCACGACTAAAAAGACATCAGGCTTTCAGCTGACAAATGGTTACCACAATCACACTTATAGTATTAACCAGCTTATGGTGGAAGCACACTAAGATGAGCCCAAACAATGGATGTCTATATCAAGATCAGTCAACTTATAAAACCACATAGGCAGATTAGGTGTCTAATTCCACTGACCCTCTGAAACAAATCTGGGTTTATTATCCAAGGAGCTCCAAACCTATGGCTCAAGCCAAATTCTAACAGCTGCTCCAGTAGACAGATTGCTAAACTACTACTACCTGATGATCCGGTCAAGCAATCCTTATCATAGCTATTCACCTAATGCACCACAACTGCCAAGCTGCCAGCTGTTTATTTTCATTTAATATAACATGTGATTAATTTTGTCATGAACACATCACTTTTCTATTGGGAAGCAAACAAAATGAACATTTGTATTTAGATACTTTTTCTAATCTCATCACAAATCATTTTATGTAATGGGACATGCTGTGTGTCCAGTTAATTTAATGCCTCTAGTCATTTTCATATATTTTACACCTAATGTTATTCAGCACAAAAGATGACCTTGCAATTTAATTGTTATTGTTCAATTATGGAAAGCTGATATTCACAAAGGATCATAGCAGAGAAAAATTAAAAAGCATGTTAAATATAATATCTACAAAGAAAACCAAGAAAACATAAAAAACAAACCTGTTAGCTAGCACCCGAGGCAGAGAATAAACTTCAGAGGGAAGGAGATAGTGTAGATACAATTTGTATTTTTACATGTATATATATTTTTAAATAAATGCTTGTTGTTTTAAATGAATGCATTTGTATTTATATACTTAATTATTTTGTTTTTTCGGAGAGGGACTCTTGGGAGGAGGAAATGGTTTGGATAAGTGGGAGACAATATATAATATTAAGTTTTACGTTGATATCCTAATAAAGATAATGTTGGAACGTGACATGAAATGAACGAATATGCAAAAAAAGAAGTTGCTCTGTGCCCTACGTCTGTCTTAAAGAACGGATTAGAGAGTCAGTTTGAGAACGGTGAGTAAAACGTCCACAAAAGATCATGGACAAAGAAACTGTATTCTATTCAGTAGATACTTTTGCTTAAAACGTACAGTATGTGCAATGATTTACATGGTAACACAACCAAATAATTAAAAAATATTCAACGCTTTTATATGGAGATAAGCAATTGACAGATGTGAAGCATCAAGTTCACTTATTTATAAAAAATATATACTTAAATGTTACATCACAGGAGGAATTATTTATTTTCTGTTCAAATGGAACTGCTCAACAGAATTCATTTTGTGCTACAAATAAATCACTCAGATGAAAATAATCCCCTTTAATATTCACTGGGGCATAAAGATTGCCTTTTATTAAAGGTCACTATATCAGAGCCTGCAAGCCTCCAATCTCATCTGCGCTATAACAAAGCATATTAAGATACACATGGTGTCTGCGTGCCATCCTATTATCTGAAATATTAAATGTAATGTCTCCCGCAGTAACTTCATACGATTATGATCCTTGAAAACAGGTGTCAGAGGGATGAGAAGTGACATGTTATGGCACGGATGACAAAGTGATAAAGGATGAGAGGGGGGTTATGACAAATTCAGATTAACAGGTCAAAATTACAGTAATCGATGATGCAAGTAAAGCTGTTTGTGAGTGCGCCATACCCCACGCCAAGAGTGTTGGAGTTTGTTACGTTATTGCGGGCAGACTAAAGATTGGGTGGCGATTGCACCCAGACAGACTCCAAAGCTTCACATGCAATATGGTGTCTGTCAAATTCACAGCTGAACAGAAGGAACTTGAAACGCATCATGCAAAACAGTGAAGGGTGGACCAAAGTGTGTCCTAAAGCATCAGAGGGGGGCAGAGATGTGCGTTTGACCGGTCGGCTTAATCAGATTCACACTGTGATCCAGATGGCCAAAATGTTGAGGCTATTTCACAAACAAGGCCATTATCATAGAACGTAATGTCAGATGGGAGTATTTACTGAAATCTAAAATTGCAAGACAAAGCAGAACAGGCTCTCCCTGGCCACTGCACATATTATATATACTGTGAACTTTTACACACCCCCTGGTCAATATTTTTGCAAACCCTGCACAAATCAAACAGCCTTCGTTTCATGTCTAAAACAGTTGTATTGCACATATTTGTTATAGTGTCTTTTTACTTTTTATTGTAATGTATCTATTTTGTATTTTTTATTGACTGTAGCAGTACTTTGCTTTATTGTTAATTTAACTTTTTTATTTGTTTATTGTCTACTGTACGCACCTAATACACCAAGGCAAATTCCTTGCAAGTGCAAACTTGCTTGACAATAAATCTGATAGCCTGGAAATCCAGACCCAAATCCAAAAGATTAAGGGTCTGGCTATGAGTAATGAAAATGGCCCAACTCGAGGGGCGGCACCAAGCATGCATTTGAAAATATCACTGCACGCAATTGGATAACACTACGACCAATGTTTACTGACTGATTCCGGACTTTGACGTCGCAGCGCTGTTGTCAACTGTTTAGCTCGCCTCGGGCCCGCCTATATCAGATACACCGATGTGATTGGTGCAGCTCGGCTCCAAGGGCATGGGCAATGAGCATTATTACTCATTGCCAGAGTGACTCGCTGAGCAAATTCAAATTGTGCTCTTGCGAGAACTCTGGATTTCCAGGGTATAAATCTGACACTGAAAGAGCTAAATATTCCACAAGATCTGAATGTAGTGCAATGATGAAAAAGTTCAAACAGCAATGTTTAACTATTAACTATTTTGCACAGTTATTGTCACAGCAAAAAAAAAGAAGATAAATGTGCAAAAAGAAGAATATAAACAGAACTAAGGTCAGCCATGGCAAGATGTGAGATACTTTACCTGATTTAAGTTTCTAATGATGATTTAGACAGGGAGCATGTCACACCACTGCAGCCCCAATGCAAAATACTTTATTGTGAACTACTTGTAACTAAATCTGTTTTCTTAAAACATGAATTCACATTTTGTTTGTGAATATTTTTGGGTGTTTTTGTGACAGATGCTTTTCCCTGTTGCATGGAAGATAGTTTGACTAAAAAGTGTGACATATGACAGTAGCCGCTCTATAATCTGTCAATCCTTCTCTCCATGTCTACCACTGAGCTTCTCAATTTAAAAGGATCATCAAATTACTGCAAATTGAACGTTATTGAAACTGTCTCAGAACAAATTATGTTTTTTTTTAGATTGAAACATGTTTTACTTTGAATGACAGCACATCCCACTTATCTAAAAAAATAAATAAGCAGAGGGCCCCACTTAGGATTCATTTAAAAATATGGATTTATCAAACAATGATCAAGTCATTTGAAGCCAAGTACAAATCACTGTACCAAGATAACTAGATAACTCAGCTTTGAAAGTACTATAGAGTTTGGAAAGTTACAGTTTAACCCTAATCTAACCCAAATCAAACAGGGTTAATCTTTTTAATCTGACAGGTCACAGTGATAATCCCAACAGTGATTGACATTTAAACATCATCTGAAGCAAATGGACTACACAGTTACTACTCCTGGCAACTGTTAACAGTTTTGATTGGTGCAGACCATAGACTGTTACAGTCTATGGTGCAGACATTATATTTAAATGTGACTAGAGTAGTGACAAATAAATGAACACACTATCAGGCACAGAGGAAAAGAAAAATCAACAATAACCTTCAATAATAAGCAAAAGTTCTTTTATAACAAGTGTAAAAAACAATGAAGAAAAGTAAATATATTGCACCAAAATAAAAGGTAACACTATTATAACCACCATTAATAAATGGTTAATTAAACTATAGTTAATAATATACTGTTAATGATTTATAATGTTTACTACTTATTAGTAATGTTATTATTATGTTATTTTATCATTAAATCAGTGTAGTAGTCATAGTTCAACTGAAGCCAAGTCTTTTTTTAATTTTCTGTATATAGCTATACACACAGATCCACACACCGTTCTAAAACTGTAATACAATTTTGCTTTAATACATTTTGGTTTTAAGTTTTGGGTGTTGTAACAAATATCAATGCATATACCTTGTATTCATTCTATCAAAAACTTTCAAATCATTTTCATACTGACTGAACCATGGCCAGATGCCTTCAATAAAAACAATGTAGCACAGAGGCTTCTCCTGTCTGTAAAGCAAAAAAAAGAAAAGAAAAAGAAAAGCAGCTTAAGGATTTACAAATCAATAATAAAACATAAGAAGGCATTCCTAGAAGCTGCGACGCTTTGTACCATGCCTTGTTCTGTTACAACTATAAATCGGATTATGGAGGGGTGGGAGTAGTTATTGATTGGCACAGCCAATTTAGGAGGGAGGGACAAACAACAAGAAAAAAACAGAACAGTCTCTTTGCTAAACCCACATGGATAAAACTGCAGGATATCTTTCTTTAATTTCTTTAATAAAACATTTTTCACATGGATCATTGAGGACATTACTATTAGAACACTGTTATGCAGATAAAATGCCACCTCCATATGTCAAATTAGTAACACATTCAAATGTGAGTTTTACTGTGGCTTGCTGCTCAATGTCTCTTGTCACTTCTTTGGCGAACACAGTAAGTACTGGATAAGTCCTGGTTATACCTTTACCTTCACAGCAACACATTTTTAAAAACCTTATCGGAAACCGCACAAACTAGGGCTTTCTTTACTGAAGAAATTCTTAGTTGACTAACACCCATATGGTTTTGTCGACTAATCGATTAGTTGATTTAATCGACAGATCTGCAAAACTGAGTTTCTCCACAAATAACTATGCAAAAGCATCACTTTAAATCTTATTTTTACCACAGATGTGCCGATACAGTTTATTCAATAAAAGAGTCATTCAGCATTAAAAAGGATTTAATAAAATGACTGACTAAAGAAATCTAAGTCAACTAACACCAAAATGACCGATTTGTCGACTAATTGACCAAGAGGTGGCGATCCCAACGCAAACTACAACTGGGAATAAGTTACTGACTTTTTCTTGTTTTAAAAGACAAGTCTGTGATATTCTATATTTTTCTTGATAGTAGGATACATTGTCGGTATTGGCCTTTTCAACAAATCCTGAAAAGACCAATACCGACAATGCATGTATCCTACTATCAAGTCTTGAGTTTGAGTGTGTATCCAAAACCTGATGTATCTTATTCCTCTGCGCCACAGAGCTCCGTTGTTGAAGAAGTCACGCCATCGTGACTTCATGCCCTGCTGCCAGGATCTTACCAACAGAATATGGCATATACTGTACAGCAGAAATGTGACAATCAATCATTTACTGCCTGGGGTCCCTAAAGAAACCCTATGGCAACATTGTGCCTTATCTTTCCCACAAACTAGAAATATTCTGAGGTGTACAAAAGATAATACACGTGCCGGTCTCCTTGAGCGAACAGCAGACGATAAAGGTGGATATCAAACAGTGAAGCTGGGTGGTTGCTGGAAAAGATAGCTGAGTGTACATGCATACACACCTGTCTCATATGTTTATCTGAAAGTGTCTAGATATAATCCTAAATGAAGCAGCACCAGCAGTATTCAGAAACCAGACTAACGCATTGAAATGGATTAAACATGTGTTTGCAGGTGAATGGGTTTCCGAGTTATTCAACCTGTCTTTGCAACCCTTCTCCCAGTCATGGTGAACGTGGGTTTGACAATGAACAGATGTTTCCATGAGGGATGGGAATTTAAATCTATGCTATTATTTATTTTAGCCAACTACCTGAGATTTAAGAGTTACAGAAAGACAGAAAAACAAGAGCAGCACTCACACAGAAGTGAGCAAAAGAGCTGAATGAAAAATGCGGTTTGACTCACGTAATGGTTTGACCAGACATCAACCTATTTTCATCTTTGTGGTGAGCAATATTGTTTAAAAGACACACTGTGGGAAGTATTTTGTTGCCTTAAAATGACCAAATGGCTGATTATTCAGTTACAATAAGCAAAGAAAGTGATTTTTCACCTTTTAGATATGAAACATCTAATAATCCCAGTTTAAGTTAACTTGTGAAACTAAACCTGAACCAGGTGTTTTGAAAAATAGTGGAAAAGTATAAAGGGGATGTTAATAAATTGGATTGTGGTTTCTGCCAAATAACAATCAGGATTTCTACATGACACTGTGTATGTACACACTGAGCATGTACATTTTCATATTTATATATGTTCATAATGTTTACCTGATTCTGAGCCATGTCTCGAGGGCACTGAATCTCCGCTGCAATTAAAGCTGCAGACAGAAAGGGGCTTTGAGACAAACAGCCTTTGCACTGCAGAAATCTGGTAACGGAGCCCTCCTCAGGATTCCAGATGGCATTATATGCTGCATGAATGAAAAGCAGTGGGAAAGCATGTAACTTAAGAGAAAAAAAAAAAGTGCCATAAAAGGATCAAAGTGAAAGGCAGTGTTAGTGAAGCTACTTTGAAAGCATAGCTTTGCAAGCTACAGTGCCAACTACTTCATACTGGAAGAAGTTGAACTGAAGAAGGAGAATTGTAGTTTGGTTAACTAAAGCTACTTATAAAAAATAGTTTAAACTAATTTGTAGAAAATAAAGATCAAATTGAGAATGTACATGGATACAAACTTATAATAAAATTTCAAGTCACATGCCAACTAAAAATGCTACTCAAATGAGTGTATCAAGTGCCAACTTGTTCACAGGTCATACATCAACCCAAAAAATTAATAATAATCAATACTTGTGTTGTCAATAGACGTGTTGACATATTCAAGTTTCGTTTTACAAATTCAGATTTTAAAACATTAAAAAACGATAGTCAAATATTTCCACAGGAGAGCTGACATTTCAGCTTTCTGGAATACCCCTGAGACCTCAACTGCCTTAAAAAAAAAGTGGCTGCCTGACGAATGCATTGCCTGGCCATGCCTTCACGGCGGTCAGGATCAAAGAAAAAGAATGCAGGGCTGGTCAAAGAGGGTTCATTTACAGTAGAGAAGTAATGGTAAAATACATTTTAAAAATCATTCTCTTCCTTTATGGCCCAAAATCGGTTGTACTTTGAGTAGTTGACTACACAACAAATGGCAAAACAGTCATTTGACTACTTGAATCACTATGCAAATGCGAATGTAGGTGAGCTACCACCAAACTACTGCAAAATGTAGGTAAACTACTAGTTTAATTACATGTAGATTAAGTCTGTTTTAAAACAATAGGGATGAGAAAAGCCTGTGTATTAATTTTTCCAAATTAATTTCTAATCATTTACAGTTATTATGTATTCATATTTTCATTTTATTCATCATTTAGTCCTTGCTTTTAAAAATGCCAGTGTTTTGAATCATTTCTAATTAGTTTTAATGTTGAATGCTCAGTTGTGGGTGTGATGGCATTGTGATGCAACATGTAATGCTTAGTACAAGATTTATCACAACCACTTCTTTAATACTGTTCTTGTCTAATCAAACCAGCTGTCAACGCACCAGTTAAACTGTTATCACAGTAGGGTTGCAGAGCAGTCCTTAGCGCCATCAGTGATGCGAGACTTTGGACTACCAGCAGTGAGTCTGAGTTGTCTGAAATTGATGGCTGATGTGGTGCACACTGGCAGCGGCGGGTCGTTGCTGCAGGACTAAAACCGTCTTTTCTCAGAAAAGCTAGATGGTCTAATTCACAAACAGCACGTTGTAGTGCACCTGAAAAATGAAGTCATAAAAGTGAAAATTAAATCAATACCAAAATGAAACACAATCACTTGGAGTAATGGTTTGACTCAGATTATTTAGCCGTGGTAAATAACTTAAAAGTAAAAACTAAGATTTCTCAGATATTACCATGTACCACAGGAAGTAGTTCCTTTTCACACATAGAACAGTAGAGTCCCAAACAGCATGGCTTTTGGTCTTTGACTCTCTGTAGGTAGAACAAAAAAAAAAAAAACAGTCTCAAGCTTTTAAATTAGCTATGTCCATATCTCAAATCTTTCTTTTTATTTCCAAACTTTTAGAAATGACTGTTAAAGGTCCTATGACATGCTGCTTTTTGGATGCTTTTATATAGACCTTAGTGGTCCCCTAATACTGTATCTGAAGTCTCTTTTATATAGGCCTTAGTGGTCCCCTAATACTGTATCTGAAGTCTCTTTTATATAGGCCTTAGTGGTCCCCTAATACTGTATCTGAAGTCTCTTTTATATAGACCTTAGTGGTACCCTAATACTGTATCTGAACTCTCTTTTATATAGGCCTTAGTGGTACCCCTAATACTGTATCTGAAGTCTCTTTTATATAGGCCTTAGTGGTCCCCTAATACTGTATCTGAAGTCTCTTTTATATAGGCCTTAGTGGTCCCCTAATACTGTATCTGAAGTCTCTTTTATATAGACCTTAGTGGTCCCCTAATACTGTATCTGAAGTCTCTTTCCCGAAATTCAGCTGTGGTGCAGAATTACAGCCACTAGAGCCAGTCCCACAATGAGCTTTACTTAGGACGTGCCATTTCTGTGTCTGTAGCTTTAAATGCTATTGAGGAAGAGAGAAGGGGGGAAAGGTGGAGGGTGGGGGTGTGGCCTTGACCAACTGCCACTTTGCTTGTTTTCAAGCCATTATGTCTCTCTCTGTCATGGGTGGGCCAAATTCTCTGGGCAGGCAAAGCAGAGAAAGGGGAGGTAACCTTGCTTCTTATGACCTCATAAGGAGGAGATTCCAGATCGGCCCATCTGAGCTTTCATTTTCTCAAAGGCAGAGCAGGATACCCAGGGCTTGGTTTACACCTATCGCCATTTCTAGCCACTGGGGGACCATAGGCAGGCTGGGGGAACTCATATTAATGTTAAAAAAAAACTCATAAAGTGAAATTTTCATGCCATGGGACCTTTAAGAAACATCTTTGAGGAGTTACTGAAAACATTTTCAATAAGGGTTAGGATTCAGGCAGATTCACAACACATACACTGCCCATAAAGTGGAAAATTTGTTGTTTCTAAATGCTAAACTTTTTTTTTCTATTTCAGTGGTACTCTTTGGTCATCTACTGTATTGCTTTGAATGGGTATGTTGACATCAGACAGTATTTTCCTTGTCAGACCCTTTGTTTTTAAGTGTTCACACAGGATTTTACTCATTGCCGTCCACCGTGTTTTCTTTATGTGCTTCTGTGTGCAGAAAACAGACTAAGTGCACAATCCATCACTGCATGTGAATGGCAGCACTGGTCTGTTTCAACATGTATTGGTGTTATTTTAATTATTACAATTATAAATATTGCAATACAAAGAAAAACTGATTAGAAATAGGATATCCATTCAATGTGATTTGATGAAACAAAAAAAGTTAACTTGATATCACTTGACTTGACACTTACCTTTCTTTTTGTAGAGGTATTGTTAAATCTTCTGCGCGCCTGCTTGCAGGATCTCTGTATGTTTATAGCTTGGTTGAAAAAATGGAAGTCAGTTTACATAAATAAAGTAGCTGGAAACAATACCTAGAAACACCAACGCCGTTAAGGGAATATTTCTACATGTTACAGTAAATAAATTGCATAATTGATGTATATATAAATACATATTATACATACAAAATACACACGATTTCAAAAAACTTATAATGTAATGTATTAATAATTTAAACAATACTTTATTATATGATGTGCTATACTGTAATCTGAGTCCCCAACTCTCTACTGGGTAGCAGCTTTTATAAACTTGCATGTACTAAAGCATTTAAGTAATTCTTTAAAGTATCATATCAGTTTCACTACTCACTATTAACAAATACAGTCCGAATCAGGCAAAAGGTAAAGAAAAACGTTTTATTTCTATGTAGGGTCCGTTCCATAATGTAGTCAGCTCACGCTTAATACTGGACCAATTTGTCCCCATTAGTCACTTTGGCACAAAAACATGGGAAAATAAGGTCCAGGTTATAAAAAATACTGGTTTCCCTAATGCTAAAAACGTATGGGTATTATTTAGATAAATCAAGCATTGGCAGTAGATTGTGGCAGGATGAGCTCAAATACATAATGTATACCGTATAACTGTGAGGTTGTCAACAGTGCTACTTCCCAGAGAGGATGTAATACAACCAGCTGATTAAGGGGCGCCCTGGTAGCTCACCTGGTGGAGCATGCAGCCGATGTACCAAAGCTCAGTCCTTACTGCAGTGGCCAGGGTTAGATTCCAACCCTTTGCTGCATGTCACCACCCCCACCCCACCCCCCGCCCCTTCTTGTCTATAGTTGTCCTATCGTTTAAAGGCAAAAAAGCCCAACAAATAATCTTAAACCCCCCTCCAAAAAAAAACAGTTGATTAAACAGTCAAGATGTAATTCTGTTTTTAATCTTTTACTTTATCTACCTTACAATGTAAAGGTAACTTGCTCCCTTTTGTAATGATTTTTTGTAATGTAACTACAAACTACTGTGTATAACCTTATCCTGTGTGCCATTAAACATTGGCACATACATGCATTGATTTGTAAAACCTATGATTTTATATTCTAATTAGACTACTACATAATAATACCTTTTGGTTTTGTGTGCTGACTTCCTGGACTATCCTCTGCTGGACTACTAGGACTACATTCTGCTGCTCCAGCTTCTTGCAGACCCCCTTTGTCTTCTTTTTTGGGAGTCACAATGTCAAACTCAATCCTTGTGGAACTACCAGGTGTGGTAGGCACTTTTTTAAGAGCTTTGTGTTCCCTCACACCCACAGACGACTCTCTTGACTCAGTCTCTCTGTCATTTACACTTGGTTTAAAGATTAGCTCTGTCTGCTGGCAGGTAATCCAGCTTTCATGGCAGGTAATCCAGCTATCATCCTGAATCTCTGGCAAAAAATGTGACTGATAAGCATTCTCTTGGACGATGTCTTTTTTTGAGCTGTGTACTCTGACAGGTCTGGCTTTGGATGGTCTGCTCTTCAAACCCGGCTTTATTGCTTTTGACTCATGATCTGCTCTGGCCTTGTGAGTCGTCCTCTGGCTGCTCCTGGTCTCAATCTGCTGAAGACAGGCTCTCCCTACACTCTTGGCTTCATAGCATCCACCTGTCAATTAACATTAAGTCACATATTTAGCAAATGGATACATCTGGCAGTCATGTTTTCCCTGGAACAAACAGGAATGTTGTTGGAAAAATGATTAGAGTAACTGGTGTTTCTTATTTAAATCGGCATTGGGCAGCATCACAGACTGGCAGCTATAAACAGCAGTGAAAGATGATGAGCTTGAGAACACCACCTGTAATGCTTTAAATGTTTTCTTATTGAATGGATTTTATTTTGGATGTTATTTAACACTACGGATTATCAAAAGGTGGAAATTATTTCAATTAAGACATAATGTTTAGACTAGGTTTCTTTCACTTTTCCCAGTCGGTTTGGTCCAGTTTGCCTTCACACTACCTACAATTGTGTGTTAGTGGCAGACGCTGGACATTTCAACCATTTATCTTGCACTTTTAGTTAATTATTTCATTAATTCTGTGCTGGCCTGCTAACCTATTTATCACATACTCGCAATTGTAGCAGGTGGTGGTCAGGTGTTACAGCAGACTCAGCAGGTTGGTGTGAGCGTGTCCTGAGCAGTCATCGCATTGTAGATGGTAGTTTATTGTGAGAAATTTACTAAAGGTTAGCCACACACAAGTTCGAAATCCTATTTGTGTTTTAATTTTCCTCTCTTGATCACTTCCATTTTTTTATCATTAGCTGCAGCCACGACACAATCTTTTCACATTCCCCCGGCAACTGTAGAAGTACCCACTGATGTACACATAAACTGGTTGGGAACCACTCTTCTAGTTTACTTTGAGGCCAGCCTACAGTTACACCAGTAGTGATTCCAACTTTTTCAGACAAAGCACTTGTCTGACCAGGGCTTAATTTGAGCCGGAACACGCCGGAACATGTTCCGGCACCTCCGACGTTGGATCCAAAACCTTTTTTTTTTATTTATATATATATAAATTGGATCCGGCACCTCCTGTGTCACTATGAAAAATGAATCGCCTAAATAAATGTGTAGTGTTCAATGTTGTTATCTGTCTTGTTAGTCTTTATTCCCCATTGAAGTTCCACAAAATTCTTGTGTTTGCATTTTTGATGCGTTTTGAGGTGAATGTTCAGGGTAAGACAGAAGGGGGAGAGGGATGGAGGGAGGGGAGGCACTTCAAGTGACCCATGTGCTTGTGCTGGTTGAGATTGCAGTTAGCCTTGTTTCACTCAGGGGAAAAATGTCAAAAAGACAACAAAGTTTGCTTAACTTGTTCAAATACGCTGGCCAGTCGGATCCCAAACAAGCAAAAATTGTTTCCGCTGATCAAGAATGTGGAGACATTCATTTCGTACCCATGCAGCGTATGTTCTGAAATTAAAATAAACATTGCCCTGATGTAAACACAGCGTTGTTTAGGTTTTTTTTTGTTTCGTTACCTCCAACACCCATTTTGAGTAGCCAGATCCACCCCGCCCCCCCTCTGCGCTCCGGGACCTCCCACTTTACAAATGAAGCACTGATGAAGACAGATTGTTGACCATTCACTATTTCAGAATTGAAATTGGCCAAACAGTATCAAGATGTTGGGTCTGGGAACTCACCATTGACGGAGCTCAATCCGAGGGGCGGGATAAACGGTTGTCTTTCAAATTCCCTCTGCACGCAATAAGATAGCGCTATAACCAGGCAGAGCAACGAAGAAGGTAGTGAAGCTAGTTGATAGATTAAACTTTTGCCGTATCCGGTCGGCAAAACTCCGAACACATCTTCCGTTTTTAAGAATGATTTCAGTGCCGTTCTTTGTTCTTTTCTCAAAGAAAAGCTTAACTCCAAGTCTTCCAGAAGACCGCTGTTCCCAGCAGCAGCAGCAGCCATAAGCCCACCTACCAACTCTATACACAATGTGATTGGCCTGACCAGAGTTTGGTTTTTCCAGCTCGCAAGCCAACGGAGAGTGCCTAGACCCCCCCTGGCTGCAAAATAAATGTGCCGCCACCAGGGTGCGTCTAGATTTCTAGGCTAGGCAAACAGCACAAATCTGTGGAATTTCAATTAATTTGGATGGCGTGATTTTTTTTGTTGCATTTACACTTTGTTAAAGCAACACTATGTAACTTTTCCCGCTTCGGTCTCCCTACAGGTTGTCTCATTGGAACTACAGCTGCAGCTAAAAGTTACATAGTGTTGCTTTAAGTTGAGTTTGTTGTAAGTTTGTTAAGTCCTGTATTATTTTTTTTTTTAACTAAAAATGTTGTCGGTGTAGCTTTAATGATTTAGGGTTGGGGATAAAGCTGAATTATTTTAATGGTGAAAAAACACAGTGATTCACAGCCATTACTGAGACTTTCAGTAATGTGGGCTCCTATTAAGTGCTTTTAACACACATTCGCTGGCCTCTTGACGCTCTGCGTTTGATGATGTTAACGAGTGACCATGCACGATTACATACACAGGGCTCTTGGGGAAGCAGTTGATGAGCAAAGAAAGGCTTTAATGGAACACTTGTCTACTCTGCTCGTCTGTGCAAATCACACAATGGTGAAGTTTGCGCTGTAATGAGACAAATCACATCAGTGTAATCATGTTTAATCTCATTTTTTTTGTCTCCCTTCAACTTAGCCTGTTTGATGATTCTGCATTTAGCATTGACTTGATTAAATGACCTCAGCTCCTCAGACTCAATCAACCAAATATGTCCATTAAACTGCTTATTACACATATGTACTATATTGCACATAAATAGGTCACAAATAATCAGTTTTCATCCACAAATAAAATTACAAAAAGAGGTTAAGATCTAAATGTCAGTGAACTATACAGGACTCCAAATATGAAAAACTACATATGTAAATGACTGGTGAGAATATCACTGGCTTAGTTTGATGTATTTAGAAATATATTTGATTATGTTATTTAATTGGTGGACATGTTTTAACATACTGTATTAGTGGTAGAGCCTTTCTATGTGAAGATATACACTAAGTTGCCAGTTTATTAAGTCTACCTAATTAAAACTAATGCAGTCTAATACAACAGTCCTGCAATAAACCTTTTGTTGAAGCAGTTTAGCAAGGTGGTGGTTCAACTTCATGGTCATTTTGGAAGCTTTAGTTTGTGCTGTTGTTGAATTGTATTGTGTTGGTAGACTGAGAGGTACCCTCATTGATATAAATAATAATAATAATAAAAAATAATACTGTGCAGCAAAGTCTAATTGGAAAGTGGTGAAAGTAACTAAGTGCATTTCCATTTTCTGCTTCTTGTACTTTTATTCTATGACATTTGAGAGGAGAATATTGTATAATTTACTCCACCACATTTAATTAGACAGCTGCAGTTACTAGTTACTATTCAGTTTCATATTTTACAAAAACAAGATCATCAGTTTATAAAATATGATGAATTGTGTGCATTAGTAATAATGATATATAATAGAATAATACAACACTGTCATTCTGCATTATGAGTACTTTACTTTTAATATTTTAAGCAGATTTTGTTTTGTACTTCCACCACTGAATTTGGGCAATTCACGAACATGTCTATGTGATTTCAGAAGAGAAAAAAACACAAACAGAAAAAAGGATGAAAGAGAATATCAATGAAGCGCTAACATTTAATCTTATTGTGACTTAACAGAATGTATATGAATGCTTGTACTTAAAGTAAATCAAATGTGTATCCACACCACTTGAGTTTACAACACATATTTACATAATTGGAATTGAAAAAACAAAAGGTCACTTCTTTAAGTGAAATCAGGCATGTCTAAAGCATCCAGGTTCCTCACCCATTTTCTACAAACGCATCATTAAAACAGAACTAAATGATTATCTACTGCATAGGAAAACAAATTAGGTTTTTTATATTTTAATGATTTGTTATGAGGCACATTCGATCAGCGCTACAATTTCAATGATTTTGGTTAGTTATACGTTTAACTGAGAACCGGCCTTCATGGGCTTAATAAGATGTGCTGTCACACTACATTATAAGCTGATCTGAGATAGCTGAAGCCTCATCATCTACTGCATGCATGGTAAGAGTGTGTGGGCTGGGTGCCTGAGGCAGCTGTAACATACGTAGATACTTCACAACATAGGGTTTCAAATTCTGCAAAATAAACTGTGAAACATATGCAGCAATGGTATGAACTGAATATGGTACATTGCACTGTGTTCTGTATCAATAACTGTTTCACTATTGTTTTACTGCCAAGCTAATGTGCTTGGAACATGTTCTTGGCACTATATTTGCATATAAGACATTCTGCTTTGTTCACAGTATGTCTTGTTTTCAGGTTATTAGTTACCTGATGGAGTGGAGGGAGCTTTCTGCCTGGACCTGGACAACCTGCGAAGCCTACTGCCTGTCTGCCTGCTCTGGTTATCCACCTGCTTTCCCCCCTCACCTTGCTTCTGTTCTATAATTTCTTCTTCCTGTCCGTGTGACAACTCTGTGCTCTCCTTATTGACTGAAATAGCAATCTGTCCATCAAAAGCAGAGGCCTGCTCCTGCCCTCGGGCCTGCTCAGAGCCAAAAAGTTCTTCTGACAGCAAGGAAGGGCTCTCTGCCCCTAAACCCATCCTGGGAGGTGACTTGGTCTTCACATCTTTCTGTGGACTGCCTTCGTTGCCTTCCCCCTCGAAAAGTTCTGGAGTAAAAAAGATAGTTTGGTCCTCCTCCTCTTCATCTTCATCTTTGTCTGAATTGTCACAGCAGGGAGGGGCTGTAACTGGAGAAGGATCAAGAGCCAGATTGTGTGGTTCCACTTGGATTTCACTGGAACTGTCTTCAGCCCCTTGTTTAAGACAAGTTGCCTCAGTCTTTTTTTGTGGAGAGGAGATCTGCTGTTTGTCATTGGGCTCCGAATGATTAGATGTTTCCAAGTGCTGGCTGAAACTACTGGGCCCTTTTCCTTTAAATATTGGCTTCTTGAAGCTGGTGCTGACGGGGCTGGAGGTGAAAATGTGGTACAGAGGCCGAGCTGTTCTTTTTTGATGCGACAGGGGCTCTGCTAAGGGGCTGTGCATTGTATTCAACCTTTCTGCATCAAGGAAACAAAACATTCAAAATCAGTTAACAGTTTATATTTATCAACCTAATACAGGCATATAACCGAAGACAACAGAGCTAACATGTTAAGACTCACAAAGACGCTTTTAAGTCTCACGATGAAATGAGATTGGTATGCGGAGCACCTTGGCTGCCAAGGCTATCTTATAAAGAAAGATATAAATGCATGCTTACGCTCAATATAATCCAAACAAAGGTCAAGGGGATTTAATTAAAAGCAACAGTCCAACATCTGCTCATCAGCTCGCTCCAGCGCCACTCAGGCACGCAAAAGACCTTACAGTAATGAGGCAAGCCACTCAACTGATCCCACGGCCCCCACCCCCTACTATGAGGGAGGGGTGGGGGTCTGCTACTGCTCTGCTACCACCCATATCCACCACACAGAATTCAACTGGGCAAACAGCTCAACCTTGTCATGACCCCCAAAGACAATGGGTGCTAGCCAAGGCAATGTGCAAACACATCACCTACAAATATTTTCTTGTGGTGATGTCATGCTCATACATCCTTGAGCAGTATTTTTCACTTCTCAGGAATATGCCCGAGTTAAAACAGTGTTGAGGCACAGAGAAACATTGTTTCTACATAAAAAAATAATTTAGAGATATTGACCTTGCAGCACCAAAACTCTACTTTTAACTTTTCGATTTAGCTCACCTGCTTTTTCGTTTTGTTCAGCTTTCAACTGTGTACGAGAAAAAAACTGGTTGGTCGAGGGGCTTGTGTTCTGCTGGGGTTCAGGCAGTTTGACATATGAGCGGGGTGTCTGAGGTTCTGTGGCCGTGGGCAGACCCTGTCCCTCCAAAGTTACTGACACGTGACTGTTTGGAGATGAGACGGCAGAGCTGAGGGTCTGACTGTCTGCAGGAGCCCCCTCCAGCTTCTGTTGCACCTGAGAGAATGCTACCAGAGACTGCATGGCGTTGCTGAAGGTGTCATGATGCTGGACGAGCTGGCGGACCCATTTAGACAGACCTGAGATTACACAAACGCACACATCAGATACAAACACTACCAAAAATCTTACAGTGGATAACTATTGCCATCTAGTGTTCAAGTTGAGAGGCTGTGTAGTCATCAAATTAAGTCAGTCAGTGTTCACACACTGTAAACATTACTGATTACCTGTGATGTACTTATTGGGATTATTCCTGTAACGGTCATCCACTAGAATTAGGGCGCCCCAGTCATTCTTGTGGCGTATGCACCTGTAAAATGAAGTTTGGAGGGTTTAAGTATAAAAGGCAGGGAGAACAAAAATAAATCTTCAGTAAAACTCTAGCTGTAGAGGACAGATTTACCTTCCCAGGGCCTGGTTGAGAGCTCTGTAGGCCTGAATCTCATACCAACGATTGCCTGGGAGAAGACCTCTGGATTTGCAGTGTTGGTCATTGTACTTCATCTTCAGTTCCACCTGAAACCACAGGACAATATATTAAAAGATGATTTAATGTCCTATGGGACAGCATTTGGATACAAGTCCATCAAAACTAAACATGTTGCACAACTGTTTTCCAGGTCCCCCTGCTTTATACCAATGTTTCTGTGCATTCATCATAGTGTCTGAGGTTCTTTCTGGTACCTTTAGTCCATCAAATAGTGACCTATAAGCCACCATAAATACTAGGTACAAATCACAACATTACCTTGTATCATCGTTTGAGAAAGTGATGAACCCAAGAGAACTAAAAATATTTTGAGAATAAAGCTGATATAATAAATTGAAGAAAAGTTGTGCCATGTTTTAATCTCGATAAAATTTGATGCTATAAAAATAAAAAAGGCGAAATGCCCCAAAGTAGTTTCGAAATAAGTTACTGGCTACTGAAGATATTGAACTAGAAACCTGTTCTCGAGGGCACCTGGCAAAAAGGGTTTCATGCATGTCTACTAGGGCTGCACAATTAATCGATTTTTAATCACGATTTTGGCTTCCCACGATCAAATTCATGTGATCGAGCGATACTTAAAATGCGTCATTCCGTTCATAGAACGTTTTTTTTTTTTCAAAGCTCCGTAAACCACTCCCTGAACACGTGCCTCCATGAGCCAATCAGAGTTGTTCCCTGCACCACACAGCTTAATTTAGATGTAGGACAGAGTAACGTGAGTAAAATTCCACAACAGACAGCAGTCGTCATAAGTCGTCCCGAGGTTTACCAGTTTACCAGTAAACGCAACATTTTGTCCTGTTTGTGTTGTTATTCAGACAACAGCAGTGACCAGTGCTAGTTTGAGTCTTTTAGCTCATAGCTTTAGCGGCAGACTGTTGTTAAGTCCCGTTGTTTGAATCCTCTACCGTGAAATACAGTCACACTACACCGTTTAGCTGTCAGCATTTTAGCCGTGTTTAATCCAGTTACTACTGTAGCTAACGGTAGGCTAATGTTACCTGCTGTGTAACGTGTTATTAGTGTTTACTAGAGTGACATGCAGCGATGTTTTTGTCACCTCTAACGTCTGTTTTGGAGCATCAGAGTGCAACGCAGACATTTACGTGGCACCGTAATCCGCGCTGCTATTTCGTCCGGGATTTTAACATGCGCCGTTAACGTGAACAGAAAATTGCGTTGAGTGTATCTTTTCACGGCAAACGCGCATGTGTGGAAAGCGGTCGCACAACAGCTGAAATGGCATACTCCTTCATAGTATCCTTCAAAAAAGGAGGAATGTAGCACAATATGGATGTGAAAGCAGTTATGATTAGCCTATGTGACAATACAATTTGTTTTGGTTAAAATCAACAAATAATCGTGATAATTAATCGTGATCTCAATATTGATCAAAAATAATCGCGATTATCATTTTGGCCATAATCGTGCAGCCCTGATGTCTACTGATAGAGAATTAATCGGATTAATCTTATGAAGGGGAAACCAAGTGGGCGATGGATATGGGGCAAACTAAACACCAAACAAATACTATTCAGGACCTGAAAGGGTTGGGTATTACATGCTCTCGCAGACAGATGTGTTCTGAAAGGGGAACAGAGGAGCTAAAGAGAGGCCATGACAGTAGAGTGGAGTTAGGAGGGGCAGACAAGGTGGCCTAGGTGACATGAAGCATCCCTGCACAAAAATGCCAGGAAAGCATCCATCCATTTGCATCTGTCGCTGCTGATTTTAGCGCTAACCTTTCAGAATTGACAAGTGAAAAGATCAGCTGGGCGTCTGACGGGATGCCATGCAGGGCAGGCTGCTGAACGAGGCTTTAACTGCTTTTGACAGGTACCGCGTGTTCGCCCTGAGCCACCAAACACAGGGCCGTGGCAGGTACAGCCTGTTCCTTTACGCACATCACGCAATGCCACTCTGGCCTGTCTGGGCTTGTGTACATAAACAAACAAGTAGAGTCACAGGAATTCCTAAATGTCACCCCAAAGTTAGACTATGACTAAAAACACCTCACCTAAGAAGCATGCAAACAACTGAGCAACATCTGCCACCACTAATAAAAAAAAAACTACACTGACACTGGAAAACCTCTATTGTTTGTATGATGTAGGTCTAGGCTTTTCAGTAGATCTAAAATCCAGATTTTATCTGCGAAAAATACAATAGTACAGTAGTGCAGGCTGTCAATGGAGTCATATAGCCATGTCACAGGAAGTTACGTTAATGCTGCTCTTCATGGTGAGATGTTCGTCAATGTATGAGACACCAGAGCAGTTAAAGAATCCACTTCTAAACCCACAGCTTGAACAGAAAGGCCAATAGCCTCAAGCCAGCGGTGTCATCTAAATCCAATCACAGTCCATTTCAGCGTTCGAGCCATCACATCCCAGGTCTGTACCATGTCATCGTCCAATCTAACATGACAGGTTGCATATGTGAAAAAGCCAATTCTGGCTGCTAGCAAATCTCGCAAATGTGCAAGAAACCACAAGCTAGAAGGGATTAGTTAAAATGTCAAGAGATCACTCGCCTGCTTTGGCCTTGTCCTCTACAGCAACCTGTTCATCCCTAAAAACATATATTTGACCACTAGGCATGATTCGCAGCTGAGCGCATTTGTTTGAGCTACATTTTACGCAGGGTGTGTGTGCGCGTCAGTGTGCACGCCTCTGGCGGTCCGGGACATCTTGTGCTTGTCACTGAGATTGCTGAGCGCCTCATCTGCCACATAAGGCTGAGCTGACAGCTGAGTGGCTCATCTTGAAGACAGTGTCCACGTGTGTGTGTGTGTGTACACACACTCACAAGGGCATCAGACTATCACACTGCTTTCCAACATGCTCATGGATCAGCTCACAGCAAGACTACACACATAGTCCTACTTATTCTTTAAGTTTTTGCTGTCTTATGTTCCACTAAAGAAATAACTGTTTAGAACATAAATGAATGGACAAATCAAAATTCTAGATTTTACCTATCTATAAAGGTTGAGGCTTATCTTAAGTTCTAAATGGTGATGAATAGGGGTCACTATGGAACAGGGCTGTAATACTTGAGTTGGTCTCGGTCTCTTTTTATATAGAGCAGGTACAGTATATAGACCATACATAATTTACATTTCTTCTAGGAGATGATCAATTCTAAGCGGAATACATAAGCACATAAGAAGTTGGGTCCACACTAGTTTAAATGATAGCCAGACAGATTATTTTATGGAGGATTGAGAAATTAAGGGGTGCCGTCAATTCAGGAGTGGGCTGTTGAGATGGCTAGAGTTGCAGCATTTGAAAAGATGTCATACAAAAGGTTTGTCAGATTTGATGTCCAAACTAGAAAATGGGTAAAGTAGTTATGCTTTCTGGAGGGCTCCCAGTAAGCTGCAGTTTGTGCTGGGGAGAAGTGTATGCCATGTGCTTATGGTGTTACCACATATTCTGTACATACTGTATGTTTATTTGGTATATCATTTTATTATAGTTATTATGTAATCTTTTCTTAATTGTTGTCTAAGTGAGTGGTCATCACGAGTGAGGGGGTTCAGGCGGGGAGGGGATATGTTAAAAAAAAAAATAATAATAATAATAATGTATAAAGTTGGCGGTTTGTGAGTCGGGTCAAATGGTCTTGACTACACTTTTTTGTACCAACCAAACTACAGTATATGCATAGCACCAAGTAATGCACTGCCAAAGACGGAAAGCTGATCAAACATAGATCATATTAATTTTACTTTAGCCAAATTTCCATGTATGGCTGATTGTGTTTTAGCAGCGCTCAACAATTTTGTAAATGAAGAAAGGGAGTTGTACAAGAAAATGTTGACTATGTATTTCTAAAGCCGGCCTGTGGTGCTGACATGGACAGTACAAGTGGTGATCATATATTATATGTCCTTCTTTCAGAGGCTGATGATAAAGCCATATGTACAGTCTTCAGTGTGCCTGGAGCATCCATCATCTCCTCTTCTTGATGATTTCCATGAACTCTTCAACATTCCTCCAAAATCCCCTTTATCCATCCATTTTACATGCTTGCAGGCATTAGAATTAAAATGCTCTTGTGGTTGTCTTTAATAAAGGGCAGCAGCAAGAGGTTGCCTGAGCCCTTCATTAAACTAAGAGAGATGCCTTATCAGTTGTAAGTGTCTTTTTATTGCTTGTTAAAGCCACTTGTTTGACTCACTCGCGCAGGATTTGACTTTTCACTGTAAAACATGCCATTGGAAAAACTCAACATAAATGTAATACCACCTTTGGCAGGGCTTTCTCTGCAGAGGACTTTTCAAGTTCAACCTTTGATCTTTGTCACAATAACACAACAGGCCAGTAAAATGCCATGCTATGTGCTTAGGCTGTAGCTTGTAAGAGTTATGCCTGTCTGGGAATGCAGGCCATGCAGGCATCTGAAGTGCTGGAGTAGTTTAAATGGAGAGAAGCTGGGCCTACACCTCTTATCCTAGCAATGGGGTGCTACCGTGTGAGTGTGGCATAGAATGAATGAATTGCCTGAGCCCATGTGTGCTCTTAAGAGAATGTGCACATGTTAGCACTAGTGCATGGAAGTGACAATGTAAGAACATGTCACGCATGTGTATGTGTGCATTTAGAGAACCAGTTCCAGTGGGAAAAATATGGTGTAAATATAATAAGGTGTTAATATGAAGCATTTATGCAGGTGACAATGTGAAAGAAAACACATTAACAACCTTAAAATAAGAAACAATACAACTACTGGTGTTTTCAATTGGGAGTGCTTAATGTAGCAGAGGACCATCGCTTTGCCTGAAATTAATGCCGGGTTCACACTGTACGTGGAAGCGCCGCAATATGTCAGTTCTTGCTCATACAGTAGCCTGGCTGTTATCACCAGATGCACATTTGTGGTCAACAAGCGATTCTGCTCTTTTCTAATCACACGTACAGCATCTTTGTGTTTGTCTGGTTGTATCTGTTGCTCTCTGTTTAAACAAAACTGACAAACATGTGGAATCAGTATGTAATAAAAAAAAAAAACAATCACAGCAGTGACAATAGGCTATTTCTGATAAATATTGGCCTAGTGGATGGGCAGATCTTGAAATTTCGGGGGGATTGAAACTCCAGGAGATCGGCAGGGACAAGAGCAGGAAAATTCAAAGAGTTGGCAAGCATATGATGCATATTTTATAATGTATCAGAATTAGATCATTTATATCATAAACATATAAAAGAAGAAGACATAAGTTAGGGAACAAGAAAAGTAGCATAGCGCTTTGTCAATCACAATCAGGATGTGTGAGGAAAAAGTCACTACGCATTGCACAAGTAGAAGAGCACAAGCAGGTCAACAGGTTAAAGCATCGTAACAAATCTTAATTAATCATAATTAAGCACAATCCATTTCCAATCCTTGAAACACTAGGCTCCCCTTCCAGTATTATAACTTGCAGCTTAAACAACGTGCAAACAACGTAGGTCAGCAAGTCAAATAAGCAGAGCTTCATTACGTTAAAAAGGTTGCTCCGCAGCTATGTCACCAACACTTGTTTAAAACAACCTTAGTATAGATCACTGCATGCAGGGCCACCATGCATCCTTACTCAGAGAGTACACTGAATCGTGATTCACTCTTCCAGCGGAGTTGACCATAACATGTAATGGTATTGACTATCCAATAGTGGATACACCATTACCATGTGCCAGTGCCTCTGCATTTGTGTGACCCTCTGAAGAGCCTATTATCTCTCTGACAGAGTGCTACAGCAGTATACCGTATGTGCTCCTTCAACATGAGGGCTACGAGGGCTAGCGGCATGGCTTTAACAGTCATTAGTATCAGTGTCCCCATCCTCTCGGCAGCGTAATGGGGTTAGCTCAAAGACCTTTAAAGTCCCCCAGGGCTTTTCTGGGGGCCACAACGCCTCTGCCACTGAAATAGGAGATAACAGGAGGAATTGAAAGACAACTAGAGAGAAGCAAAAGAAGAAACGAGCAAAGCTGAGGATTAAGATGCAAAGAAGAGATAGCGAAACATGTAAATTAAAGAAAATGGAGACTAGAATTTAGGATCTTACAAGCATGGTCTGTTAGGTCTGAACAGGGTGGACACAATAACAAACATCTTTAAAATAATAAAATCCAATACAACATGCCTTTGGGAGGCAAAACGTCCTAATGTCCACCGAAAGCCAAACAAACCATTATAAAAGAAAATTGATGATAATGGCAGGATGAGGCAAATCTTATCATTATTTCTTATAAACTCAAATTCTAGTGTGAACTGGTCATGGTCCTGAACTGACCTGCATGCACAAAAGAACGAAAAGTACGGGCTTATCTGCTAATGTTAGCTACCGACCATTACCTTGAAACCATCCAGCAAATAGACGGTACCGTAGGTTGATTTAACGTCACCCCTCACGTTTGCTAACGTTAGCTTCTTGTCTCATCTGGGGTCTGATAAACAGTAAATTCATCAAATTCAGTGTCCACAATGCTATTTGCCAATAAATTGTAGCTGTCATATTTCACAGGACCCGTGTGAGTGCGGATTTCACGTTGCGGCTTTCGTCGCCGTTTGTCACTTTGCCTAAGATTGAGTGACAAGTAGTACTTGCCCCATTGTTTATTTGGTTGCCATGACTACACGAGTGATGACGTCCTGTCACTGTTCCAGTTGTTCACCCTAAAGGGGAGAGAGAGTGGATGACAGTTTGCTTGAGTTCAGTAGAGCACACGGCTCTGCAGAGTTGCGTAATTACGACTTTATGACTTTTCATAAAACAGCTGAAGGAGTGGCGGTGCGCGGTGTACATAGTGGAAACCCTGTTGTGCGTCTGCCCTATTTCTGATACCGTGGCGGCAGAAATTTTACCGTGGCGGGCCGCCGCGATAATATCAACATAGATGAAATACTGGTATTGGTAGATCTCCGCTTTTTTGGAGGGATTGGTTGGAAAAGGGAATTATCACACTGGGGGATCTGTATCTCGGTGGCATATTAAAATCCTTTGAGGATGTGGTATAGCAATTTGGAATCCCTAGGTCTCAATTTTTTTATATCTGCAACTTCGCTATCTGTTAGTGGGGATTTTTGGATGCAGTTCTTCAGCCCTGAAAGCACCAGAATGTTTACATATGGTGTTGTACAAATATGGCAAAGATCATGAGACTTCTGTGTATTATTCTATGATTATGCAGAACCTGGGGAATAGAGCCTGGACAGCCCTCAAAACGACATGGGAAAGGGATATGAGTATGATAAGGAGTGGGAAAGAATATGTAGGAATATTAAAACTATGTCACACGATGTGAGGGTGCGCCTCATTCAGTTCAAGATTACTCATTGCTTCTATTGGACTCCCTCCAGATTGTTTAGAATTGGTCTGAAAGACACACCAAATTGTTGGAAATGTAAGACAGAGGACGGCCAATTACTTCATGTCCTACGGTCCTGTGATAACGTCCAGGACCGGGATACATGATAACCTATGTCGGACTGCAGAGACCCAGGTTCCATTCAGCCCAAGATTATTTGTTCTGGGAGATGGGTCAATCCTAAGAGGGATGGATAAGCACATAAGAAGCTGGGTCCACACTAGTTTAATGACAGCCAGACAGATTATTTTAAGGAGGATAGAGGAATGAAGGGGTGCCGTCAATCCAGGAGTGTGCTTCTGAGATGGCTAGAGTGGCGGCGTTTGAAAAGATGTCATATACAGTAAACGGTTTGCCAGATTGGATGTCTATACTAGAAAATGGGGAAAGTGCCTGAGCCTTCTGGAGGGCTCCTAAGAAGCTTTGTGCTGGGGAAAGACGTGTATGATGGGCTTATGGTGTTGTCATTAATACATTAGTTTTTTTTGGGTTTATGGTTTATTGTCTATTTTGTTATTATTTTGTTGAATGGTCTTGAATATTGTAGTTACCGTGTCATCTTTTCTTGATTTTTGTTTGGGTGGGTGGTAATGACGAATTGTACGTTTTGTATGTTGTTTAAAAAATAAAAATAGTTGATCACAATGACAACAAAATCTGACAAGAAGAAGCTGACAGAGCTGACAGTGGTGAATCTGACAGTTTTGGCTAAGGTGAAAGGGTCTGGGCAGCATCAATCACCCACAGGTCTTGCCACACTGACAGAACAGGTTAGTGAAAGCTCTGTCGTGCTGACAGGAGGATTAAAGGGGAGGAGAGGTGGGAGGCAGGGAGAGAGTCAAACTTAAAGGTCAACTTTATCTGCTAAAGACAGGGCACACAGCAACATCGCTTTGGGATTTTTTTTTACGGATCACCAAAAGGGAATACTTTTATTTGGTGTGGGTTTGTGTGTGCACGTCTGAGATATATTTTTATGTTTATGGGATTCAAAATGTTTGGTCTTGGCCAAAAACCTCAGTTTAATTTGATGATGCATTTGTACAGGTATTTTTAAAGACGAAAGATTTCATAAAATAAATGAAGAAAATGGCAAGCCTGTAGAGCACCTGGTGATTTCCACTGGTTAAGATACCAAAAAGAATTGGTGTTGCAGGTATCGCCCCCCAACCCATTTTAGATGAAACCACGCCCACTTACATATGATGAAAGCCTCAACAGCTGCAATTTACGGGTTACTGACCACAAATTAGACAAAGGAGCCAAACATAGTTGTCACTCATCTGGCGATAGCAATGTGCTTTTACCTTTGGTTAGAGCAAGGCTCGCTGTCCCACCTGTTTCTCCCCCATACAGAATATCTGCAGACTGCTGTGATTCTACTTACTTGGAGGTCTTTTTTTTGTGATCAACTTTTTATTAGCACCTTCAGACGTACAAAACAAATTCCACAATGTGTGACAGGTAATATCAGATGGTGCACAGAACAGAGAAACACAAACTGAACAACAACAAAGACCCTCTCCCACCCCCCACCCTCTGCGGTCTCGAGGAAAACAAAACAAACAAACCACACCTTGCCTAATAAATTCCTCTAATTCTTGTGGGGTTGAGGTCATTAAGTCTGATATTTGTGCTGCTTCAGCTTTCCAATAAGCTGATAGTCAATGATTTGGCTTTGTTAATCCTTGCTGTAGAGAGCTCAAGCATAACTATGTCTAGAAAATACGCCAACCATTGTTTTATACAAAGCAAGTGAGGAGGGGAGCCAGCGCTGAGCTATCATTTTCTTGGGTGCAGTTGACCCGGCTAATTTTCACCTGTCTCCCAAGCAGGTGTAATTTAGAGTCGTCATTAAGTAACAAAACAATCGGGTCAGTAGGAATTTGACATCCTATTTGACATCAGATATTATTGATGTTATTTTATTCCAGAACTCATGCACCTGTTCACACTCCCAGACCATATGCAGGAAGGTTCCAGTTTGTTCAGGTTGACAGAACGTACTTACTTGGAGGTCTTTGATGTTTGGGAAGGGAATTCCAATGGTGACCACTGCCCTGGCATTGTCATCAGTAAAGTCTAGTCCTTCACTCACTTTACCCCTACAGACAGCAATCAGCAGTGCACCATCTATAACAAAGAAATCCCATACTGTATATATATCAATACTGTAAATGGCAAGGAATAGAAAGTAGAACTCAAACTATTATATTGTAAATTAAGATACCAGCGTTGGTGCAGCTGTACAAATTACTACTTAAAAGCTATAGTGTGTAGTTTCTGTCACCCCCATGAGTAATTCTAAGCAATGACAACAACACTGTCGGAGCATCCACACGCACCACCCCCACCCCTCCCCCGCGCAGTTGCTAACACAAAGGATTCAAACATGATGGTTTCTTCAGAAGAGTTAATGGTCTTGCAATTCTTATGTCCTCTTTGTCTCCAAAGCTGAACGCAGACTAGATCAAACGAATGAATTTACAAACTAATTTACAGACATCAAGCTTTACAGTGTGATATAACAAAACACATCAGCTGGTCCAAAGGTCAGTGTGATGTCTCACCTCTTTCCTCACAGCACTTGATGGCATCGTAGTACATCTGAAGCAGTTCGTCAAAATCCCCCTTGCCACCACCGCGGGGCTCTGTGATCACAACTTTCCGTTGTTCTAGCTTCTCCCAGAGACCAGTGTTGGTCCATCGGTCTCGCAGCTTGTCCAGCATCTGAGCAAATCACAGGAGGTATCATGTTAATACATATGCTTGCTGAGGTTTTGTTCTAAGTGGAAATTGATGACATAGAATCTGAATCATAAGAGTGAACCTACAACATGGCTAACTAAAAGCAGCATCTATTTTCTAGACTCTCCTAGATAATGCTATAGTTAAGGAGTTGACTCGTGGTTTATTATCTACTTTTGGTGTTTTTCCATTACATGGTACCTGCTCGACTCGCCTCTACTCGCCTTTTTTGGTTTTCCATTACGAAAAAAAGTCCCTAGTACCTGCTAACAGGTACTTTTTTTAGTACCACCTCCGTCAAGGTTCCAAGCGAGCTGGGCCGATACCAAAAGGTGACGTGAAAGCAACAGACGGGTGTCCTGAACAAACCCGTTATTTTTAAATAGTTTAGCCAGTTGTTTTTGCTGCCTCCAGCTTCATTTGAAACTAAATGTGTCTTCTGGCTGTGGCAACAACAACACACCTTCGATGTTCCGTGTGTGTGTCGCATTAGGTCACGGCAGTTTACTGCGACGGCACTATGACGACTAGCCACGCTCGCCTCACGCATGAGGCGGTACTAAATCTGTAATGGAAAAAGGAAGACGGGGCACCACGATCGAGTCGAGCAGAGCTGGTACTAGCAGTGGAAAAATGCCATTTGACAGTCAGAACAGAAAAAGAACATAAACTACATTAGAGTAGTTTTTTTTTTCAGAGCTAAATTAAGTGTTATCTGATCAGTGCACAGAATCACATACTCGCCGATACCAGCATTTTAGGCAGTATCGGAGGCATTTCCGATACTGATATCGGTTATCAGAACAACTCTAATATCATATAACCATGATTATTTCGGTCAATAGTGAAATCACGATAATTTAACATGATTACTCGTTTCATCAGCACTCAGAGCGCAACAATCACCATAGTCACGCACGAAAAATAGTCTATGAAGTGTGAAAAATTTGCCGTAACTTGGCCTATGTAGACAACTGGATTAATCATAATAGGAGCATATCTGCTCCGTCAGATGCTTGTAACAAATTATGACACTTTCCTAGTCTGAAACATTAAGCTTGAAACAAAGAACAGGAAGCATTTAGCTACCAATGTTTGCTTCCGTGTCCTCACACTGCTTGGATTTCTTTTCCTTACTTGTACTTGGCAGAGAGCTGATGTGTTTAGATCCCCTTTGAAATAAAATCACTGCTCCTGTACTATTGTTAGTGCAAAAAGTCATCAGCTCTCAGGAGAGGCACATTGATCTAAAAGCCCTCATCCTAGCATGGCCCCACTCATGTCTGTGCTGTGCAGATTATATCCTTGAATAAGCACGGCTTCACAATCAAAGAGCAGCTTCACTGGTTTGGAAATGTGTTAGAAGGGTCAAGTAGAAGTTCTTCTTATAGTCAGCAGAAACTTCTTAACAGGCTAATAGTGTTACGCTGTAAAGCCTGAGCAAGACAAAGATGGGGAGTATTCACTAACACCCTGTCCCCATCATGAGACATATTCTATTTACCTGAATGAACAGCCAACTCAAGTGTTCGTCAAAAACACCACACAAAGCTAAACCAAAATGTACCCTGTGGGTTATGTGCAGTACAGAGGAAAACAACAAAGGCAGACAGGGAAATGAGACAGTAAGAGTGTTGATACTTTTTTGCATGCCAGTGCGATTGCCTCATAGTGGTGAAATGAAGCATGGGGAAAATTTCATCAGGTTGATGCCTCCTACAGCAAGTGAGGGTCAGGACGTTTGCATCAATAAAACATGGCACATTCACTAAATATGCAGTGTTACATCGACAGGAACCCCCCTTACGTGCGTCTTCAACTCAGCAAACAGTTTGTCCTCCAATAGCTTTCCAGTGCAATCTTGAGCGAGAGATGAATAATTCATGTTATGTACTTTAAGCAGATCTACTACTAAACAAAACAGCCATTATCTGCCAGGCTGCACTTGGAAAAGAGCTGATTCCACAAGGCAAACAATATGGAGGAAAAATCACAACTATTTTTTTTTTTTCTTGGTAAAATGTTAAAATAATGTTTTAACAATCCAATTCTTATATCAAATCGACACTCATACAGGAAATCTATGTTAGGGCTTTGACTCCGAACTTCGTTATTCGAATATAATTCGAATATTTAAAAAAATAATGATATTCGAACGAATATTAGGCAGTCGTTAATATTCAAATTTCAAACCTGTTATGGGCATTATTATTTTGCTTGTAAACCTTGTTTTCAATTCAGATTCCGAGGCTTTTTCACGCATTTCAAAATTTAACTACACGTCGCATGTCGCTCGGCAGCGGCTTGGTAGCGCATTTCCCCCCCGACTCATTTCCTGGTTCTCTTTCTCCATAAACAACGTAAAATCAAGGAGAGGGTTAACTTTTCCTGCTACAGATTTCCCACCGTGGTCAGAAAACACAGGGGAGACGATTTGTTTCTCTCACTTTGTCTCTAGAGTACGGTGTTCATTTTAGGACATCCTCAGATCTCAGACTCAGGTGTCAGACTCAAACGAAACGGCTGTTTGGAAAAACCTCTGTCATCCTCAGAAAAAAACGGCCTCAGCGTCCGAAAAACCTCTCTCATCCTCAGAAAAAAACGGCCTCAGTGTCCGAAAAACCTATCTCATCCTCAGACAAAACGGCCTCAGCTGAAAAAACCTCTCATCCTCTACAAAGACGGCGTCAGAAAAACCTCTCTCATCCTCAGAAAAAAACGGCCTCAGTGTCCGAAAAACCTATCTCATCCTCAGACAAAACGGCGTCAGAAAAACCTCTCTCAGCCTCAGACAAAATGGCCTCAGCGTCAGAAAAACCTCTCTCAGCCTCAGACAAACAGCCTCAGCCTCAGAAAAACGGGCGTCAGAAAAAACCTATCTCATCCTCAGACAAAACGGCGTCAGAAAAACCTCTCTCAGCCTCAGACAAAATGGCCTCAGCGTCAGAAAAACCTCTCTCAGCCTCAGACAAACGGCTTCAGAAAAACCTCTTTCAGCCTCAGACAAAACGGCTTCAGAAAAACCTCTTTCAGCCTCAGACAAAACGGCTTCAGAAAAACCTCTCATCCTCACAAAACATGGCCTCAGAAAAACCTCTCTCAGCCTCAGACAAAACGGCATCAGAAAAACCTCTCTCAGCTTCAGACAAAACGGCCTCAGAAAAATCTCTCTCAGCCTCAGAAAAAACGGCGTCAGAAAAACCTCTCTCATCCTCAGAAAAAACGGCCTTAGCGTCAGAAAAACCTCTCTCAGCCTCAGAAAAAACGGCGTCAGAAAAACTCATCCTCAGACAAAACAGCCTCAGAAAAGCCTCTCTCAGCCTCAGAAAAAACGGCCTCAGCGTCAGAAAAACCTCTCTCAGCCTCAGAAAAAACGGCCTCAGCGTCAGAAAAACTCTCTCAGCCTCAGACAAAACGGCGTCAGAAAAACTCTCTCATCCTCACAAAAAACGGCGTCAGAAAAACCTCTCTCATCCTCAGACAAAACGGCGTCAGAAAAACCTCTCTCAGCCTCAGAAAAACCTTTTCAGAAAGAAAGTTGTCAGAGATAACGTTGCCCACATGAAGGAGCTGTTGACTAGCTTTCTGAATTAGCTAAAGTAGCTAGCAGCTTTTACAGTGAATACACGGCAGTTCGTGATTTTTTTTTTTTTTTTTTTTTAAATCAAGCTTTATTGAAAGGAGTGGATATACAGCAGGAAACCACAGTCTATGTTCATAAACGAGCCAGGGGGTTACTAAAGGAAAGAAATCAAAACAAAACAAAAAACTCAATATTTTGTAAAGCTTACTGAGGTCATATGATCCAACAACTTTTTTGTTTGTACATTCAGATATGGAAAACATGTATTGTTTAATATTGGAAACCAGCTCCAAAAAGCTTGGCTTCTTTTTCAAAAACATTGACTTATGTAAATAAAATTTGGTTCAAATAATTATTAAATGTATCGCATAATACTCTGAATAAAACTTTCTATCATATTGAGTGAATCCAAACAATACATTTTCCCAAAGTAATGTGAATTGAGGGTAAATATGAATAAAATGTGACAATCTGCTCCAAAGTTTCTTGGTATATTGGCAAGTCCAAAATAAATAAAAATAAATAAAGAATAAGGCAACTCCTCAACTCTTCTTTCAACAAGACGTTAAGAGTACACCCGCTGCTTTATCGTACTGGTCTTGATATGTTGAAGAGATTTGTTGGGAAAAGGTTTGGCTATTGCCACACAAGTTTTTTTTAACCAGCAAAGTTAAAGAGATCTCTTTCAAAATGCTCCACAGATTTTACCCAACTAACCATTACCTGCAGAAAATGAAAAAAGACATTGATATCCGCTGTACTTTTGTGGAGATCTAAATGAAACACTGGTACATTTATTTTGGTCTTGCCAATATACCAAGAAACTTTGGAGCAGATTAATTAATAAATTAATTGCCTGCCTATTGACATTGACTGATACACTGCCCTCTGGTGGACAGAACATATACAACTTATACCAATATAGGTCTTACTGAAGGCATTTAATGGTCAAATATTATTAATAAATATTCAAATATATTTGAATATTAATATTAATAAACAAACGAACTTCGAATATCATTTTGGGGCAAAAGTCAAAGCCCTAATGTATGTTTAACTGCTGGTTTAAACTGTGTTTGTCTGATTCATCCATTTATATTAGACTTAGTTCAACCAAAGTGTTACTTTTATTGCCCCAATCAGCATTAACATAGGCCATGAACATCCGAAGACTAGTCTGATAAATCAAACTGCATGGATGTAGTTATGAAGCAGAGCGTTATACTATGCAGTCAAACGGATCTTTAGCACCTTCAGCAAAGGCTTTCAGCATATGAGCAACAGACACTTAACACAGAAATTACAGACACAAAAATTACACATGAGCACTTTGATGAATAATTTAGGGGCAACATCTGACAGAGACATGGTGTTTAGTTGGCAGACTGAGCTGGGTTATAAAATTCCAATCTATAGGCTCAACAGTGCAGAATTAAAAAAAAAAAAAAATAATAAATGATATAAGTATTAAAAAATAGAAAAAAGGGGGAAAGATCAGAAAAGATTTTTTTTAACTTGTTCCTATTTCTTTGTGAACATGGAAATTGAATTATTTGAATCAGTTACTAGAATTTAAGATATGTTTGGTTTTCTTGCCTGTACTCAAACGTACATGTTCTTATTTATCATCTTCTTTTTTTTATGTTTAAAATAAAATAAACTACACACCTCTTCATAACTTTAAGACAAACAATATGAAAATCACAGGAAGCAGTTGTTTAAGGCCTGCCCATTAAACATTCTGTAGTATGGCAACTTTTGTATATAGCTAGATAGATTAAGCACTAAAAATTACATTCTACTGTATTTTAGAAATAAACATGTTTTAAGACACATACATGTTACAGTATATGTACCTTTCATCCACTTTAAGAGTTCATTAAATCTGTAAACTCCAGCTTGTCATCAAGTTAAAACTTCTCGGGTGGCTGTGGTTCAGGTGTTAGAGGTGGTGTCAATAGGCAAGACACTGAGCCCCCGAATCGCTCCCGATGCTGTGCCATAGGTGTGTGAATGTTTATCTGATGAGATGGCACATTGTAATGGCAGCCTCGGCCACCAGTGTATGAATGTGTGTGAATGGTGCCTGTACTATGTAAAAGCGCTTTGAGTAGTCGTTAAGACTAGAAAAGCACTATATAAATGCAGACTATTTACATTCTCTCCTTCATGTTGCATATTTTCCGTTGCTGCTCCACACTAAAAACATCATTATCCAGATTTGAGCAACTATCAGAAATAACATAGGGCTTTGTGGTTCCTCTGAAACCCCCTGGCCAGCTGTATTTAGCTTAGCATCATCTATAGTATTGTTTGTACTTCTTTAACCCTGCTACCTTCATGAGAGCAGATGGCCTGCGGAAAACCAATCAATACTGAAAAAGAAAGAGCTGGACTGAGTCGCGACCGGAAGACCAAACCATTTTTAAAAATGTGAATCCTCTGGGGAGATATTTCTCATGCAACTAGGCATCACCTCAACATTTAAATAATTAAAAACTAGAAGGTCACTTAGAGAGCGCAGACCTCCTCCAATGAATACCCTTTCTTACAGTGTTAATGCAGTGTGAATTTTCCCAGTCGGGAACTCAATTTAAGACTTTTCAAGACATTTTAAGGATTGGTAGTAATATAACACTGCTGCCATCAATCAATTTTCGCCGGGAAGTACCGCTTACTGGATATTTTCTCTTTTACAGGCCATTCTTTGTCATTTGTAAAACCCTAGAGATGGTTGTGCATAAAAATGCCAGTAGACCAGCAATACTCAAACCAGCCCGTCTGGCACCAACAATCATGCCATGTTCAAAGTCAATTAAATCATCTTTTCTTCCCCATCCTGATGCTTAGTTTGAACTTCAGCGATTATCTTGAACATATCTAGATGCCTAAATGCTAGAGCTGGGCAATATATTGATATTATATTGATATTGTGATATGAGACTAGATATCGTCTTAGATTTTGGATTTTGTAACATGGCATAAGTGTAGTCTTTTCCTGGTTTTAAAGGCTGCTTTACAGTAAAGTGATGTCATTTTCTGAACTAACCAGACTGTTTTAACTGTTTAACCTTTACCCACTCAGTCATTATATCCACATTACTGATGATTATTTGTCAAAAATTGTCAAAATCTCAGTGTAAATATTTTGTGAAGGCACCAATAGTCAACACAATATCGTTGCGGTATCGATATATTTGGTCAAAAATGTCGTGATATTTGATTTTCTTCATATCGCCCAGCCCTATAAGATATCTGAGTTGAACAGGTGTACCTAATACAGTGTCCATTAAGTGGGAATGAGCAGTATTTAGCACATAGGGTACAACAAAGTGTGAATAATTTATTGCCTTTTCCAGGCATAATAGGTGCTATAGTCAGCCACTGCCAGTGACATTATTAAGTGGGCCAGATCTTTCTGCCAATTGGGACAACGTGGTGAAACAACTAAATAGAAGCAGTGAACTGTACTCTTCTCGCACTTTTACACTTCCTGTCTCTTCCCCCCTTACTATCTCCCCATATTTCACCTTCTCTGCATCCGGCCTCTCTCTAGCTCCTTCCCTGTGTCCCCGGTGTCAGTGAGCTGTGTGGCGACACATCGCAGCTCCTCTAGTGCCTGCTGAATTATGGAAGGGGTTTGGAGGCGACAGCATTAATGAAACATGCAGCCAGGAGCCACATTTCGCAGTGGTGAGGGAAGACGTGTTGTTGCGGCATAAATTATTCAGCCCCAAAATATCACAGTAACCATCATGCCAAGACTGGTGGCAAGAAGCCACCTGCCACCTCTGGCCTGACACTGTTCCCTTGTTGTCTGCTCTACTCATCCCAGCCACACTGGGGGTGACAACAGAACGCTGCCGAAACACCGCCTGCTGCAGAGAGAAGTCAGTCGCTGATGAGGGCTTCCTTTTCCTCTTTTAAAAAATATTAATTATTAAACTGAATTGAATGTAAGTCTATATATATGGGAGACTTTCAGAGTATGCAGATTTATTATTACAAGTATATAACTTTCTAGTCTGTGTGTCCTCTACAACCAATTGTGTAGCAAGCGACCATTTGATACCTTGGCAATAGATGTGATAGAATGTCAATCAAATGCACTCAAAATACATTTTTAATTTTTTTGTAACTATTATAACTTACTATTGGCCACATGATATAACAAAACCATGTTATTTTAAAAATAAATTGTGGTTACTATCTTTTAACAAAGATAACAGTTGTAAAGGCCATCTAATAATCTTAAAGTATAAGGCTGCCGATATTCTATATTTTTCCTATGTCAAGAAATCCCATGAACAGACAAAAACAACAATGTGTTAGTCTCTCAATACTTTCAGATTTCAATATCCTGTCTGTGCCACTCACCCACAAGCCCATTGGTTCCTACTGAAGAGGAATATGTAAAAAATTGGAGACTGATATAGTTTTGTTTTTTAAAGGCAAAGTAATTCCCTAAAGCACAACTGATTTGTTGAGCTAACACACTTTTCTGCCAGCAGGACGGTGTAAGTAGCATTGAATCAAAATAATCTACAGAGTGTGTGTTCATGGTAATGAAGGAACATGTCACCCAGTGCAACAGTGTGGCTCATTGATGTGTTGTACTATGGAGCTCCATGTCACAGAGGAATAAGATATAGAAGGCATATCACACACGCGTATCACACACACACCCACACGTTAGTAGAATAGGAAAAATATAGAATATCACCAGCCTTATCCTTTAACAATGCATTTGTTTTGGTTTACAGTATTACATTCTCCTTATATACAGTAAACACTGTATATAGTCAGCTTCGCCATTAGCTATTCTCTACATAACCTTAAAAACTGTTACTGGTTATCAAATAATTGGTTTTGAAAAAACATTTCAATTGTTAAAGCCGGCATTCCTTCTTCTATCATCAGTAGTTTCCACATTATGTTTAATTATACGCATTGACAGCCACAAACTGATACTGTGGCTGAAGAACAACGAGATGAATGAGGCTACATTTAACCTGTTAAATCTGAAACTCTAAGCCTCCCAAAAAAGCTCCAGCTTAGTCACACAGCAGTAATCCTGAAGTTTCCACTGTAAAAACTCATATAAAACATCACCTCAGCTCTAAAAAAAATCATGAGGGATATGCTACACTGGGCAAATTGACCCATGAATCTAATATGCTCCCAAACACAGACATAAACAGTCTCACTTTGAGATACCAGTACTTCAGGAGCTTTGTGATTGGTGCTTCAGATGCCTCGGAGCTGCTGAGGACAGTATGTGCTTGCGGGTGTTCACCCTGCAGTCCGGTTTGACTTTGATTTGACACACGCTCGGCAGAGCCCAGGCGCCAGCGCTGGGTGCGTCTTCACACAGACAGCGAGGCGACATCACCTAATGGCCCTTATCTCAATCTCCTTTAAAAGCATCTTGTATTCCCTGCCATCTTTCCACCTCTGCAAAACCCCACTTTTTTAATAAACCATCAGTCCCCTTCTCCAGTGGAGCATTGGTCCCTTCCTTTGGCGGCTGGGGCCAGACGGCAGGGCCCGCTGTGGTTTAAATGGGCATTAACTGGGGGGATGTTGAGGCTAAAGTGCTACAAAACCACAGCACTGGTGCAGGCTCTCTGGGAAAGTGTGTGTGTGTGACCATGATTACAGGCATACTCTCTATGCATGTATCTTTAAAAAAAACTGTTTTTAAAGAAATAAAAGAAATGTACATTCTCTCCTTTTCTTTTAACTCATTTGACTGCGGTGCACCAATGCCATTTCTGGGAAATCACAACTTTAGCTACAGAAACATGAATACATTTAATTCATCAACACCGACCAAAAAAGACATTATTGACAGCAAAAGTCAGACTTTGATTGACTGTATTACTTGTGCTGTTATTCTACCTACTATAAGAACATATTAAAATGAGCTTAACAGTGCTAATGCATCCTGCAGGGTGTCCTTTAGACTTTGTGCATTTGTGTGCTTGCTCTTGTGGGAATTGTTGGGTCTAGACCTATTCTATCTGTAAAGTGTCCTGAGATAACTTCTGCTATGATTTGACACTATAAATAAAATTGAATTGAAAAATGTTATGTAAAAGGCAGAGAACAAGCCTTGAGGTATACCTCCTTGGCCCTGCAGGCCTGTTCACTTCACTGCTCTCTCTGAGCTGCTGTGTAGGAGGGGCTGATAGCCATCACCTAGACACACTGAACAGGGATGTCTGAAGATGACCTATCCTTTCTGTGTTGTGTTGCGCGCACACACACACACACACACACACACACACACGACGGGACTCAGCGGCACCAACGAGGCCTCCACGGGCTCCAATTAATACCCCAGCCCTTCAGATCCCCTCATCTCCTCATCTTTAAGAGCTGACTGCAGATTAAATATTTATGCATCAGCATAGCGAGAGAGATAGAAGACTCCTACATGGCTATCAATAATAAAAAAACATCCCACAGCTCATAGTCACTCCTCGGCTGGCATCACAGGCTGACAAAAAGGAAGGTAAAATGAGAAAACAACAAGGCCCAGAGTCTTAGCTTTCCTTCACTGTTTTCATGGCTGTGTCATCAGCTGTTTGAGAATGCAACTGGATAGCAAGCAAACAAGGACTGCAGAGAAATCAAACCAATGATCACTACATGCGACGCCTTGAAATACAAGTCAAACACAAACCACGCAAATATGCCAAAGGCAAAAACTAAAATTGCCAAGGGCAACACACAACTGTGAAGGTCCACTGTTTGATGGAAAATGATGTGTCCTCCTAACATGAAACTGAAAACAGTATGTCAATGATGCCTGGCTTTCATGATACAAATATACTTCCAGTTTAAACAGGATGTGAGCGTAAAACAGCGCAAAAAGCCATTCAGAAGTTCAAAATGCCTTATATATAATCATGAGCTTAAAAAAAAAAAATCATACAAGACAAGACATTTTTTCACTGCTGTAACTTTAAATCAAATTTGTAAAATGTATTAAATATTTTAATAATTGGAAAGCAGAAAAAAAAACAATTGATGCTACAAAGATTATAAAATGTTCAGACATTTTTCTACTCTTCCTTTTTTCCTGTGAATTACTTGAAAACATAACCTCTAAAATCTATCCATCCCATCCATCCATCTTCATCCGCTTATCCGGGGTCGGGTCGTGGGGGTAGCAGCTCCAGCAGGGGACCCCAAACTTCCCTTTCCCGGGCCACATTAACCTAATCTAAACTCTATTCAAATGAAAATGAGGGCGGGGTGTTAAACTGGTCATAAGGGCTGACAATGAGATTAAAGTGGAGAGTTCTTCATTTTAAGGGGCTGCTAGCCAAAAAGGTGGTGAACCACTGCATTATAAAATCAATTTAAAGTGATTTTTTTCATGACTTTAACTCAAATGTATTATGTATCCCTCGGTAAGTATGTTCATTGACCAAAAGTTACACGTAACATGTGCAACGTGGACAAACACACAATGATAAATGAAATCCACTTGTCCCTGAATAAGCTAATGTGACAACTGAGCTACAGTGGACATGAATTATTCATGAACAAAAATGCATAACAAACAAAGGGGGACAAAGTGTCTATGAGTGCGCTCTCAGAAGCACCCTCATTAACTGAAAGAGGATACAGTGGCATGGGGATGACGGCATTTAACAAGTACCTCTATTGATTAGTAGTGACCTATTGTAACATATAACACCACCAACAGCGGCTTCTTAGCAGTGGGATCTATTGGAATCCAGTTTGGGCTTTGAAAACTGTTACTCGTTTTGCATGGCAAGTTAGTATAAATACCTTCAAAACGACAAACACTGGACATGACTCCAATTTGTGGTCTCTAGCTCCTCCCAGTGGTAGAATGTGGAAATGAATGTTCTAACTGCAAACAATCCACCACCACCTATCGTGTTGTTGAGAGTAAATGTAGATGTTGAGCATGTTGAGAGTGGGAAGTGCCCTGCACAACCAAGAACAAGGCAACAGTAAATATGTATCGATGATGCAATCACCAGTACTCTCTCTCACCAACATTATCACATACCTTTTGGTTTGCTTGCTTCTACTCGTTTTGCCTTCACAAGGCGCATACATTCAACACTGCAACCACGGACTTACAGACTCAGAATCACTTATTATGTTGCTTGTATCTCTCAGTTTCAAATATAAAATATTGTTTAAATCAGTACTTTAAATGACTTCGTGGTGTCCCTCTTTGGCCCTGTTTACACGAATACGCTCGCGGGTGAAAACGACAAAATATTTTATCAGATGTGCCTTTCGTTTAGACGGTGACGGCATTTTTGGGGCTTAAAAACACAAAAAAAGTGAAACCACCCTCCAGAGGAAAACCGCTCCATCGTCGTGTTCCCGTCTAAAGGGTAAAAATGCACTGTGCGAGTGTGTGTGTGTGTGTGTGTGTGTGTGTGTGTGTGTGTGTGCCGTGTGTGTGTGTGTGTGTGTGCGTGCCGCGTGTGTGTGTGTGTGTGTGTGTGCCGCGTGTGTGTGTGTGTGTGTCTGTCTGTGCCTCTGTGTGCATTGTTTGGAGCAATAACTCCACCTCCTCGTCTGTCCAGACAAAATTGTCAGCTTTTGTTGTTCGCTTAGCGCTACTAGGGAGAGGAGAGGGAGAGAGGAGGAGGAGAGGGAGACAAGTAGAAGGAAGGTGCGCGGACTTGGTGGTGTTGTGTGGCAGTGCTTCACACTACCACCTAGCTGCCTGGTGTGCATACTACATCACATTTCACACACTTTTGCGTCACCATATGCACGCAGATTCGCCCCCCCCCACCATAACGCTTGTCTAAACACAGAATAAAAAGTGAGAACGCAACGCCACTTTTGCGTTTTCTCTTCAGATCGTTTCCGTCTAAAGCCTTTGTCTAGCTCACTGAAGCGGGGCTGTGACACCTGATGAATACAGTTTGAATAGCACATTTCACCAAAAGAGTACAAGGTGCTTTACCGAGGGAAGGGAAAAAAAATAAAAACAATCATGTACTTAAGAGTGATAATCCAATTTTAAAAATGACTGCAGAGTTGAATTAACAAATCAAAGATGTTTTTAATGGTCCAATTGTTTTATACACTGGCAATTCATAAACCTTGTTCACAAAGGTTTTGACACTGCTGAGACTAAGACTACATCTGCTGGAAATGTCAAACCTAGAATTTCTGACCTTTTTTTAAACTTGTACTGCAACACCACAATAGCTAACCAATGTTATTCTGAAAGTGCCAGGACATTTATTAACAGTATCTAATATGGCCCATGTCACACATATCAAACTCTTATTCCTTCAGACCAGGAATTTCACAGCCTAGGTTTCCTGTTTTAGTAGAATATGTCTTAGTGGTATATTTACCTTGTAGGAAGGCAAAAAGCAGAGCACACCCTTGGCCACGACCTGGCAGACATGGAGAAGCAGCGCACCCACCTCGTCCTGGAAGGCATACGTTTCAGTATGTTGGAAGGTGGCACAGAGTTTCCTGCCTTGGGGTCCTGAACCAACAGTGCCCACCCAAACCTGAAGAGAGGGCATTAGAAAGTTCATATCACCAGCATACTTCATTTGATAAATACTGTATATCTGGGCATTATCATGTTGGCCCAAAAATGTGTGATCAAAGGCCCAAACACAAATATTTCCTGGTATCATTATGGGCCTTTTGAAAACCCTTTTGTTTCATTCTCATGTGCACTGGCAGATTAGTGGGGACTCTAAATCATAAGTCAAAGTTGATTTGTCTTGATTCTTATGTCCACTCGAGTGGAACAGTTGTGATTTGTGACCTAATCTAGAGCGGTGCAATTAATCAAATGTTTAAATCGGGATTATGATTTGGGCTCCTGACGATCACAAAAACGATTACTTTGCACATTACGTTCTGCAAGTAAATTCTTATTTTGTTTTGTGTTCTAAATCAGAAAGAAAAAGCTCAAGCAGGAAAAATGTTAAGGGAAATTTCACAGTTCAAGGTGTTTTCACTGTTGATTTTTTTAGCTTCATTATTTCAATTTTGACCAAAATAATTGTGATTATGATTTTTTTTCTCCATAATCGAGCAGCCCTAATCTGCAACATATATAATGTCATCAACCCCTGAATATCCAAAGCTCATAGTTCTCAGGCCTGTAGATGAGTTTTATTGCATATTAAATAAAATAAAATTAAATTAAATATATGGTTAGAGTGTGACATCTGCTGGACAAAGGTGGCACTGTGACAGATGTGGAGCAAGTACAAGGTTAAAGTTTTCGATTGTTTGATACACCTTTATTGGTTATGTCGGAGATCTACCTGCTGATGCAGACACAGCTCTACTTTCCCACCGTGATTAATAGGGTTGAGCATCGTTTGGATTTTAAGTGATAGTGGATATTTTGATTGCGGTTCTTATCGATTCCGATTCTTTGAGGGGTGGAGCTGAAACGGGTCACATGCCAATTTTCACAAATAAGAGGATTTTGATTTAATGGTGGTTTGCAGTTTTACAGGGCTTTTTCCAACGTAAAATAAAACCAGACTAGAGCGCTGCTTACTGTGCTCCAAGGCTGCAACACAACAAGCGCCTGGCAGCTTCGGAAACCAAAACTTGCGCATGTTCAATTGGGAAGCGAAGATCGGATTTGAAACCAAATCCTCCAAACGATTCCAATAAAGAAACGATTCTACTGGAATCGTAATTTTTGAAACGATTCCAAGTAGATTCTCGATGCCCAATCCTAGTGATTAACCTTTTGAAGACCTGGACCTCATGTTGACCAAGACTGATGGAGATAATCATACGTCTCCTTAGGGATTTCAATAAGTCCTGAGGTCACTGGAGGGATGTTTTAAGTTCAAGTCATACATCAGAGTGATATTAGGGAATTAGACATCAAGGAATCAAGCAGCTAAATTTCCCCCTTACACAGTAATACACTTTGTCAGATGAGCCACAAAGTGCACATGTGGCATTGTTCCCAGAGGCTCAGTGATAGGTAAACCTACTGACCTGGGACTTGTTGATAACATGGTTGGCCTCCAGCTGGATGGAGAATTTCACCCCAAGTTCAGAAGAGAACGAGCCCATGGGTGACAGGGTTCCTGATGTCAGCACAATGCTGTGCACCGACTTACTCAAACTAGAGAAAGCCTGAAAGATACAGACACAATAAACCTAAAGGGGTGTTTCATCTGTAATGTATGCCATAAACATGTAAATATTAAAGGGTGGAACAGTGGAGATTGGAGAGCTGGAAAAATTGTAAATAGTCTAACATTTTTTATTTTGGTGACAAATTTTACCAGCACTTAGCAGGTAACCTTAATTTCATACCCTTTTAAGCCATTTAAGGCATAAATATATTTGGTAACACTTTACTAGAAGGTATCTACATAAGAGTGACATGACACTGTCATGAACACATGACACTGTCATGACACATGAACCCTAACCGTAACCCTAACTCTAACCCTCACTTGTCATGACAAAAACCGAATGACACTTACTGACAGCCCTAGTTATGTCATAAACGTTTATGACTTGTTTATAATGTTTATGACACGTTCATGACAGTGTCATGTCACTCTTATGTAGATACCTTCAAGTAAAGTGTAACCATATATTTGTATAGACTTCAGTAACAGATCATTGCGGCCTACATGGCAAGGTGTGCCATCTCTAACCTCTCACCACAGCGGGGTTAAGGCACCAGAAGCTGAGTGTCAGGACTTCTGTCTTGACTCGGACGCTTTGGCGTTGTCTGTAGCGTGGCCGGACGATAAAGCCCTGGGCGTCAGCGACATCAGGTGGGACCTGGTTTGTCCAAGCATAGCTTTTCTGCAGAGCTACCCGGTAGTCCTCGGCAAACCTACAGATACACAGAGAACTGAGCCATTGTTCAATCCTATACCCTTTACAATGGTTAATCTGAGACACTGGCATGATTTAGGATTTTGGTCAGACTTCTTTGTCTTTGTTTCTTTGTCTCTGACCTGCAGTTGTCCTCAGTGGAGTAGATAAAGCCAAGCACCATGAAGAGGTTTTTGAGGACAGTGGAGGTAGCTGAGCTGAGGGTTGGGATCTGAACCATATCCTCTTTACCGTTGACCAAACCGACACGCTCCTCTTTCTCCAATACTGCTGCCAAGTTTTGCTGTTGCAAAGTAAGACAGTGGAAGACATATTAAAAAAAAAACAGTGCTGTCAATAATCAGAGAACATCTACAGCCAAATAAGAACATGCAGCTATATTTAAATATTCCTCCTTTTTTTTTTATTTATTTTTTTTTTTTTTTTTTACAAGAAATATCACACCCTGGTTTTTTTTGCATAAATAAATGAGACCACATTAAAGCATTTCTAAATTAACCAGCCATCTTTTTCTGCATTAAATGCTGTAGTTATCATACCAATATATCTTTGATAAGCCAGAATGCTGTCCCATTACACAGTGGGCCCTTACACCCTCCTGCACTGGTAAATGTGGTAAACCTCAAAAGTCTACAAGTAGAACAAAGGTATTTGGTGTACCTTAAGGATGCTGAAGGTGTCAGCAGTGATACCCAGGTTATGAAAGATGCCCAGTATATCCTTCCCATTCCAGACTTTACAGGCGCTCTCATATCCCCGTTCAGACATCAGGCTTTGGCTCTCCTGGATCCAACTACACCATGGACACAGATACATCCACAGTTAATATGTACTAAGAATATGATAACTACAGATGAGCAAAAATGAAGTCAATGAATCACTAACTTGATCAGACTATAGCAGAAGTTCCTTAGTGTCTCGTGTTTGGAGCGTCTGATGTTGCTGCTGACCATGCCGTCGAGCTCGTCCCTGGACATCAGCAGACTGTTGTGGTCTAAAGTGTAGCTGGCACTCTCCCTTGCACAGTCCTCAATGTTGTGGGCCTCGTCCAGCACAACGATCTGGCCTGCCAGGTCGATCTCCATCTGGTGAAAATGTAAATTGGAGGCAAGAGAGTAAGTAGAGAGTATGCCTCAACTCTTATGAACTAAACTCATCTGGTTGCTCCTTTCCCCTGCAACGTTTTCCCTGATTGTTCAATCATTTCTTCACCCTCTCGTCCAAACTCTACTCACACTCTCTCTGATCATTGGGTCCAGCAGGTAGTTATATGGGCAGAAGATGATTAAGGCTTCCTGCATAAGTTCACGGGCAGCATAGTAGGAGCATGACCGGAGCCGTTTGCCCAGTGCGACAATGTCCTCAATGTCCCAGGCATCATGGAGTCCGTGGACCCGCTGTAGAGTGCACTGGTCGCGCATCCTCTGGACACCATGGTAGTAGTGGCATGACTTACCCTGCAATATACAAATTCTTCACTCAAAGTCATCAGCATTCAATGGATTAGAGCTGGGCAATATTACTAGATATCGTCTTAGATTTTGGATATCGTAATATGGCACAAGTGTTGTCTTTTACTGGTTTTAAAGGCTGCATTACAGTAAAGTGATGTCATTTTCTGAACTCACCAGACTGTTGTAACTGTTCTATTATTTGCCTTTACCCACTTAGTCATTATATCCACATTACTGATGATTATTTATCAAAAATCTCATTGTGTAAATATTTTGTGAAAGCACCAATAGTCAACACTACAATATCGTTGCGGTATCGATATCGAGGTATTTGGTCAAAAATATTGTGATATTTGATTTTCTCCATATCGCCTAGCCCTAAAATGGATCATGTCGTCTGACTGATCACATACAGTCCTTTTTCGATGCAGGAACTTAACGAAACATAACACGTGTAGCAATTGTCACAGGTACATACATTCATTGATCTCCACACACTTTGGGGACGAGTGGACCAGATTTCTTTTAAAGATATAATTAGCTTTGTCATAGCTAGAGATATAGAGAGGGGGATGACATGCAGCTAAGGCTGGAATCAAAACTGGGCCGCTGCAGTAAGGACTCAGCCATACATGATGCGCACGCTCTACCAGGTGAGCTAACAGTGCTAAGTCACTGGCAGAAATGGAGCTATAACACACAGCTAAGCAATGCCACCAACTGGCCCAAGAAGTGTCCTGGATTCAGTATAAACCTAAAGACCATTGACAACATCAGCGCCACTGCTTTCATTGAGGCCTGTCCCACAAGCGCTTACTTCACTCACTCACAAAACAAACCAGATAACTTTATTGAAATTAATCCATTTTTAATTGATGATCGAACTATAAATTGAGGAATCTGTGTATGTGTGTTTGCGTGTGGGTGTCCGTTGCCTTATATTAATATCTCGAGAACAGTTCATGCGATCTACCTTACACTTGTCTTCTGCGGTACCCAATGAACTTGGTGTTTGGAATTTGGAGCAGTTTGGACAGCATTGGATATTGGATAGTAATATACTGTGAGGTAGAATTTTGGTCTTTTCTTCTTAAAAACAAATGACTAAATTAATAGTTCATCGATCTAGTTGCAGATTCTGTCAATTGACTAATTGAATCATTGTTGTAGCTCTAGCTGTACTTTCAATTCAAAGTCTTTTCAACCCTCCCGAGAATAATATAATGGGAAAACACTGAAACCTTTACATTTTTGGCATTCAAACTGTATGAAAACATGTTGAACGATCAACTAATAGCAGCTTGAATGTCTTCAATTTGTTATATCTTCCTTTTTGTCACAACTAATCCAGACAGTTTAAAATTTGCAACATTAGAAATTCTTAAATTTCTGAGATAACCACTCCGTTTAATTTCTTTTCTTCTCTTCTTGTCTCCAATATAACCAGAGGTGACATACAGTATTTCAGAGGCTCCCTGTGATCAGGTGTTCCAGCTATTCTAGTAGTTTACATGTGCTGACACTCATACAGTGAATGTAAAAGAAAGTGTAAAGAAGCAGCATCGCATGTACCAAGCCCCAATTACACTGTCAACACAGGTATCTGCTTCAGATGTCCCACCCTGTTCTTTATGATTTAACAGCTTGAGGTGACACTGTCAAACACAAATACTGTGGACTCAGTAACCTCCAGACACAATCATTATCTCTGGATGAAGGGATTTAATTCCCACAAGGACGCAATATTCTTAATGTGCAATTTCTCAATGCAGTTTTCTTTTACAACTTCAACACCTCCAATGACAGCGTAATTGCCCTCATTGCAGTAGGAGCCTCAAGTTTAGGACAGTATGGGGGTTTACAAGTGTCTCATGTCTCTTAAAAAAAAAAAAAAAGAAGCTCACTCAATGGTTCTTGACATTTTAGTGTGTCAAAAAGAGCCGACTGGACCAATTGTGGATATTGTAGCAGCATAATTGCTGCTCTGAGGCTACATTGTCGAAGGAGTTTTGTCAGGTAGCGGTAGTTACCTGTGGGTTTGTGTTACAGGGAGACTGAAAACCTCTGCAGCAAAGGTCTATTCACAGTACATTATGGTTTGGGGGTCAAGTGCGTAGTATGTATGAGGGAGAGAAATCAAAAAAGTTCTCATAAAGTTTTAGGTCTGTTTTATGTTGTCTATAGCTGCTTTCTGACCAAGTAGTTACAGGAACGTAGTTATAGGAAAAGTCCACTTCTAAACAGATCTACTAACTACTCTCCCCCAAAACCGTTTTTTCCAATTGCATTCGCACTGGCCAAGTGGCCATAGGGACTATAGGAGGGGTAAGGGAGTGATGTAAGCACGGCAACGGTCTTCATAGCGTTCAAATCAGAAAACAAATACACCAAGAAAAGTATGAACTAAATATTAAATGTAATGTATATAGCATATTTGTCATAATTCAAACAAGTCTCCCGAATAAAAACGGGAATCTCTCTCTCTCTCCCCCGCCTCTGCCTGCTGCGCTGTGGACGTGTGTGTGTGACTGTGTGTGTGTGTGTGTGTGTGTGTGTGTGTGTGTGTGTGTGTGTCGGCCGGCGAGCCGCAGGACATGCTTGTGGAGTTTAACCGAAAAGACAGTTAACCACAGGTTCCCGTTAATCTTATGATGGACATGTGTTGTGATATTTAAACAAACGAACCGTCAACGGCGAACCGGCAAGTGCGGTCTGAGAGACCTCCAGCTTACAGCGGGGTCTCTGAGCATGACTGGCTGAGCGACGAGCTAGCGGCCGGGGCAGGCGCCTGCTGGCTGTCTCCTCACTTCATGGAGCTTCTCAACTCTGAAAACTTTGAAGCAAATTGTCAATTCGGCATCAATTTACGCAAGACTGCCTATATTCTAAATCTAAAATTTCTTGCCTAAAACGTTGTCAGAAGTAAAATTAGTGATGAATAAGATGGCGTTTTTGGTCTGTCTGTACCGGAAACCCGACCCTCGTTCACCTAGGTTCATATGCTGAAAAGGGAAAAGACCCTGCCCTGAAGTAGGAGCTGAAAGAGTTACAGGACTTGCGGCCAGGGGGACTTAAAAATCCCCAAATTGGTCCAGTCGGAACACGAGGAAAAAAAGGGTTCTAGGAATTTTATGTTCTAGGAACCGCAAAAATCCCTCCGATCGGAAAGCAGCTATTCACTAGCTAGTGTAACCAGTGGATGACCGTTTCATTCCGTGGAGAAAGTGGTGTTAGATTTCCCAGCTGCAAGGGGCTCAATCCTGGTTCAAAAAGAGTCCAATGCGGGTCCAGAACAGTTTTTTTGTGAGGCAAGAGGGTACAAACAAATAGAGTCTGGCTGAACTGGCCTAAGTCATGGACTATAGCAAACATACAGGTTGTTAATTAGTTCTGGTAGGATACTTTAGAGATCTCTTTGCAAGACACATTTTAACAATTGAAGTCTACATAAAGGAAGTGAACCGTATGTATTCAAGTTGACCCCAGCTGCTATTCTCTGTGAGGGATCAAAGAGGTGGATTAAAATAGGTTTAATGCAGTGATACTTAATATAGGCCCACGGGCCAGATTGCCAGGTGGCCCGCAGACCATTTTCTAATTCACAATAAAAACAAATTGATTGAAACTGGGATTTATTTTGTACTTTGAATGTATATAAAGTGCCAAAGTGCTTAAAACAAGCTTCAATAAGCTATTCATTCTTTCCATTTGTTATGTTCATGTTAATGGTTCATGTTTATGAATCAATCCAACATTTGAGTGATTGCATGATGGAAGAGGTTCCAGCCATGTTTAATGTATAAACCTTTTAAAATGTAACCAAAGCATTTACAGCTAAAACCCAATTGCAGCTATTAAATGTCAGTAACATATCTGCTTTATCTGTCATACAGGCCTAGTGTCAATCCTTGTGCCAACCAGAAGAACCAAAGAATGCCAAAGAAAGATGAGTTATGGGCCTTTCACGTTTATTTATTGTATATGATAAATATTAATGTTTGTTTATTAACTGGTTCCTGGCCTCCTGTTATTTTGCAAAAGTGGTCCCTGGGAAAGCAAGTTGAGTATCCCTGGTTAAATGGGAATGTATGCGTGTATGTGAGTGTTCATGCTCACATCTTTGGCATCCAGCAGATCCTTGCAGCGTTCATTGCGGTTGGAGTGAGGTGCCACCGATGAGTTGACGCAGGTGTGACCTCTACTGGATAAGATGGTCATGGGCACACTGGAGTAAACAGTGCGCTTAAGCTCGTGGGTAATCTGAGTTATCTGTTTATGTGTGCGAGTGCCAAAGAAGATCTTAGGAATCTTCTTTTTGCCATCTTTGTCTTTCTCCTTCACGCCGTCTTTGGTTGAAGCACACGGGCACCGGGAGCACGGTTCAGGGGACTGGATAGAAAGAAAGAAATATTGAGAGGTAGTTCGCAGCTAGATTTCAATATGTCAGTACTGCAGCAGTCGCACATCTTGTTAGGTTAATGCCTCAATACCAGGAGCTGTCATTTCTGTGCGGATAGAACAGTCCTTTACAGTTGTGCCAATTCTATGAATTCCATCCCTCCCAAATTCCTTTGTTAAATAATGTAAAGACAAATTCAGTGCTTTTTTTGGAGTAAACGATTAGGTAATTGGAAACTGGGTCTTAGATGTTGCACAGAGAAGAGATGGATCAGAACCACGTTTGTTTGGAATATGGATGAACAGTTAAAAATGTAAATAAATAAATTCTGAGGTGACACTACTCAACAAGTCAATGCATTTAAATTGGAGAATAAAAGTAGGGCTGCACAACATATTTGTTTTTTTATCGTCATCGCGATATCAACTTATGCAATAAACACATCGCGAAAGGCTGTGACATGAGTCAAAGACACTCAGATGGTTTGTGTTAGTTGAAAGAAAATATCAGTAGAAAACTGCACTTTAAAATGTAACTTTTTTTTAAAGTGATGCCTTTTATATTCAATTCAATGTTTAATTTGTTCAATAAAATAATGTTGGAAATGATTTCCTTTCATTTGTTTTAAATTCAACAAGTAATTTGCAGAACTGAGTCCACTTTAATATCTGTTTATTTATCGCAAGTAATATTGTTATTGCGATATTCAACGTTATCGCATATTCTCCTCATATTGTGCAACCCTAAATGGAAGTTTAATGAAATTAAAGTATAAATAAAGTAGGAACATTGGTGACGCAATCCCAGTGTATTATGATACAAAAAGCTCCCGACTCATCACTATTGTCCACTGCCTGAATAGGCTCTGTGATAGAATGTGTTGTATACTCTGCAGAATTGTATCTGTATAGAATCTGTAGTACAGAATCTGCATCCATACATAAGGTGTCCTGTCACGCTGTACTAGATGACCTTTTTGAGTGAAAGATGATAGGCCACCATTGTGGCGGCTGACAAAATCTATAATTGGCCATCCAGTGACGTGGCAGATCCCCCCCACAGGTGAAGTGTAGCCGGCAATGCTTATGAAACTGATCCTGCTTATGTGTTGAGCTCTTTTAAGTGGTGTACTCTTTGACTATTCAGTGGCTCACATACACCATCCAATCACAGACTTCTCATATCCAGTATTGGAACTGTAATATCATTTTCTAGTCTAAAATACATCATTATCAATATTATCAGTAGTAGCAGTAACTTATCTATATATTTACATGTATCCAGCACAAATATAAAAAGGTGATTTACAAAAGGTAAATATAGTAACACATAAGGGTTAATGTATTTCCATTTTCATATTAATGTGTGTCCGTTTTGAATTTTGAAAAAAAACAAAAGACATTTTTTTTCCCCCTTACTCTCACTTTACATTACTGAAAGCATTTTTTTTTTTTTACTACCATTTTATTTGTTAAATAGGCTTAGGCAAACAGGCTTTAGTGTAAACAACAGTAATCAATGCCTTCTTGTAGAAAGAAACCATACTTTGACTGCGCAGAGACATAAAACACACGAAATTCAGTTTAAACTGATCCGCTCCTTTTAAAAATGTAAATGTAAATTCAGTGAAAATACTTACAGTAAACTAATATATTAACAGGGTAGCAGCAAGATCTTGCTGAATACTATATACATCTTAAAAAGCAATATTAAAATCAAATGTTAAGAGTCCATTCTGCATCCTTCTGGCAACCAGTGGATAGATGATTCACAGACGTCACAACAGGGTTTCTGCAGGTTTCACCAAGTCAAATTTAAGACCTTTTTAAAGACCATTATGAATGAAATTTAAGACCTTTATCACAACATCAACCAAGCTCTAAATTCAGTTTTAATCATGCCAAGTCTCGCTAAACTTGCACTTCCCCATAGCTGAAGAATAAAATCAGTTTTATGTCTGTGGTACAATCCCAAAGATTGGCTGCAGTATAAGTTGCATGTTGGTTTCATTTGTAGTCGTAATACAGCGAAATTATATTTGGACTATCGAAAGAAAAAACTACAACACCACGGAATATTAAAGAGCACTAGAGGTAGTGTTCCATGGACATAGGGAAATTAAGACCTGTTTAAAATGATTTAAGACCTAGAACACAAAAGAACTGCAAATGTAAGACTTTTTAAAGGCCTAAAATATTGATTTTGAAATTTTAGACATTAAGACTTTTTAAGACCCTGCGGAAAACAAGGAACAAGGATATTCATTTGGTAACGCTTTACATTAAAATATAAATGACTGAATCATTTGAAGGACAGAGTGATCTTGAGTGTGATTTATAAGTAGAGAGACTAAATGAGTTAAGATGAAATTATTAGCTTTTTCAAGGAGCAGCAGACAAAAGTGAGGCTGATCTTTATCTTTCCCTAGCTGCTTAGGAGTTAGGACTCCAAAAGATCGAAACAGGAGGGTTTCAGGTTTGATGTTATTCGAATATCTAAAATTGAATAATCAAATACTTAAGGTGCTCTAAGCGATGTTGGGTGACGTTACTTCTTGTTGAAGTTCAAAATATTTTCAAACAAAACAGAGGCTAGCTCGCCCCTCCCTCCTCCTCATCCCGTCCCCTCTCCCTCCCTCCCGTGATTCTGCTGATTTGGATGGAAAATCTACAGTCTCCCAATTTGTGTCATCTTAAATAAACTGTGCTTAAAGCTATATTATGTGGCATATAAATTGACATTAAATGTCTTAAAAGCCAACTATAACTATGTTATATATTTTGTTAAGTTGTGTATTACAACATCCTAAATGTTTCCAACAAGAATCAAACTCAGAGAAATCTGTAATGTTTTCAAAGCTAACGTTATGAAGCACCCAAAGCCAGATCCATGCAGCGTAGTTGCAGCTAGCTGGCTAACCTCGTCAAAAAGTCTGTCTTTTGTTATTGTTGTTATTTAAGACCTCTAGTGGCCCAAAACTACATATTGTATGTTTAAAGCAAAAAGAAAATTAAAAGTTAAACTCATAAGTAACTCCAAAAACAAACAAAATATTCAAATAAAATGAATTTTGGGACAGCCCTACTTTAGACGTTTGTAAAATGTAAAAATAAAATTTTTTTTAAAAAAAGTGTCCCCTTTCTTCAGTTTTTACCATATTTTTGTTAATATTGAATAAGCATAACTCACAAGCGTGGCAAACAAACGTCTCCCTAAATCCTCAACAAATTACCTGAATGATTCCGAGTAAAAATGAATGGTATGTGTTGTCACGCATTGCAACTTATGATGCAGCTCAGAAGGTACCACTTCTGATGACAGATGAGTAGCTCGAGTTACCCGGTGGCTCAGATTTTCCAAGCATGTTTGCCCATCAAATATTACAATGTGTGATGGAGTGCAGGCCAAGGACAGCCCTTAGAGAGCCGTCTTTTAGAGTTAAGAGGGATAACGAGCCCTGAGCCCATGTGAAAAATAAACAGAGGTGCTGCAGGGCCCCAACACCAGTTCAGGTTACCTTTCTCCTCTGGAACAGTTACGCTCCGCAGCCTGGGCCCTGAGCCCGATCACCTTACCTGCTACTGCCACATTAAATAGAGCCATCCAAATATCCTGCCCCAAGATGGCTAATAATTACTTATTCATTGGCAGGTGGGTGGGGGGTGGAGGTGTGGGTTGGGGCAGTGTAGAAGGGCTTGCTGATGAATAGGGGCCCTTGTCAAAAGCTGCAGCAGGAAACAGCTGACACAGGAGTATCCTTTTACGCGCCTGCCTCCCGAGATGCCAGGACAACAAGGTTTCAAGCCTGGCCCCACAGCCCAGAGCAGACACCCCCTAGAAAGGAATGTAGATAACTGGCAAAAGGGGCAAACGGGACGCCAGCTCTGCTCGCAACAAGAACATACCGGTTCTTTCAGCACAGACAATTCCACTGGTGTTGCTCCTTGGGTGCCACTAGCAATGAGAATTCCCTCGCTTTGTCTTGAAAACAAATGTTAAGTGAGGGAATTGTTTTCTTATTAACACACATTTACAGGTACACTGTACAGGACAGGTGTACTACGTTTTTGTTTTTAGGTTTCCTAAGCTTCTTCAAGTATACTAAGTTTACTAAGTACAGGTTTACTAAGTTTCCTTGGTATACCTACACTACCAGGTGTAGGTGAACCAGGTGTAAGTGTATGCAATGGCTAAAGCTTTCTTGAATTGACAGAACAGAGGTCAGTGGTGTTACTGAACACCTCCGAATATTCACAGGTAGGCTTCTGTTGCTGTATTCCCTGCCAACACCTGAGAGATGGAAATCTCACACTCCAAGGGGCCAGTCAGAGGGCACTGAGGGGCCGCAGGCAGTGGATCACTTAGGTATCACTGGCGCCTTCACTGGATGCCAATTTGCTCCTCATTCCACAGCTTTCGAGGGCTTGGAATTCATTCCAATAAGGGTGGGCTTCAATAGCCAATACCTCGGAAGACATGACACCAAACACCCCCTCCCAATATGACCACACTCCGCAGGTAAGGGGGCCCTGGCAAATATCTGCCCTCCAAAGCACCTGTTTATCCCTCGGGCGCAGTAACCAGCGGGTGAACCCCATTCAATATTTATCCCCGTGGCTTTCACAGATCAACGGTCCAGGCGAGGCAAACCCTCTTAATTAAAACTGGAGCTTGCTTCAAAGGGCCCCATTCAGGCCGTCAGTCAGCGCTCGCGGGACAAAGGAGCCGGGGTCATGTAGCTGCAGGGAAACCAGAGACGGACATGCTTTTTCGACTTCACTTTCCCTCCTCCTCTTTTTCCACCTCCAACCATCCACAGCTCTAAATCCAAGCCACACACCTGTGGCAAGGTAAAACACAGTTGTGAGAGTTCAACCATTCCTGAGATCTGCATTCTGAACAGCGTGTCCAATAATTATGATTATTTAGGAAGATAGATTATTCAAATGATCCAAAAACAGCCTCTAGATACCTTTAAGAAGATTGTGTTACTTGATGCATCTAGATTGATTGGGTCAGACTGCAGCAATGCATCTCTGAAACACTCTCAGTTGTCCGTTTATTTGCCCCACCCAACTTCACCTAATGCAGTCTGATAAACAGCCCTGTAATAAATCTAGAGCCTAAATCTAGAACAACTAGCCAATTAATTGAGGATCAACAGAAAGTAATCAGCAACTATTTTGATACTTGATTAATCGTTTCAGTCATTTCTCAAGCAGAGATGCCGAACATTAGCAGCTTTTCAAATGTGAGGATTTGATGCTTTCTATTGTAATATACGATAGTAAACTAACTAACTATCTTTGGGGTTTTAGATTGATGGTCGGATGAAGCATGAAATGTCATTATCATTTGGAAATGACCATTTCTTTTATATTTTGTGACATTTTATAGACCAAAAAATGTATCTGTTAAAATATTCGTCAGAGTAATCTACTAATAATAATTCTAAGTTAAATTCCGGATGTACTTTTGTTGTTGTTGGTGTTGATCCAATCCACTCAGACCCATCTCTTAATGAATAATCTGCAGATCATTTGACTTCATGTAAAAGAAATCAAAATGATATAAATAAAAACATCTGAACAGTTAAAAAATAAAAAAAATCTAATAACAGCTGTTAAAACACACACACACACACTTCTTAAGGTAATATATAGTGTAGTATACCGTTTCAATCAACCTCGCATTTATTTACTTAGTTTTCTGTTAAAACAAACATACCCGTTTGTAAAATATGATCTGCAATGTCCACATTTGTCTCATTCTAAGCCTATACATCGTAGAGACTTTAACCACAGTGTTTGTCAATTTGGTGGAGTATACTGCCGCCCAGTGGTGTTAGTGAATGGTAATATTGACCCCAATGCTGACATAGTGATAAAATAAAAATAAAATAAGTGGTCTAGAAATAGCTATAACCTACTCGACCAACAACATCCATGAGAGGGTTAACCAATCTGTGTTTCTGTGGGCCCTTTATGACACCGACTGGTAAAACAGACCTTTCCCAAAGGGGATTAATAAAGTAATTCTTCTTTTACGACAGACATCTCATAGCAGGACAAGCACACGTGTAACTTATGACAATAAGGGCGGCTCCATTTCATTTAAATGTCTTGGTGAACTGTACAAGCGAGCCAGCATGCACATTGGACCTTTTTTTTTTTTTTTTTTTTTTTTTTACAGCAGATATTTTTACATCAAGTTTGATGTCATTGCAGTAAAACCACAGGTGTAACTAATAACATTCATGATGACTGCATTTTATTGAGGAGTCCAATTTACCTAGCCTTGATGTTGCGAATGCTGGCTCACAGGAATGGCTTTACTGAGACATTTTACTGAACTCATTTACAAAATGAGTTACACATGTGCTTTTACTGCTACAACAACTCAAAATGTCTGCCCTGGAAGGTCTATTCAATACTTTGATTTGTTTGGTATTGATTCTCCAAATCCATGATTCGATTTTAAAAAGGAATGAAAACGTTTTTTCTTTTTTGTTGTTGTTGTTGTTGTTGTTTTCAATACTGTAGATAATTTACGGTTTGGTAACCGTAAATTGTCTGTGGTTGTTATACCACAAACAACCGTAAATTGTCTGTTTGTGGTATATACCGCTGCAACCAAGTGGCAATCTCCGGTGGTGAAAAATGAAGACAGAGTGCCCACTTAAGGGTTGGCTCCAAAAGGGAGTCAATCCCTATAGACCCCTATGTTAAAATGCCCAACTTTACAGCAGAATTAAACATGTTTACAGCCTGGTACAAAAAAGAAAAGAAAAACGGTTGTGGTCTCTGGTCTATACCCCTTCATGACAACTGTGCATATTTTACTGTTAGATGTCAAAATGTCTTCTGAAACATGCCTATCCAAATGTATCCCCCATGTATCAGTTAAGCCATATTACTGGTGTAACTCAGCATCTACGTCTGCAGTGTACTCACACAGCATGAGGAGGACCAACCCGCTGCTTGGCTGTTTGGCTCTGCGGACCTCCAACTCGGAGGACCTGATGGCTCACGTTCCAGTCCCAGCGCGTCATCATCTATGAATATCACTCCCCGCTCCAGACGCGGCCTTTTACAGCTCTGAGGAACAAACACAGGAACTTTACTCCACTGAGCTGCACATTAACATTACTCAACCACCAATATCTGAACCCGTCGATCGCCGTTGCCCCCCCTGCCTCTGGGGGGCAACGGCCAATATTTCTGGGGTTCCGGTGTAGCCAGTGGATAGGGGCAAGACTTATCTTTGGGCACCCGGATAGCTCAGTTGGTAGGGCGGGCGCACAGATATAGAGGTTTACTCCTTGACGCAGCGGGCCCGGGTTCGATTCCGACCTGCGGCCCTTTGCTGCATGTCATTTCCCCCCCCTTCATGTCTTCAGCTGTCCTGTTAAAAATAAAGGCTGAAAATGCCCCAAAAAATAATCTTTAAAAAAGAAAAGACTTCCTCTTCCGCGGGCCGGTCATTGTTTACTGTCCGATTAGAAACCAGATCCAGGTCCAGACGACATTGATGCTAAGCTCCTTAAACACATATCTGCATATGCAGATACTTTTTTTTTTTTTTTTATGATTTTTTTTGGGCCTTTATTTGATAGGACAGCTTAGGCAAGGGGGGTTGGGGGGGGGGGAGAAATCAGAATCAGAAATACTTTAATAATCCCAAGGGGAAATTATTATTGTTACAAACTCCAGATATACAAACAACATATATTATACAGACAACATATATATTAAAAACTAATTTACAGTAGATATATATAAAATATCAAATGTACAGTATAAATGTGCAAAGAGTGCAAAAAAAAATGATTGTCTATGTTTGAGAAGATTACAGAGAGGGGGTGTGTTGTGAATGACATGCAGCAAAGGGGTGCAGGGCGGAACCGAACCTGCGGCCACTGCAGCAAGGACCGAGCCTCTGTACATGGGGGCACCCATGCAGATACATTTTCTAAAACGCTAATCAGAAGCTAAATTGACGTCTGAAGACAGCTATTGGAAGTATTTTGATTAAACATTTTTTGGTTTGGAAACTATTTATACTATACATTGACCCATTTAGCCCACATGTTGTATTATGCAACATTTAGCTTGGGTCTAACTGCATACAATTCAGATTTGTCAGGAGATACTACACTAGGGGGGTCCCCGACTAAGAATGTACATTGTCGAATCAGAATCATCAAGTCTTGCCTTTCATTGACTACGTTTACATGCACATAATATTCTGGTTTTTGCCCTTATTCCGAAAAAGACTAGGCTGTTTACATGGTTAATGAAAGTGAATATTCCACTAATATTCCCGTTTACGTGTAGCCGTTCAAAACAGGATTTTTTTCAAAGTTTACCCGCGGCGGCAGACATGTTAGACCGTGCAAACACAGCGTCCCTCTTTCATTCCTTCAACCAGCTTCTTGAAAAGGTCGCCGTAGCGATGTTTGAGCATATTCAAAAACCTGTTGATACCCAAGTCTTTGATCATGTTTAAAAGTAGCGGTGCTTCTCCTTCTTTTAGGGTCTCCAGTCCTGCAAACTGTTGGCTGGTTGGTTTGTGTACAGCAACCATAGCAACGCACGGAGCTGACCATAAGCGTGCGGTGAAAACCCCGATTGAGACGCATATTCCGAACGCGCCGTTTACATGTCCAAACAATGCCTCTGAAACCCGAATAATACCGGAATATCCCACGTCTTAATCGGAAAATGCTATATTCGGAAAAAGGCCTTATTCCGAATATCCAGTCGGAATATGTGGTTTACATGACCTGTATCAAATTCGGAATATCGTCATATTCGGAATTCACAACTTGCATCTTACTTTGGATCATCTTTTACTATTTCAAACTGCAACCCCACTTTAGATTTTCTTTTCCCAGACATTTTCAGTTCAAAAGGTTTAAAAACTCTGCCGCCAAGATGCTCCTTCATCGGTCACGGATCGTGGAAAGTGAAACTTAACTGTCATGGGGCGGTTAGATTTATTTACTCACTTTTAAAAGACTTCTTTCTTTTCACATTTTTATTTACAGCATTATATGTTGATATTTACTTACTGGGAGAAAACAGATAGTTCTATGTCAAATCAGACATCGAGCACCCCCATATAGCCAAAATGGCATGATCCTCGTCTCATAAGGGCTCTGTGAAGATTCGCCTGAGATTGGCAGTCGCATCAGGCTCCTTTGATCGAAGCATCCAATATTATCATGAGATTATTTTTGGGGCATTTTCAGCCTTTATTTTTGATAGGGCAGCTGAAGACATGGGGGGGGGGATGACATGCAGCAATGGGCCGCAGGGCGGAGTCGAACCCGCGGCCGCTGCGTCGAGGAGTAAACCTCTATACATGGGCGCCGCTCTACCAACTGAGCTATCCGGGCGCCCAGCATCAAAAATTTTACTATTCGGGGTCACCCCCATACTCCACATAAGTTATTTTGACAAAGATTTAAGATATTTCTATTTTGTATTTGTCAATTATGTCCAAATGTAATGTTTAATGAGAGAATGATTGATCTGGCATAGCACCTCACCTCTTGCATTCCCTTAACTTAAAATGGTCTGTCACTGACATAATTAAGGTGCAACTTTCACAATATGAAAACATTAAGTTTGCTAATTAGGGAATCACTCTACCGCACAGTGCAGAAGTAATACTAAATATTGGAATTCCACTGCTTTTTGGCTTGTGAAACCAGTCTTTTCAGCCAAAAAGTTACATATTCACCCTTTAAATTTGGTATACAGTACATTCAGTATAAATGTACAACAGTTTATACAAAGCATCTACCTTGTGTTCGGCAGCAGTGCGAAGGCGTTTCTTATCGGGCTGGAAATCGTCGTCCTTCTCGCGGCCAGAGCTGAGGAGAGACTGGAACTTCTGAGACAGACGAGAGGCTATAGACTGTTCCTTGGGCTGCGACTCCTCAGGTAACGGCACTAAAACACAAAAAATGTTGATGATACAGTAACGGAAATTAATTTTATGGTAAGATTAAAGACCAGCAAAAACATATTGCTTGAGGTACAAGATTAAGACCAGCTGCGTAATGCTAAAGACAAAAGAGAGACAAAAATCCAACACTGGTCGATCCAACTTTTTCCAGTTGAACCTCACTCAGAGCTATGTGTGTGTGACAAAATAATCAAAGTAGCTTTGACTTTGTACATCTACGTGTTGTTGTCTCTGTACTCTGTGCCTATGCAATAAAGTTAAATCTAATCAATAGCAACAACACAGGAACAGACAATAGTGTTACTATATTCTCAGAAAGGCTTGCTGCAAAGCAAATCACTCCGCCCAAGTAGCAGAGCTTCGCCTTCGGAGAATATAGATCCCAGTTTGTTTACGGTTAGAAGATGGCTGTGTCTCATGTTACGTTGTTTTTTGTACACGCTGTGACTCTACAAATCACAACGTGTAAATAGGAACATGTTGCCGTTATTTTGTCACTTATTCGGAGCAGTAGGCTAGTTGGAACCAGTTACCTACAGGTTCTGTGCTAGGCTAAGCTACCGGTGGAACCGTCAGACAGCGTTACAACACGCACGGACACGAGAAGGGTATGTATCGACTTGTCTTACTCTGGGGGTTACGGTGAATAAGCTAAAATCCCAATAAGTCGGCGTGTTCCTTTAATCGTTTGAATCATTTTTTTATTTAAAAAGAATAAGATTTCTCTGATTCCAGCTTGTTAAATGTGAATATCTTCTAGTTTCTTCTCTCCTTTGTGACAGTAAACTGAATATCTTTGAGTTTTGGACAAAACAAGACATTTGAGGACGTCATCTTAGGCTTTGGGAAACACTGATCCACATTTTTCACCATGTTTTGACATTTTTATAGATCAAACAACTAATCGATTAATCGAGAAAATAATCGACGGATTCTGAAAATGATCGTTGGTTGCAGCCCTAGAATCCAGTAAAACAAAACCAAAAAAAAATAAAAAATCCATGTCTCTCTATTTTAAATTGTGCTTCGGGGGAGACAGGCAAAAAGAACAGTTATGCATGTTTCAAATGCTACCACAAATAAAATGAAGGACTTACTATGTTCAAGTGCTGGAGGTAGCGGCTGTGACGTGTCTTTGCAGGGTGACACGGTGAGGTCCACAACAGCTGGTGTGGCTGCTGTTGTAGCCGTTTTACTGCTGGCATTGTTGTGGCACACACACTGACAGGGGGTGGTGACATCTGACTTCTTATAGTCTCCACACTTTTTATCTGACTGGCTCTTGTTCTCCACAAGGCTTCCTCCATCTTGTAGTTTAGCTGCCATCACACAATAAAACACAGATATAACTATCAGGGCCATTGACTCTCCGTCAGTACATGCCATAGGCCTTATCGACATAACAAAGATATTTACAAACAAGAAGGTAGTGAGAAAGAAACACATTTGCAATGTGGTTACGGTTAACAAACAGTTGAAGGTGCAGTAGGTAAGACTTATAAAACTAACTGTCATATTTGCTGAAACTGACCCTATGTTCCAGTAGAACTACATGAAGCAGGTCATTTAAAACAAAATCCAGCTCCTCTGGCTCCACCTACAACCTGTAGTGCAATTTGCAAAAATCCACCACTCCCTGTTCAGATGCACCAATCAGGGCCAGGGGGGGGGTGTCTAACTGCCTGTCAATCACTGCTCATGCACACGCATTCATTCTAACTTGTGGGGGGAGGGGCTTAGGAGACCGTTTTGGGCTTTAGCGGAAAGGGGGGAGGGACTGAGAAGTTGTAAATGTTCAAACTGTTTGGCTAAGTCCTGGATCTTCACAATCCTACCTACGGCACCTTTAACTGCTTAAAGACCAGGAAACCACAAATTTAAAGTGCCAGTATACCACACCATTACAACAACACAAAAACACACAACATGGAAAACACCCAAGTGACACTGCGTGCAAAAGACAATTCTGCTCTAATTTATCTGTGCACCAACGCTTTTTCATCTGTTTATGGACACAAGTAGGCCTACATGCCTATACAATTGTTTTCTGTTTCTTTGTTCTCAGTCAGAGCAGACATACCAAACTGAGCCTGCTGCCATCCCAGAGCCGAGCACAGCAAAGCCAAGCTCTTTCCACTTCCTGTGGGACTCTCCAGCAAACAGTGGTTCCCATAGTTCAGCCCTCGTACGATCTGCAGATAAGGTACAGACACAATCACTAAATGACAAATTCACACATAGTATTACACGATTTCAAGTAGGGGTGTGCAAAAAATAAATCGATTCACATTCGTATCGCGATTCAAGCTCTACCGAGTCAAAAATCAATTCATAGAATTATTTAATAAATATTATAAATTATAAATAATTTTTTTTTTCTTTTCAATTTTTTTTTCATATTATTATTATTTCTTTTGTATGTCTACTGCAATCCCATGGGAAAAGTAACTACATTTACATACTGTGAATCATTTTTTTTTAAATAGAGAATCGTTTCTGAATCAAAAATTGATATCGAATTGAATCGTGACATTTTCTGAATCGTGCACCCCTAATTTAATTAACTTCAAGTACTAGTGGGGTGTTTTCATTCTGAGGGTATTTGTACCTTTTTCATGCATCATTTTAAAAGACAACAACAACAACACAGTCCAAGGCATAAACGGGTTGTGTACTCTACTCACCAATTATATATGAGCTATCATATTTACCTTCAGTAACTAGGGGTTTGACTCAGGTTCTACATACTGCATCAATCTGTGCCATTAGACAGCAAAGCATGATTTTAGATCTACTGACATTAATAGGCCATCTGGGGCTTTTCTGTGTGGAGTTTGCATGCTCTCCCTGTGTTTGCGCAGGACTCTTCCACTTGTCCAAAGCACAAAGACATGCAGGTTAGGTGAATTGAAAACTTGCCTGTGGGTGTGTGTTGTATTGTGTGTGTGAATGGTTGTTTGCCTAATCTACCTTAGTATTATTTGTATGGCAACCCAATAATCCCCTTTCAATTATAGCAGGTCCACATGCTATGCAAGTCCACTCAACATTAACTGGTTAGTTTATCAAGTGGTGAAGGGTTTACTCACTGAATTCATCATAGCCAGCTGGGATGGGTATGCCTTGCAAGGGAAGTTGATCTTCACACCTCCAATGGTGTACTCCACTGAGGATGTAGCCATGTTCCTGTCCCTGCTCCACAGAAATATCAAAAAATAAACATGTGATACGTATAAAACGGGTAGCTCAAATAAAGCAATCTGATTGATTCATAGATGTGATATAAAAACCATATACAACGGCTATGACATCTAATTTCTTTGTAAAATAAGTGTTACTCCGCTCTGAGAAAGAAAACACGTTAGACTAACAAACTGATAGCTGTTGCTATGGAGGGAAGCTATTGATCTGCACACACAGTACCTGCCTGGTTTAAAATCGGCAAAGTATCTCTCTAAGTTTACGAATATTTCACCGCTTGCTTTAGCATGCCCTTTCCGACAGGGAAACCGAAGCAGTTATCTCTTCAACGCAAACTCCATTGACAAAAAGTAATTTTACCTGTCAGAACACGAGAGTTGTACTGCCGCTGCCTCGATCTGTTAGTTGCTGGTCTAGTTTGTTTGTGTGTCTTTCTTTAGCGTTAAGTTAAAGAAATGTGCTAGCTGCTAGGGTAGGCCGAACAAACGCCCCTTAGCTGTGATACAATCACAACATATCACGGAATGAAGTGAGCTATTGCTTAAATATTATACAGACACATGTTCGTTCAGTGTAACGTTAATGTGACTAAAGCCATTGTCACTTACAGCAACATATTAACTCACAAGCTAAGGTACTGTAACACATTATGTTAACTAGCTAGCTAACACACTTAAGTAAAATACTGTTAAGAATTTGCCGACAGTTTAACGGACGTCATTTTTCACCTGTTGGCTGTCTGTGTAAGTTGTCACCTAACAAAGAGTTGAGAGACAGCTGTAACGTTAAGCTTAACTGACTGCCTAGAAAGAGCTAGCTAATGCTAAGTTGGCCACCGTTACTTTGATTCATTACTGGTATTCATATCCCATGGTTAAACTGGTGACCAGTAACGTTACTGTCAAAATGTTCTGACAATATAGCTAAGCGACCAATTTAGCGAGCACAAGCTGTTTAGGTGCCCCCTGCTCTCCCCATGATTATTCCCGCTCTCAAAAATCACATTTGAGTACTTGAAAGGAAGCTAGTCATATTACACGTTAGGTGTTCCTACAGTTGCTTATAAAATAAAATATTTTTGTGAGCCACTATTAATTAAAAAAGCACACTTTCTGTATTTTCTTTAAAAAAATACTTTGGAGTATAAATTCTTATCCTGCACGATTTCACTACGTACGTAGTACGTAAAATTACCAAACTTGTAATAAGTGGACATTTTTACGCTTTTATTTCGAAAAGTCAGTGTGGCCTGCTGGTTGCAACTTGACGTTTGACCAAAATACACACACAACGGAAGTTGCATTTGTAAACATCCGCATAGCGCCCAAGCGTGGATCTAACCTAAAATATATACCGTCTATGGATCTAACCCTAACCCTAAAAGGGCCCCAGTCTTGATAGGGCCCGGTGTTCCAGTGTTTCACAGGTTAGTCCAAATTTTTATACCTCCGTTTCCTGCTCGTTTTATCTTGATTTGATAAGGATCTCAATGGAAAAATCTTAATTGCTTCAGGACATAGTAATGGGGCAGTGATAACAAAAAATATATATTTTGTATAGGACTGTACCAAACAGGATAATGTACTTGTAATGGACAAGGTAGTAATGTATGATAAAAAGCAAAAATATAAAATATAGATTAAAACATTAGATGGTGTTGGCAGCAGCAGAATAAGGTGAAAACGTGACAAATATGAATGCTTTCGGTATGAAAAATACAAGTATGTGACATATTTTTGTAAGATGTGAATGTGGGCTATTACATTTTACACTCTTATAAATGCATAAGGCATTAACAATTAAGAATAAGTCACTATCTACAGTACTTGCAAAGCATAGTAATCACTGGACTTCAGAGTGCTTTTTATTTAAATAGGTTCATTTCCAAAGTGTTGCTCACATTTACACTGTACACATGCACTTTAGGCTGTTAGCGCAGCCATCCGAATCAGGGATGTCATTATTCAACAAAGTAAATGAGTATACTAAGATTTAGGAGAAATCTTAAAAAAAAACATATATAACCCCGAGCAAAGATTACAGACTGTATTCACAGAGAGAACGTGTCAAACATCAACATTATCACTCCTTGTACAATATTTTAACCAATCCATAATGTTACTTATTTCTGTTAGAAATTGCACTTGGCTCAATGAAAATACATCATGTAACAAGGTTTTACAAAGATTGAGACATCTGTTATATTTGTGTAATGGTCATTATTATTTTGCAGTGAATATTTCTCATCTAAATCATACACGGTCTGTTCTGTAACAAAACCATCAGAGGTGAAAGGGGGCTACTCAGATTAATGAGGATTCTCTTCTACTTATGAAAGTTAAAATTATTTTATTTTACCTCAAATATCCTACATTTGCTGTGAGACTCAAATCATCTCATTCACTAGTTGCATCATTTTCAAAGAAAACACTCTTATCAAAGATAATTAGGTCACCATAATAGTGCAAAAATATTCTCTTAGGAAGTCCATGCATTGTGTGTTTACTCACAAATGAGCCTTGTGCAATAACTTTTTCTCACAGATGTATGGTTGGACAGACAATGTGACATCACTGATACATCCAGTGCAGCCACAATGGAAGTCTGGCAGCACAAAACATTGATTGTAAACATAAGGTTTTGTGTCGGTTTCTCAGATCCAAAAGTCTGTTTTTTTAGAGCCTGGACGTACCAAACTCAGAGGGAAAAATCCATCATTGTAGAGGCAGACATACCAACTTCTGCTAACAGCAGAAGGCTGCTGAAGGGCATTGTCAGAAATATAGAAAATGATTACCTGATGTATGAATGGCTGAAGCTGGCTAAGGGGAAGAGATTACACCAAATATCTCAACTGTAATGTGTCATTACAAATAACAACATTGTAATATGATGATGACTAGAGAGTGGATCTACTACTACAACTTAAAAACACCTTCCATGATTTGAAACCTCAAAAGGGGCAGATGTGTTATGCCACATGCATACTCTCAAAGAAGAAAAAAATGCTACTGCTAACACTAATATATTTATATATCAATATACACAATGTAGTAGCTTACTGGTTTGTGACTGTAGCAGCACCTTCAGTTTAAATTCAAGACAAATCTCCAGCGATTAAATAAAATGATGAGAATAAAAACACATAAATATGTTTGTAACAGGGTGTGCACACAATGTTATATGGAGTGAAAAGGAGATGAAAGCTGTGGTGGAGCTCATCTAAATTTTCATGTTTTATCATCGAACAATAAAAGAAGGTTTAAAAAAATATATATTTGTTTTAAATGAACAGTTTGACGTACTCAATACTGAACTATAAAACGCATTATATTTACACTAGCATCATTAGCCATACTTATTTCTTACAACCGTTACCAGAAAGAGGTGGCGTAGGACACATTTAATCAGCATTTCAGGAAGGTATTTTGAAACAAGACACAAAAGGTCTTGTGAAAATTAGCAGTCCTTAAGTTTTCAAAAGACTATTGTACTGGTGCTAAGCACGGAGAAAAGTCTTTCCACAACCTCTGCAGCAAGGCTGGTTTGCACTGAGAGAATGTGCAGGACAAACATGAGGAACAGAAATGCCGCTGGAGACAAGGTTGATAGTGGGAGGCGGCAGGTTGATGTGTCTGTGTGTGTTTCAGCACACACACACTGTGGGCTTGTTATGCTTCTGGAGAATAGGGGAGACATTATTGGAATCCTTCTGTTTTTTCTCTGCGTTGTGTTGAACCAGCGGCAGCCTGTCGGCAGTCCTGCGTCTGGCCTTCTTAGCCGACAGGCCTGATGATGAGCCGTCAATAGTTCTTTTGCTGTTGGGTGTCCTGCTGCCAGTTGTCCTGTCAGTGGGACTGGACTGACTGGGCAGCTCAGCACTACTGTTAGGACCCAGTGGAGTCAAGGTGAACGCGTCAGACAGAGTCATGTGGTACAGGCTGTTGCTTCCCGATAGGCCGTCCCGTCGCTCCAAGGCAGGGAGGAGCTCACACATGGCCGAGGGAGAGTCTTCCTCTTGAGGCCGCTGCAGGAGAACAGGTTCAACAACAACAACAACCAGTGAGAATAACTACAGCACTTATACATATAGATAATTCACCTTTGAACTCTTCAATTTTCACAATCCCACACAAAACAATTTATGTCTACTTAAACAGAAAAGCAGTCTGATACTTCTGCATGAGCTGACTAAAGCCCGAGACACACAAAGCCGATAATCGGCCGTCGGACAGTCTGGCGAGGTCAGTGACTCGAGTCTGTTTGGTGTGTTCGGTGCCGCCGTCCGTCCGAGGGGCCGTTGTCCTTCATTTTGGCTGATTTGACATGTTGAATCGGAAGGCGGGCACTGCCGGCAGTCGGACTCAAATGACCCATCTGATTGGTAGAGTCCCTTCAGGATACAGGGGCCCTAAAAGTTTACCCATATTGGATGACCACCCCTCCTAAAGACACAGATTTCTTCTTCAAAAATAAACATACGTTTTTTTGATCATCAATGTTGTTGGAGGGACAGTGGGGAAAATATCAGCATGTTTCATATGCTGCATTTTCAGAATGCCTGACCCCCGACACCCCTACTGTCCATCCCTTTTAAAAGGCATGTCTTATTTTGAAAGAAAGCTACAAGGTAAGGTAAGGTGTTCTGCTTCTCAGATGGTTGTGCAGCAATACAATACAAGCCTTCCAGAACCTTTGAATTCACTTGGAAGATGTTGGTGGAAGCAGAGTGGAACTACTTTGCAACTGCTCATGGCAAAGGACCATGTGATGTGACAGTAAAACGTCTGGAAACTAGAGCTAGTTTACAACGCACATTTCAGATCCAAACACAGAATCCACATCACTTGTACCTCTTTGCTAAGTTGTAGGAGAGTTTAGTTTCACATAAGAAACTAAACTTCAAACCGTAGAGATTTAGTTAGAAGAAAAAGGTTGAGTAAAAAACACGCTTGCTGTCTAGACACGGGTAAGGTGTTGTCTAATGCCCCCCCTGTACACACTAAAGGTGAGTATGAAAATGAAACTGCAAAGTTTAGTCCTGCACAATGTCAGTCATATGTTAATTGGAGATGCAATGCTTCTGTTATGAACCTTCACATCAGGCTTCGACTATGTGGGAAACTAACACTTTCTCAACTTTCTAAATGTTGAAAATTAAACCAAAACCTTCTCTAAATAAAAAAAAAGGTACAAGCTTTAATTTGTTACACTCGCTAATAATGTCTCAATGTCCCACATTGCCGTTCATCATATGGAAATTCTTGGGTGCAAAATAAATTCTGAATCATTTCTTTTTCACAACAATTTCAAAATAAGAGTGTATTGTGTTTTCTTTGTGTGTGTTTGTTGTCATCCTGCACTCACCTGAAGGAGAGGAGTGTCAGCGCGGGATATGGAGGTAGGAGGACACTGGGACACCTTGGCTAGGTCCAGCAGCACCTCCTCATGGTGCAGCGTGTCCTGGGAGGTCCCAGGCTCCTGCAGGGCAATTACAATGGCGCTGGTGTTGTCAGCACGCAACATGCGCTGGCGCCACCGCAGCAGAGCGTGGCTGACAAGCTGCCGGGCACTTGATACCCCACATGGTGCCTGCAGCATGATATGAGGTGGACATTCTTCTGTTAGATTATTATTCGAATATCATATATTTTTTAAGATTATTTGTTGGGCATTTTAGGCCTTTATTTCTATAGGACAGCTTAGACTTGAAAGGGGAGCGAGAGGGGGAATGACATGCAGCAAAGTCGGAGTCGAACCCACGGCCGCTGCATCGAGGAGTAAACCTCTATATATGGGCACCCGCTCTAACTCTAGGTGAGCTAACCAGGTGCCCCATTATAGGGCATTTTGATCATGTTTACTTATCTAATGTTTAGTCTACAACAGACGACAATCCAGGTAGGTAGGAAAGGAAGTCATCCATCTATAATGATCCAAATTGATAATGCTATCATGCTATACTGCTAAAGAGTAACCTACCCTTTACAGAAACGAGTCTTTGCTGATGGAGCTCTCCACTCACCATTGCCTCATTGTTGTTTTGACACATGGAGATAGCCTCTTGAGGTGGCACCATGTTCCACAGACCGTCGCTGCCCAAGACGATGTAGCGGTGTTTTCTGGGATCAAGGATCACCACACTGGTGTCTGGCTCTGGAGAAACCACAAACTCTCCGCTGTAGAAGTCATAGCTCCACAGATCACCTGTTGCAGAGAAGAGAAACTTAGCTAAAAGGACCACTGGTCTTAAAAGGTTCTGTACTCGACATTCAGAACATTAATAAGAGCATAAGAAGCAGACAAATATTTGCTATGTAAAGATATAGCGGAGTACTGGCGTTCTGAGCAGCGAATGAAGTCACACTCCCTCTGTGTGTGTTGTAGTCGGTGCTTCTCTGTTCTGCTAGCCGGTCCGGCCGCACATGCATGTGGTCGTGAAACAACATAGGTATTTCACATATTGGGGAGCAGTCTGTGAGAGCCGTGTGGAGGCAATTGCCAGCCCGCTGTTCGTTTCAGTGTTTCGAGTACAGCCCCTTCAACAAACACTCTCCATGATGACTGGCTGGGGGACTGCCCTCCCTCTCTTTCACTTTTCACTAAAAATTCTGCACAAAAGCCAGTCTTCTGAGTTTGGTAAAAAAGCACTTTGTAAAGCTGTGCTGCTAGGCATTTGATCACCTGAATGGCGGAAAGCTTTCACCAGATTTTTAATGAATGTAAATAAATCAAAAGTCAGTAATAAAGTGGCTGTTTTTTCTCTGACTCTAGCAATAGATCTCTGTTTTTCTGAATGTATTAGTCCTTTGGTCTGACTGAAGACCAATGGCTGTTGACCATTGAGGCCCAAAAACTCTTGAATGAGTTTCTTTTCCTACCTAGAGCTCGGGCTACTGCCAAGAATGGTATCTGGTCAATGACAGTGCTCCGACGGACTGGGCCGTTGTGACTCAGCCTTGGCCTCTTCCAGACCACCCGGTTCACTCCAGACTTCTTGATAACACTGTTAGCAGATAGAGAAGGGGAGAGAAGAGAGAAGCTGCCACTGACTTCGAGCAAAGCATCCACAAATTTCAGAAAGACAGTTTTAGATCATTACGGGTCGGCCGCAACAACAAGGATTACACTAAACTGCTAGCTTATTAGGTACAAAGAGCTAAAGCTAATGTGGATTAGGGCCTTTTCAGACTTGAAAGTCCATCCATGTTTTTGTTACAATGTATACATTAGATCCGGTTAGTTTTGGTTTCACATTACAACTAGAAGGGCAGAGAACAGACCTCAGCCAAAGCCATGCCCTAGAGGCACTCAAGTTCCTGCCCGCACCCACACAAAAAATAGGATTTTATTTTTCCCTGTTGGTTTTGGCGATATTTGTGCTTTGGTAAAACAGCGCCCCTGTCAGCGCATCACTAAAAGTTCTGACGGAAAGTGGTACTGCAGCACAGGAGACACCGAGAGGAATTCCAAATCAAAAACCCCACAAAATGATAATAAATTCAGATGAAGTTCTGTGAGAAGGGAAAATCTGTGAACATCAGGAAGACACCGCAGTAACTCTATAAAGCGCTGTGTTGTGTCGAAGTGGTGTTTGTGATAGAATGTTCCTCTCGCCGCACCGGACTGTGTTTCCTCTCTGTCCATTTCACGTTAATAAGAAACACGGGGGTGTCTGTGAGAAGAGGGTGAATATCTGGATAGAATTAAAAAATAATACTTTAACACGTGTTTACCAAATTACAGGAGATGCTTGGACAAAGTCAGAAGAGATGGTGAATCTAACTTTATTGGTACATTTTGTGGTGCAGCTGCGTTGTCATTTTCCTTATTACCAGCATATTTCCTTGTTTTTGTTGCTTTTTTACTTAAATATACAGTTAAACTATGTGGTTACATTATCTATCTTGTAATAATATTCAAACTTGAAATCCAGTGAATGCCCTCTCTTATGCTCTCATTGAGGGAGAGCAAATAGACTTTGCAGACATGTTGGTGCTGCAAATGATGCCTTTCTGGTCTTCACTACTTTCATTACCTGCAAACCTCCAACCACGGCCACTTCTGTAGTAGTTGATTTACACTGACAGGTTGAGTTGCGAATTAATTAACTTTGCATCCTCCCACACATTTAAGGATAATCACATATCCATGTATACTAAAAATGATTCATTTAGTTTTAGTTAGTTAGTTACCATGGCCCTACTGCCCAGGCCTAATGTTTGCTGTAATATGATTTTAAAGCAGCATTTCTCCTCACTAGCTCTATCATATACTGCATTCTTCTTGCATTCCCAACAACATGAATACATCAAATGCACCCTCTTTACATATTGTATTATGTAAAAAGCTGGATTACATACAGCAACATATGTAGGGTCAATTTGCAACATAGTCACACTTAAAGCACAACTATAAATCCCCTTTAAAGCTGTGGAGTTAACCCTGTCATGTAAGCATAAAAGTTTGGTTAAGCCATCCTGGGGCATATCACTAAAACAACATCTTATCAGTAGACATGCCACAGACAGTATAAGAGACATTACCCCTTGAGGAAGATAACATTTCAATCTGCTTTTGTTCAAAAGAGATGCTTTTTGGTTACAATCACTTCTTTTTTGTAGATTGGGGCTGGTGGGGGTCGTGAGAATGAATAAACTGTTAATAAACTATAATTTGTCTTGTTCCAAGAAATATCCTTTGAGAACACAATTCAATTTAAATACAATGCAAAGGCAGGGTGTTTTGTGGAATAAGCCTTACCTCCCTCCCAGACCTTCAATACGCTCCCTCTCTCTGGGTAGTTCAGGTTTGTGGTCTTGTGTGACTTCCACAGCTCTGATGAATGGGACTGAGGGGTCATCCTGGATCCCTAGAACCACTGCCGAGTCCCCAACGTGGGCCACATACATGCGATTTCCTCGTATGAAAACTACACTGGCTGTGGTGCCCGATGTGCTAGGAAGGCCTGTGAGCGTCTTTGGCCATTCAGCTGAGAAGATGAAAGAAGGAAAATAAATATATATACACTGAGCTTTAACATTTACTGCTTATAAACTGTGTACTGTAAATATCTGAACCACACATTCCAGCACAGCAAAATGATGGGCAGTAAAGAAATGCTCCTAAAACTGAAAACTTTTGTTTGACTGACTGTTTATCTTTTTCTAATCTCCATCAAGATTCTTTGAATGCATTGAGCCTGACGACAACATTGTGACCTTTAGATTAGTCTATTGAATGCACTATGTCCTGGAGCAGTCTTTCTGATGTAATCAAAGTCACATGACACATGCACTTTACAGACATTGTGTGTAGACAGCATGTGACGAGCTATAAAACAGCTGACATTAGGGGTGTAAGAAAAAAAATCGATACACTTGAGTATCGCGATATTTTATTTTGCAATACTGTATCGATTTTCAAAAAGGCAATATTGATTTTGTTTGCCTAACAGTGCCTAGCAGTGCCTGACTTTTTGCTTGACGCTAACAATGTAGCTATGGCTGAACTTTGGCCTACTTTAGCATATAAACATTAGCTCACTAAGAACCTGTGAACCACAATCCCAAACTGGCAGTTTGATTTTCTGTGTACTGAATTGTTTACCTAAAGTAAACTTCTTTGACTTTTATGAACATCATGTCGTTTTTTAAATATTAGTTTTTCTAAAATTATACTTAACAATACCAATATATCGCCTTACGCACAGTATCGAAATATATTGCAACATATTGAATTGTGACCCATGTATCGTGATACGTATTGTATCGCCAGGTTCTTGCCAATACACAGCCCTAGCTGACATGCCCAGGCATATCCCGGCAGACAGCAGGTGATGTGTCAAAGTCTGTTTCCCGTTTCCCTCCTGTTAAAATGCGTAGCGCCCCCCTCCGTAGTTAAGGTTCGGGTTTAGGTAGGGGGAACAGACCTCGACAGGTAAACAGACTTCGATACAACACCGGTGCCTGTACGACACAGCACACATTGGCTATTTCACGATTCAATAGGTTTTGTAATGGGTAATAACGAAATATGTAACCGTAACGAAATTTCACGCATAAAGTGAGTCCAAGAAAACAATAAAATTGGCCGACTACTTTACGGAACTTAAACATGAACAGACTTCACAATTGGTAACTGCTTGCTTGTGTCCGATGTGGCAGGCTTTGTTGTTTGGAGTGAACCGGTGGCTCCTGCTACTTCGTTAGCTCTGTTGCATTTGGTTGCTAAAACTGTTGGCCCCATACATACTTTTACATTTAAATAGCAACAGAGACGAATACTACACACATAGTTCCAATTGAAATAGATAGGCCTTTTCGAAGATTTACATAAAACAGACAGCCTCCACTGACAGCTGATAACATTATGTCATACTTTAACTTGGTACAGTGATGGTAAACTTACGTAGCTTCTTCCACATAGCGTGGTGGCAGGCTACAAATCCTTTGCGTATAGCTGAGCAGACCTCCCGGTCACAGTCTGACCAGAACCCCCGCTGCTTTTTCATGAACTCCCACAAATAGTCTCGTGCAAACTGCGCAGCCTCGCGACCTCCGTGCCCGTCAAATACAGCGAAGAACGCTACGGAACGGCGGGAAGGACTCGCATAGCTCTCCTGAGCTCGCGGCGGGCTCTGACCTCCCGATAAAGATGTGTCCACTAAAATACTTTGGTCTTCCCTTTGCACAGATTCACATGATGAATCTGAAACCGGTTGGGACACGGCGGTTTCACCAATCCGGTCTGAATGCGTGTCCCCAGTCAGATAATTGATCGTGCAGTCTCCCCCACTGCTCTCCTCTGGCTCACCCGAGGTCGGCTCTTCTTCTACCGGCTCGGGCTCTACTATGACCTCGGTCACATCTTCCATGTATTTCCTGCCTCCTTGGTCGGTAAATACACTCACTCGCATCAATAATGCCTTTTCCATGGCTCCAAAAATAAGTCGCTCTCCAATTTGTCGGTACTGTTAGCATATAAAATACCAGGAGAGTAGAGTTTATTGCAGCGCAACGTCCTGCCTTTGTTTATGTTCGGGCGTGGAAGGCATGCTCATACGCGTTGACGTCAAAATCTGTCTTCTTCTGCACGTAGACGTGGCAGCGCCAATGCAGCTGTTGCCCTCTAGAGGTTGGTCCCCGACCCCAAACAGCAACAGAGATAAATGTGCAGCACAAATGTATGTAAAATCAAAAGTGCAAAAAATAAACGAACAAAAACTGCCTGAAATATTTTAACAGCATAGGCCTATGTATTTTGATTTGAAATGAAACAATGACTTACAGCTTTAATTTGATGGTGATCACACTTAACATTCAAGATGTTTATTAGTCACTCCAACTATACAAGTATAAACGTGTGAAGTGTCATGTCTCCCTCGCTCTCTATTTTTTCACTCTGTGCGCGCTCAACTCTTGACACACTTGCTCAAATTGGTTACAAGTGTGCCACAAAACCAACCAATTGGAGAATTAAGGGTCAATTCTGATTGGCTGTTCATCTCCAATTAAATAGCAAGTAGCAGGAAACACATCTACAGGGGAACAGTCTTTGATAAAACCAAATTACGTTTAACACTGTATCCAGCAAATTTAAATAGCTAATTACTCCCTACTTACTACCTTTTCTTGGCAACTATCATGTTTTTTTCCAAATGTACACATTTATGTACATATATTTAGGCATTCTATTATCAAATTACATGAAAAATACTGCATATAGAGGGTTTTCACCGACGTCACGTTCTGGGCGGTAACCTGGATGCGCGGCCATATTGGAGGCATTCGGTGTAAACAACTGAATGGAGTAATGGAGTATTGTGCACTTTGGATACTTTAATACTGTATGTCTAAACAACAGAAAAGCTCATCAAAACGCGTCCAAGATGCAAAGCATGGAAGGACTTGTACCACAAAAAGGCGCGATATTTTGAGAAATTACAGTTCACTGGCGGTGCAGATCCCTACAAGTTGGCTCCCTCTTCTTGGATCCATGGCGACCCGGTGAGTCTTCCTTCAGTTGCATATCCCGATATAGTTAACTACCTGGTTTTCTCGCCGAGCCCATACACAGCGGAAGACCTTAAATCCTACAAAAGTTTGGAGGCTTATAACCAGATGGTGTGTGGATGGGTGAGGGAGACGCAGTACCAAGTCATTAACGACCAATGTGTTGTGAAGGCCAAAGTAAGTAATGCAATAACGTCTTTAATCAACCTAACCTTAACTGTATGACATCATTGTGATACTCAAGGTGTAGCCACAGACTCTCAATAGTCTTTTTTTTTTCAATTTAAAGACCGAACAAGACAGAGTTTTCCCTCGTAGATCCTGGTTGAGCTTTGCCAACTACAAGCGCCTCCTTTCCTCTGATAACTTCTGACATTCCTCTCCCTGGACTTTTGGAAGTCGATAATATTCCAAATGTTTTTCTCGGTCTGACCTATTGGTACAACCTAAAACACAACGATAATTAACCATTTTCCTTAACACCGTTCGGGATCTACTTCAGTGCCTGTGCTTTGTTGTGATGCGGAGTACTTCCAACATGGCGACTTCGGGTCTGATGACGCGCCGTGAAAACCTTCTATAGCAGCGGTGAATTGGAAAAAATGGGGGAGCATGCCCCCAGACCCCCCTAAGTTTTGGGCTGAGCCCCAAATGTTAACAACGTCTGGCTCCGCCCCTGTAACCATTTAATTTTTTACACATAAACTACCAGTTTTAGGAACCAAAGAACTGGAAAATTTTACATACATTTAAATAAAGACATGAATGTTTTTATTTTGTACGGGTGCCTTTCTGCTTATACGTTTAGTATATTTTATCATCCTCAATCCTACTAAATCGTAGGCTACATTTTTTTGCATCGATTGCACAATTACGTCACTGCGTCAACGCCAGTGACTGTATGCGTAGAGACGGGGGCACGGAACTGCTGTAGGGTCGACGAATAATTGGAGATGAAGGAGAAAGATGTAAATTAAAAAGCGGTTTTAGAATTATAGTGGTACATTGGCGATAGTACAGTTATATGTCGCCTCACGTTAAAGCGAATGTATATGAGGACTCGCGCAGGAAGTGCTTTAATCGCAGTTAGGTAGCGAATGTAGGAAGAGTTGGGGAGGGCTGTAGCTGCTGGGGTTTTTTTTGGAGAGGGAAAACAACATGGCTGCGGTGGAGCTCGAATGGATCCCAGAAACACTGTACAACACAGCTATCTCGGCTGTGGTGGACAACTACAGCCGATCAAGAAGGGACATACGGTCGCTCCCAGAAAATATACAGTTCGATGTCTATTATAAGGTACGTTAAAAAATGATCAGTCAAGAGGATCAGGTATATCTGACAGCCACCATACTGTCAGTTTGTGTAATCAACCGCTAACATTGCTGCTAAGCTCTTGAAGGCAAATGAAAAACTGCAACTACGTTGCACCGCCTGGTATTTTCCTAGAAGATACAAGATAGCTAGTATGTGTATCTGTATGATGAACGTTTGTTGACAATGAAGCCATGAACGGGGCATTTAATACATAAGTGAGCGTGTAACGTTACATGAATTGTGGCAATGTTGTCATGTCTAGGGCTGGGCGATATGGAGAGAATTCAGTATCACGATAGTTTTGACCAAATACCTCGATAGGGTTGACTATTGGTGCTTTCACAGAATATTTACACAATGAGATGTTTGATATATAATCATCAGTAATGTGAGTATAATGACTAAGTTGGTAATAAGGCTGTCGTCGACTAAAGATATTCTTAGTCGACTAACACTCATATAATTTTGTCGACTAACGTTAATGGATTAGTTGATTTAATCGACACATCTGTAAAACTGAGTTTCTCCACAAAGAAAAGTGCAAAAGCACCACTATAAATCTTGTGATGTGCTTATACGTGTCTTGGAAAAAAAGTCATACAGCATGAAAAAGCATAACAAAATACTAATCAACTACAGAAATCTTACTCGTATTAAGGCCCTGACACACCAACCCGATAATTGGCCGTCAGACAGTCTGGCGAGGTCAGTGACTCGAGTCTGTTCAGTGTGTTCCGTGCCATCGTCCGTTGGAGAGTCCGTTGGGCCTTCATTTTGGCCGATTTGACATGTTGAATCGGAGGGCGGGCAGTTGGACTCAATGACCAATCTGATTGGTGGAGTGCTAACCCGGAAATGACAAGCGGGATGAGCAATCTCAATTCCTCTCAAAATCTGACAAAAATCTTTTAAACTGACCTTTGTCAATCTGAAATGAAGACAGATTCAGCAACTGCATGGCCTATTTCTCGCTTAAAATGTTTCCAGAAACACGTTTCAGTGAACTATTTTCGTAAAATACGAGGTCGTATTCCGAACGAGCCGGCATTATGTTCTGCTGGAGAAGCCAGACCCACGTGACGCGTTCGTCATTTCCGGTTAAAAACTTTTGGCCGACAATACAGATTAGCGCCGCTTGCTGTTATGGAGATGTATTACATCTCGCGCACGTGCAGAACGTACGCTCAAGTCGGCGTCGCTTCAGTGTGTTCCGAGGCACTTTTTGGACCGACGGGAGCCGAATGATCAGTCCGACTGCCTTTTCTGCCGACGGTCGGACGTCGAGTTGGTGTGTCAGAGCCTTTAGACCAAAACAACTGATTACTCGACTTATCAACCAAGGGCGGCCAGCCATAGTGGGTAAAGGCAAATACCAGGAAAAGACAGCACGACAGCTTCATATATCGCCCAGCTCTATATGTAACTTTAAATTAACGGTAACATTATTTTTGACCCACTTTAGCCTTTGTTATTTGTTACGCTAGTTCTTGAAGACTTTGTTTTAGCTGTTCCTTAAATTAGGTATGTACCGATTGTGAAATTCTGGGCTGATACAATGTTTAAAACAACACAAAAGAAATCAATGTAAAAAATAACTGGACTGGTGTTTTGAAGTCATTCATCTCTTGATTACACTATCTTTGAATGAGCAAAAATTCAATCATACATATATATATATATATATATACATTTAAATGTATTCTTTCACATTTGACTGCTTCAAAAGCCCTTTTAGCCTGCTATACAAATATCGTTACCTACTCAATGACAATCTTTTCACAAGATAACTATACCGGTCTATATACTGTATGGTCATAAACCTTATGCTCATTTATGATACTGGCAGCTGTGGTTGGACAGACATTGCTCCTTAACCAGACACCAAAACACACTTATTTTATTGTTAGGACAGGTGTACAAGAATTTGCATCAAACTGTCCTCATCAACTTATGCCGTTGCTACTGTCCTGTGTTGGTAGTATTCACCATCATTGGCTTTAGGCAGTGACAGCAAAAAAGGAAAAACATTTTCAACAGTTGATTGAATCAAGTATTGCACCTCTCAGACAGCTGAAGGGCAGCATCACAATTTGCCTCCTGTCCACGCTTATTTACATAGTTGGAGAAGGGATTCTTCCGTGATTGTATGCAAAAATCAAAAGTACTTGTATGCCATACTACTGGGTAACGGCCCAGTGAAAGCACTGATGATGATGATGAGGAAAATGGAAAGTGTGCCCCCCAGAGTTCAAATTCCCAAGAAAACACAGATGACATTAACTTTGTGTCCTCAATGGTAGGCATGGCTCTGGTCATTAGAAGTTTATCCTTAAACAGCCATTCATTCTCTGTAAACAGTGTAGATTTTATTGATGAGAATGACAGTGAACATTACATGTCCCAGACTGGATGTCAGTGTGGAATAAGACTTCTCCAACTAAATTCTAAATATGCATTAGTTACTGGAAAAAGTATGGTCCTGTCATTACATGGAAAAGTCATAATTTAATAGCCACTTTGTAAAACTGTTTAAGTTGGCTGTCTGGCTACAGAGAGGTACCAGGAACCTTCAGGTGTTAACAACACAGCCTGCCTCTTTGCTATGAAGCCTGACCTGTGAACCTTGACCTCTTAATTTCTAGCTATTCCATTTAAAGTTGACAAAGTTATTATCCAGCTCTAAATGAGTTACAAAATACACACCAGTCAAAAGTGGCATGTGACACATTTCATTTCTAAACAAACTGAAAAAAATATTATTTTTTACTTATCTTGAGAGAGTTGTGTGGAGCTGAAACTCATTTGGCAATGGCTTGAATGTAACGAACGTTCATTAATATCAAAATATTTTTTAAAGATTAAGACTTGGGAACAACAAAAAATAGTGCTAGCAATGGTTACACTCACCATTGATAGTTTAAATGAAGGGGCTGCTGACACCATGTTTCACGAAAGTATTACATGTCTTTCGAAGCTGTCCCCAGGTCAGCAGTAGGGTTAGCATACAAGGACTGCAGTGCTTTAAACTCTAATGCTCACCATGACAATTCTAACATGGTAATGTTTACCGGGTATAATGCATGTTGGCATGCTAGTGTTTGCTAAGTACAGCTGAGAGACTGATGGGAGTGTCATTACTTGTGCATGTATTTGGTAATAAACCAATCATTGTCAAAATATTTCACTCAGAACTTCAAATTTCAACCTCATGGTGGCACTAGAGAAAAAGTTGGGGGATCACCAAATATAGTAGGCTTTGACCCCTGGGTCCCATGAATGTCTGTACAAAATATCATGGCAATCCATCCAATAGTTGTTGTGATATTTCATTCTAGAGCAAAGTGGAGGGCCAACTGACTTTGTCATCCATAGAGCCATGCCACAAGTATGGTTAATAAAAACCTGTTTACATAATATGGAGTACAAACTTCATTTACTATACAATGATGACAAAAAATAATGGCGTACAAACTTCATTTACTAGACAATAATGACAAAATAATGGCACACTGTAAATTATACTCAAAACTCTTTGTTGCATTGTGTTGTAATTTCAGCAATAGAAAAATGTATTTTCCTCAGTTACCACCAACTATCATAAGCAGATGCCCACAACACATAATCTCACATCACTCTGACATTAAGTGAGATTTCACCCAATAACTACAGTTGAAGATACGCAGCTGAAACTGGTAGTGTCCCCTATAGACCCCACCTCAAAGAGCCACTGAATATAACACCTTCCAGTTCAGTGCATTTCGATGATTTCGATGAGCATTTTTGGTCCTCCTGAACAGCAGACAGCATTTTCTAAAGCATCACTTAAAACACCCATAATAGAGACTAGGATTAAAGTAGGACAGAAAGTCCACCATTGTAGTTACAGATAGGACATTCTGTACCTCTCCGCTGAGACGCTCTTTGCATGCTATTAATCCGATCAGTTATTACCATAGAGTGTATATCAAGATGAACGTCTTTACAGTTCCTCCCAAGAGAAACCACAACATCTTGATAGCTCCCTGGTGGCTGGGTCATAGAAGCTTTTAAAGACTCTATTTGTCCATTGTTCATTTCTAAAGAAACACGACAATGTATAAAAGGCTCCATTACCTTATGCCTTTCTGTCGCACAGTAGAGAAATTACCGTACGGTCAAGAGAAGCTCGCAGGCAATCGGGAGGGGGGGGACAAGGGAGAAGCCCATAGAGAATCCATGAAAGCGTTGGAACAAAATATTTCAGCAACGTTTTGATGGATTGGAAATACTTCGGTATATGGCAAGTGAATTCATATGAAGTAACATTTATCCACGATCCACTTTATCCACAAGATTCAGAATGATTCAGATTTCTCTTGGCACAGCTACCAGAAGACTTACAAATTTCAGACAGGTTGCTCACATCACATCTACGTCGTCAAGCTCAGTTTGAGGCACAGCAGCTGTGCAGTACGCTCAGCCATCACTGGAAAAGTGCTTCTAATTTACTTCACTGGTCTCCATCGAAGTCTATGGCGTCGCTGTCTCCATTTCTTTCACTGTCTATGTTTGTACTGGGCAGCTTCCAGGTATGAATGTGTAACTGTGTGAATGTGATCAGGGTATTCTGCAAAAGAGAGACGTCCTCTCAGTGAACCTTCCCTGAATAAATAATAATAATTATAATGTCATTTTAGGTAGTTCTTATCTAGTTTGGTATTAATTACTTAATTGATGCTATAAAAATGGGGTGAAACGTCACGATTGACCGCTGTGAGTTACTCACGATTGGTTGGGCAGGTGTATGGGAGGGATGGTATGGCTCCACCGCCTAATCACTGCTGCGCAGACTTTGCCTCCAAAATTACAAGGAGGCAACATCCCTAATCAGGATGTATTGGATTTTGCCTTCACTCTTGCACAGTCGGAGGAAGTAGAGAGAGACATGCATTGTCCATCTTTATATGCAGTCTTTGGTATTACCTATATACTTGTCATTGTGCTCAAAATGGAAGAGTTGACATTAGTATTATTGTCAGGAAGTCTCCATGCTGACCTTATCCCTCCCTCTGTGTGTCTCTAAGCTTTACCAGCAGGGCCGGCTCTGCCAGCTGGGAGGAGAGTTCTGTGAGCTGGAGGTGTTTGCTAAAGTACTGCGGGCTTCAGACAAAAGGTAAGAATATGATGGTGTGAGCTTTGCCTGAAACCTCACATCATCCACATTGACCCATCAGTTATCTTACAAAATGGTTTTGGAGACTAGTCTCTTACACAGATAGTTATCCAAGCAGTTTATGCTGTATATGTGCTGAAAACTGCATTCATTAAATCGCAGATATGGTTGGATATTGTTTACAGAGCTGCAACAAATAGTCAATTAATCAATCTGTCCATCAACAGATAATTAATCCCAAATGTTTTAATAATAGTTTTTTTCTAATACAAAACAGAAAAAAATATCCTGGTTCCAGCTTCTCAATTGTCAGGATTTGATGCCTTTCTTTGTCTTTATAATATATTAAGCTGAATAGGTTTTTATTCGAATTATCTTTTATTTTGGACTGTTGGTTGGACAAAACAAGACATTTGAAGACATCATCTTGGACAGCGAGACATTTTAATTTTCTCACTATTTTTTCTTTAACTTTCAATCGAGAAGAAAGTCTGCAGATTACTGATAATAATGAAAATAATTGGTTGTTGCATCCCTAGTATATAAATGACTTACTTTTGGAAGAATAGATTCCTAGACATTGAAGTCATTGTCCAGAACTGGACTTTTGGCCATAGCTCTCTAATCATGTTTTATTCGACCTAGTCTATCCCTCATTTGCTGTTTTGACCTAATCTGAATAAGCAGTTTTTATATAACCTATTAAGTGCTCCTTGCCTGTGACTGGCCCCACCTCTTGTTGTTCCATGAGTTTAACAAAGCCATTTTAAGTTCCATACCACACTCTGCTGCTATTCAAACTTCACTTAAAGAAAAGGATTTGTGAAAGTAGACAAATATAACACTCGTATAAGAGCTTGGTGAAATGTAACGCCCTGTGCACATTGCACAATAAAGTAACCTTTAGGTTAAAGTGTATTGTGGATGTTCACACACAATGTTATCTGTGTGTTGTTGCTTTCAACCTTCATTGATGGGCTTAATGAGCATATAATAGCAGTCGTCATCAGCATTGATATTCACTGATTAGCCAGATGTGTGTAATGTCTGTTAAGGTTTTTTATTAGTAAAGGCTTAAAGTGCTCATATTGTGCTTTTTGGCTTTTTCCCTTTCCTTTATTGTGTTATATATCTTTTTTTGTGCATGTTATAGGTTTACAAAGTGAAAAAGCCCAAAGTCCACCCCAAAGGGACTTACCATCTCCAACAGAAAACACTGTTCACATACTGCTCCAAACAGCTCTATTGTAGTCCAGCCTTTACTTCCGTGACGAACGTGCGTCACTTTGTAACACACGTTATAATGCTCGCCATGCTGCTAGCATGGCACGCCCTCATACTCTGCTTCTGACTGGGTAGTAGTCCTTACCTAGGTACTGAGCATGTGTGACTCCCAACAAAGATGGAACAGAAGTGAGATGCCTCACTCTGTAGCTAAAACAGAGAGCTCAACACACAGGGTAAAAAGAGGAGCTGCAGCAATGTGTGTTTTTTGAAAATTAAACCATGTAAACCTTTTCTGATGTAACCTCTAAATACAATTATGAACCTGTAAATGAGCATAATATGAGCACTTTAAATGTAACAAACAAAATATGAATCTTACACTGTAGTTATGCCCTCCACTGACCTGGTTTATTCCTTTGTCCTACCCACGGCAGACACCTTCTACACCACTGCTTTCAAGCGCTAATGGACCACGGTGTGAAAGTGGCCTCAGTTCTGGCAAACTCCTTCAGCCGCCGCTGCTCCTACATCGCAGAGTCCGATGCCCATGTCAAAGAGAAGGCCATCCAGTTTGGCTTCGTGCTGGGTAAGTGGTTGGTTAGGGGACGAAAGGTTTCACACAGACACTCTGGCTGTTACTGTATCTCACAGACTATTTCAAACAATCAAACAGTGAGTGAATAAGTGGAGGCTGTTCATTCCTTCCACTGATGTTATCATAGGTTCAGCTCATAGGAAAAATACATCGGGGATCAGAGATGGGCCGAATCATTGCCAGCAGTCCATAGTAATTTGGATGATTTAAAACAAATGTCATCATACCACATTTATTACTACTAGGACGGTTTGATTTTTATTAGGAATTTAAAAACACAACAAATCAAAGAAGTGTCATGACAAAAAATCCAGGACAGCACTTAAAAGCATTACTAAAAACACATATGCGTTAAGTGTTCCTCGATGCAATACAAAAATTGATGGAAGCATAGAAATTACAAACCTACTAATCCCTCTTGCAACTCCATGCCCATGGTTCAAACTCCCTCCCTTAAAAGTGAACCCACAAAAAACACTCACCACTAAGCCACTTTAACTTTTGTTTTAAAAATTGCATTTGTTTGACTTTGTTTAAAATGCAGGGACAGGTTGTTCCATAAGGAGATCCCAGTATAGAAAAATCAGCTTTTTGCTATTTTACATTTAACACGTGTAACGCTGCATGACATAATGTTTTGCTCTCCCTTTAACAAATACCTTGTGGGATAAGATACCATAAGATGTGTTGCTTGTGCATCGGGATTTTCTGCTTGGATTTGTTTTGAATCGAGCTTTTGGGATATATATTTAAACCACTAGTTACCACCGGTGATGCTGAATCTATCTCCTCTCATTTGGAGCCAGTTGGATTAATCTGATGTTTTTTTATTTTTTATTTTTATTCTAGGTGGCTTCTTGTCTGATGCAGGCTGGTATGGAGATGCAGAGAAAGTGTTTCTGTCATGCCTGCAGCTGTGCACACTCCACAGTGAAGTCCTCCACTGCTTCCGGGCTGTGGAATGCTGTGTCAGGTCAGTCTCAAAACCTGCGGACATTCAGTGTATGGTTATATTTACCAAGAATTCTGTGACCCAAGACCCTTTGTGCAGATTAGTTTACTTTCAAAATATCTCCTTCATTTCTGTCCTATTCAGTGGTGCAACCACAGAATGGCTTCCATAGTTTGAAATGTCATTCCCATGTCATTACACAAGGGTTGGTCGATATGTTAACGTTTTCCAACTGGCCACTGTCAGCCCAACAACTGGCTATTGTTGATATATTTTCGTGCAGGTGTGTGTGCCAAGTTAGTCGACTGTGTGCTAAGTTTTCCTCTGTTGTCTGCACAGGCTGCTTCATGTCCGCAACGGCAACTGTAAGTACCACCTGGGCGAGGAGACCTTCAAGCTTGCTCAGTCTTACATGGACAAACTAGCCAAACATGGCCACCAGGCCAACAAGGCAGCGCTGTACGGCGAGCTTTGTGCCTTGCTCTTCGCCAAAAGCCACTATGATGAGGTATATGTCACCACCAGTTAATGGGAATATTATAGCTCTTATTATAGCTCTATAGCTGTTATTGACAATAAAGACAAGTGCTTTTAGTTGTATTCATTTGAATTGTTTACAGCATTGCAGAGTTTTTGAGAAATACTCCAGACAGACATGGATTAAAGTTGGAACCCATATGTTTTTCCTGCATTTTCCAGGCATACCGGTGGTGTATAGAAGCTATGAAGGAAATTACTCCAGGGCTGCCTGTCAAAGTAGTGGTTGATGTCCTCCGGCAAGCCTCAAAGGTTAACTTTAGTTTGTTGATATTATTGTTATTATTGAGGGTACAGTGTCTTTGCAAAATGTATCTACAGAACAGCAATCTGTTGTGCATTGTAAGGAAATCCCTTGATGCGACATCCATGTCTGATATTTGACTTGTCTCTCCGCTGCAGGCATGCGTTGTGAAGAGAGAGTTTAGAAAAGCAGAGCAGCTGATCAAACATGCAGTGTTTTTAGCAAGGTAACCTGCTGTGCCTTATAAATACCCCACATTATTTTTATTCCTTCTGTTATCATGAATTCTAATTCAATATTTTGTGTCTTGCAGAGAACATTTTGGACACAAGCATCCCAAGTACTCCGACACGCTGCTAGATTATGGATTTTACTTATTAAATGTAGACAACATATGCCAATCAGTTGCTATTTACCAGGTAAGTAGAGTGATTGGCAACAGAAGTGTGTAAATGTTTTCTCTGCCTCAGTTTATTATTTAAAAAAAACTGTGTGGCATAATATATATATATATATATATATATATATATATATATATATATATATATATATATATATATATTAAAGTCTTTTTTTTTCTCTACAAATTCCAGACAGCGCTGGACATCCGACAGTCTGTGTTCGGGGGGAAGAACATCCACGTTGCCACAGCCCACGAAGACCTGGCCTACTCCTCATATGTGCACCAATATAGCTCCGGGAAATTTGACAACGCTCTGTGAGTACAATGAATCTTACAAACTTGTGACTGTTTCTAAACCAGTTAATTACATTAGACATGGGCTCCCTTGTAGATGTAGCACAAGACTATGACTCATACTGTGCCTGTTCTGTTACTCACTGGACTGGGATATATGTTATGTGGCTGCATGCTTTGGATGCGTGCCATTTCATATATTAAAAAGCGCTAATCACTTTAGACACAATGATAGATGATGGCATGGATAAGATTGTATTTTCTAACTGAGCCAGTGACACCGCGTCTTGTATACAAAGGCCCTTCTTCAAGCTTGGGTAATGCTTTGGCCTCTCTAACCCAGATGTGAGCTTCACAACAACTTTCCTCAGGGGAAGCACTTGGCTTTCTTGGAAGTGTTTATCCTGAATAGAATACAGTTTCCAGCCAAATCTGAGTTGCATGGCATGTTTGGGTCAGCTGCTGTGTTTGTCCCTCAGGTTCCACGCAGAACGTGCCATAGACATCATAACTCACATTCTGCCTGAGGACCATCTGCTGCTGGCCTCCTCCAAGAGAGTCAAAGGTAAGGCAAGTTTCATGGAGATACTGGGCTTCAGCCCACTGTGTGGAGGGTACGGTGGGGAATATCAGGCATGCACTCTATCTTAAAACAAGCATAATAACCGTGAAGTGTTGGGAAATCCTAGTAAACCTGGTATATTTCACCTTTGGTACCAAAGAAATTACATGGTGCTGTCACTGTGGCTCCACTGGTAAATCCTGGGCAGATGTCTAATATGTTTTTGATCATAATTTATTTCCTTCAGCTCTGATTCTGGAAGAAATCGCCATTGACTGCCACAATAAAGAGACAGAAGAGCGCCTTCTTCAAGAGGCTCATGACCTGCACCTCTCCTCACTGCAGCTGGCCAAGAAGGCCTTCGGAGAGTTCAACGTTCAGACAGCCAAACACTATGGCAACTTAGGACGACTCTACCAGTCCATGAGGAAGTTCAAGGTGTGTGTGCGCGTGTTTTTGTTTGTTTCATTGTGAAAATAGCTCAGAGCTTGTTGCCAGTTGTGTCTTGGCATATGAAAGACATAGGATACAGAGATGAGCTGGCATTTGCCAAATATGACCGACACAACACACGTCTTTCTTCTCAAGAAAAGCTTTAAGTGCTGTTTTTTTTCTGTTCTTTTAGCGAAAATATACCATCCAGTTTGTTTAATCCTGACATAATAACAGCCTAAACAGAAAGTTCCACATCAGCTGCAGCCATTTTGATAGTTTTTTTTAAAACGCCTCAACAGCGCTCCTCTTTGCCGTCTTTGTCTCAAACGTGCCCCATAAGACAAACGGTTGTGACTAAGGCGGCTGGAAGTCTGTCCAAAGCGGAGGAGGACCAGGTGCATCTGCCAGAGCAAATAAAACATGAGCATGCAGATTCATCTGGTTCCCAGGCAACAACGTTACAGTCTTTAGTATAAAATTCCCCTAGGCAGTGTTTCTCTGTTGAGGGATAGTAACAATAAGAGTACATTTTTTACTAGAAAGAACTTTATAACTTTGGAAAATATCCACTTGATTTCACACATTTTTGACAAGGGAAATTAGTTTAAAATAAACCATGGCATCCATTTTGCACGGAACAAGGACTGTGATCACTTACATTGAAAGTGCTTTTAGAAAATGATGAACAGTATGTTCAGTATGAACAGAAGGAATGATTAAAGTAATCAAAATCTGTTTCATTTTTCATATTGGTATTTAAGCTATAACTGTGGAAAAGAAACCAAACGTGTTAAAAATCATTCATTAATTATTGTGGTTGTACGGGTGTCCATGTAACCAGGAGGCAGAGGAGATGCACATCAAAGCCATCCAGATCAAGGAGCAACTTCTGGGCCATGAGGACTACGAGGTGGCTCTGTCTGTGGGTCACCTGGCCTCCCTCTACAACTACGACATGAACCAGTATGAAGACGCAGAGAGGCTCTACCTGCGCTCCATCGCTATCGGTCAGACACAGGGATGGGATGGGTCACTCATGCTGGCTGTTACTTTTTTTTTTACCTTTGTCTGGTTTTCAACAACAACAAAAACAGTTCTTACTTTACTCACCTTATTGTAAATTGAGTACTTTTGTTCATGCCGGGATCCTGTACCATACATATGATATATTAGTTTTTCCAGTGAGCTGTTGAATAAGCAGGCTGGTGGCGTGTTTTGATCCCATCCTATGAACTGAACCTGCTCCAGAGCAGGTTAGCCATTCACCATAATTACCATGGTTAAAGTAAATGATTGCTTCTAGATACTACAAAGCCTGGTTTAAGATCATGGATCGCTGCATAGCCTTCCAATCTTGCTTTGTAATACAGGGCTTTGGACACTTCTGTTTCTCACGGACTCCAGAAAAATGTGTTTTTCTGCTCTGCTCGCAGGAGTGCTGCTGCAAATGAACCAAATTCTGAGCCAAAGCTGCCAGCTGAGTCAGACTGATTTGATATGCTTCTCTCATATGTTGACACGAGCCCCAAATACTTAATGTTTGTCCAAGGCTTAGTAGCCCACGGTGGGGCATTGAGTTAGTCATTAGGAGCTTAATTAGTTTGTAATTAAAGGTGCTCTAAGCGATGTCACGCGTTTTTTAGACTACAAAATTTTTTGCCACATACAGCAAACATCTCCTCCCTATCCGCTAGCTGCCTGTCCCCTGAACTGTAAAAAAAACACGATCTCTGTAGACAGCTCAGGCTCGACAAATGGCAACAAAAACAAACTGCGCCAACCTGCACCACGAAACATAACAAACAGTGTTCCAGCCAATAACCGACAAGAAGGATTTGGGGGTGGGGGTTTGGGGGGTTAGTGCGCGGAAGGGAGGGGGAGGGGACGGGATGAGGAGGAAGGAGGGGCGAGCTAGCCTCCGTTTTGTTTGAAAATACTTCGAACATCAACAAGAAGTGACGTCAGCCAACATCGCTTAGAGCACCTTTTAATAAGGAAGGATTTAGATCATAGATCAGAATCAGAAAAGGATTTATTGCCAAGTAAGTAACGCAAGGAATTTTCCTTGGTGAATGGTGCATATATAAACATAAACATATTAAAAGAAAAATAAACAATGATTGTAAAAGAAACGGTAGGGCAGCATTAAACACTTATTTTCGTTATTGATTATCAGCCTATACATTTCTTGATTAATCGCTTGATCTCCTAAACATCAGAAAATATTGAAAAATGTCAACCTATATTTTAGAGCCCGACGTTGTTTTGTCCGACCAACAGTCCTAAACCCAAAGACATCAATTTACTATAATGTAAGGCAAGAAAAAGCATAAAATTCTCACATTTGACAAGTTTAAATAATGGAATATTGTACATTTTTGCTTATAAATTGACTAATCGAATATCAGAATAGTTTGACAATTCGTTTTTGGTCGATTGACTAATTAATCAACTAATCACTGCAGCTCTGGAATGATTACAAACATGGTTTGTGATGTGTCCTAACAGGTAAAAAGCTGTTTGGAGAGGGTTACAGTGGGCTGGAGTACGACTACCGAGGCCTAATCAAACTCTACAACTCAGTGGGGAACTACGAGAAGGTGTTTGAATACCACAACGTACTGTCTAACTGGAACCGGCTGAGGGACCGGCAGTTTGCTGTGGCAGATGCCCTGGAGGACGTCAACACTACACCGCAGCAGACCCAGGAGGTGGTACAAGCCTTCCTATTGGCTCAGAGCCTGGGCCCCACCCGCCCATGTCTTGGCTGATTTTATGAGGGAAGAGAAAGAAGAAGAAAGACACATGGGCTTTAGCCTGGCGAGGACACATACTAAGCCCAAATGTGATGCTTCAGTTGCACACAGTTAAATAGTAATGCACAGTCAATTCAAGCATCACTGGCGAGTCAGCTGGCTTTATAGTCACTGCAGCTGCCAGTACATACACAGACATACACACACATTTAGTTGTGGAATAAAAAAAGTAGAGAAGACACCGTTTTCAAACCTCATCGACATTCATTCAAACCATCAAGATGCATCTCTGGACTGGATGCAGCTTCACCCCACAGAGCAGACAGTTGCATTTCTCCAAGAGAAAGAGGACAGGACTGAGGTGGGGGGGGTAAAAAAAGAAGAAGAAGAAAAACAACCCTCAATCCTCCTGTAAGGATGACAAATTCTCTCTCCTCTTCTCTTGTCTCGCTCGCCTTTTTCTTTCAGTTTGGAATCGGAGGAGATTTTTTGCTTTTTGTATTTGAACCAGTGTAGTTCTTAATGCCATGAGACTCATCATAGATCAAAACCAAGTTATCCAGGGCTATATACAGGACAGTATCTGGACCCCACACACATCTGTGAAAAACTTGTTTTAACCCACATCCATCATCATCACTTGGTGGATCAGAGATGGAAAATGTCAGATATTTTTGACACTTGTACAGTAAAATAATACGGCAGATTGTACATTTAAGTCTCAATTGAAGCCTTCTTAGTTCTTTTCTTTGCAAAGAAACGAAAGTGGATCCTAATGGTGTTTTTCCATACACGTGTGCTGGCTTGGCTCAGTTTGACAGCACAGCAGGGATTTGCATCTCCATTATAAACACACAAGCCTACCCGCTTGAAGGTGTCTTAAACTGCTTTTCTTGAGTCGATGACGTTTAAAAGCAGCGTGCTGATCCATGGCTGTGACTAGTGGTCAAAGGAGTGGCGTTTCCTATAAATTCTTCACGATAAAAGTCCCCCGTTATTAGTAAACACGTGAGTCGAGTCTTGCAACACACACTTGTTTGAGGGGGAGAAGGGGAGGTTGTCACGGCAATGGGTTGGCTGCGATCAGCGAGACGTCACTGCAACCTCCTGGTGGGTGGTGGGTGTGGAGCACCTTGGCCCGACCCCGGAGTTGGTCCATCTCGGGCGTCTCAGCGTGTTTAATCTAGTAATGGAAATGCAAATCAGTAGCGGCAGCCGATGGAAAAACACCATAAGAGAACTCCTGTTTTGAACTGCTTGTTGGAGAGAGATTACAGTACACAGAAACAGTGGAATGTGTTCAACTAGTGGGTCTATTGTTACACACAGAACAGGCTTCACAGGTCTTGATTTCAGTATATTTTATTTCTTTTTTTTTCAAGCTTAGTACTGACGATAATTAAAAATGCCAATAATTTATAATATGCAAAAGTATGTTTATGTAGCCCATTGTGTATGCTTTTCTTACTGAGTGAGCCATGAATTCTGAAGAAACAGCTCAACACTATTACTCTAAAACAAGGGACTTGGATGGAATGGAAAAGAGGAAGATGCTAAATGTACAGAGGCTTATAAGCCTCCTTTTATTTGTGAATGTTAAGGTGTGTGTGTGTGTGTGTGTGTGTGTGTGTGTGTGTGTGTGTGTGTGTGTGTGTGTGTGTGTGTGTACACAGATAAAACTGGGTGCCCAAGTGCTCCACTGATGATTACTAGCCTTACACCAGCTTGCAGTTATCTGTAGACGGACCCATACTTCTAAGTGCTAAATAAACTATTACACCCTTAAGGGCACTACAATGGGGACCAATATTGTGTATGCATGCATGTGTTGCCAGCCTGTTTACCTGTGCATCTGGCCTTTCCTCTCCACTCCTTCCTGTCAGATATTCCATTCATGCAAAGTTCCAGATATCTTTTTACTGGACCATGTTTTTTTTTTCTTCTTTTCATCAGCTTCCATCAAACTGACCATGTCCAAAATCCCATCAGTTGTTTCACCATAGAGCTTTAATCATAATGAACCAATGGGATAAATAACCCTGACCAGACAACATGTCTGTTTAAAATTGTAACGCAGTGATGCTCACTTTGTTATTACTCATGTCATGCTTGAGCTGCTGGTCTACATGCAGCACTTTTAAAGGATTAGATCACTCAAGTTAGCGAAACAATGCATCTCACTTACCTCTAGTGTGGTGGTTCCCAACCGTATTTGACTGTAGCCAAACCAATAGTGGACTTGTAAGGATAATACCAATATTGACATTTGAGAGTTTAAAAAAAACAAAAAAAACTGTATATCTGCAGATATCCATTCTGTTTACATGAACACACAACATAAACAAAAATGTATGTAAATACGAAATTGGGACCAATATACAGTATGTACAGTACTTACAGCAGGCACTTTACAGTGTAAAGATCAACATGTAATGGCACCGCTGTCTACATTTTTCTACTGACATTTCCTGTGATTTCGCTCTGTAGAGAACTAACTGATGAGATTTTCTTACTGGTGGAAAATGTGAAAATAGTGTCCAGCTTTAAAATGAATTCAGGCATTGATAGCCGCAACATTACTGAAAATGTGATGCCTTTGATAAGTTCCCCACTGTGTTTAGTTTTAAGTGAATGAAGAAAACGAGCTTTGCCTTGCTGTTGCTTCAGTGCTGTCGGACGTCTCCCTCTCTAGCAGTGATGTGAGTGGCACTAGCTGAGGAGGTCCAGCCTTAGCCCCCTTAAAAGGACGCTCAGCTACACTCTCGGTGCTCCGGCTTCAACAAGCGCAACTTCCTTCTCCACACACAAACCCTCCCTCTGGGAGACAGAGGAAGTCTTTCCAGGACAGAGGTGGACATGAATGTTACCAGCAGTCGGTATTTCCAAGCAGTTCTATACACAGATGGCAGATTAGACTTGGACACTTTGCAGAAAGCTGTATATTACAGTAGAGTCAGGCTTGTGACAAATGGTCGATACATATCTTCTCATCCTACAAAGTAAATAATTACAGAAATATGATGGAAAACTACCCTCAGATACTCTTACATTGTTAGATATCATCATGGTTAATCCATCCTAGGGTTTCTTCAGTTCTCTCCTCCAGCTACACCGTTATTAAAAGGTCACATGTTGACCTGTTGAATTGCATTCTGGTCTATTAGGGCTATTTTTTCTCCGTACACACCGTGAAAGTTCAAGAAAAGGCTTTTTTCCACTGATTTTAACACAAATCATTGTCTGTCCAAACTCCAGCTGAGCTGTCAAATATCCATAATGTCACATTCTGTTTGGCCAACAGGAAAAAGAAATGAATGGACCCAGAAATGTGCTTTTTTAAAATGGTTTTGAAGTGTTTAAGGAGTGTTTTTCTTTAATATAATAATAACCTTGAGAAACCAGCTTTCTGATGGAATGTAAGAGATAAGGTTTGACTTGACAATACCTACTGGTCATTGTGATCTACTGATATCTGAAAGGGAATGCTGTAGTTTCATTGCTGGAGGGCTGGAGGGGGTGGAGGTTCAGAGGGCGTGGGTGGGACTTGCGGGGAAATATGGACAAAGTTAAAGATGTTCAATAAAGCTGTGATCTCTCCAACAGCCCTGTTTCTCTCTACGCGTTCAGATGATTGACACCAAATGTGATGGGGGGGATGTTTCACTGTTGTCCTGTTACTGCTTCACTGCAAAAACATTAAATCTTATATCATTGATCACAAAAGCCACATGCATTTTTCTCTTGTGTTCAAACATTAAACTAGAATGTATTCACATAGGTGGACACATGCTCATGTACAGTTTGGGGCTGTTTTCCTGTTGTCCTCTCCTTTTAAAAATGTCTATATCAGAAATGTGTTTTTTTGTTACCAAATTACCACACAAAAAAGGATGGTTTCCATACAACGCTCTTTGCAAATATAATTGATCCCTTTCATTGAATTTCAGGTGAAAATTGAAATGGTTTCAAATCAGTATCCTGACTAAACTCATCCACTCAACATACGTTCCTCTGATCTTAACTATTAGTCAAAATTATTTTTCAAATATTAGGTATAATTGCATATAAATGAGGTTTATTGACCATGAATTCCAAAAAGTAGTGTAAAACTAGTGGTAGTAAGTTGGTGTTAGTGAAAACAAAAAAAACAAAAAAGTCAGAAAAAGGGACGAAAATGTCAAGTGTCGAAAAGTTTTGGACCACACAAGGGTTAATAGAACTCTTCATGCTAGAGCATGCAATGATATTTTAGACAATAGTGTTGTACCCTACCAACTTTGTGGCTACAGTTTAGGGAATGCCCATTCCTAATTCAACAGCACAATTCCCCAAAGTGTGTCGGGTCTAACTGCATTGTATTGTATAGTGGTGAACAGAGACCACACTTCCTGGGACTGTGTTTCAGCATTTTATTGCAAGGCACCAGCAATGACATCTGGATAACCTCCCTGCCATTGTTTGAAACAAAGCATTCACACGGTCTTTCCTACATAAATGCTCTCTTACTTCCCCAGAATGAAAAAAATAGCATTAATTCACGCCAACATTACAAAAAGATAAATAAAAGTCTACATTCAAAATACATTCTTTCTGTGTCCCTGGTTAGCTCACCTGGTAGACCACGCGCCGATATACACAGGCTCAGTCCTTGACGCAGCAGTGGCTACATGTCATTCCCCCTCTCTCTCCCCTTTCATGTCTAAGCTGTCCTGTCACAAATAAAGGCCTAAAATGCCTAAAAATAAATACTTTCTTTCTATATAAATATTACAAAGAAATAATCATGCAAAAACTACATACCTGCAATTGTAGAGAAACTAAGCATTTTACAGGTTCTCTCTTGCACAAATAGTATCTGTGCCTGTTTAACACCATGAACAGTCACACTAGCCAACATGGTCACGACAGCACACTCTAGTGTTGCAAGCTACATAGCAGCACTGCTACACCTGCAAAGGTCCATGAAGAAAAAAGGTTATATATATATATATATATATGAATGACATAACATAACTATGAATAACAAAAATGAATAACAAAAATAACATTCAAACAAAAATAACATTCATTTTCCCTTTAACAGTTCAACAGACCTACGAGGCTTCTTTTCCACATGTATCTGAATGCCTACTGTCAACACAGTCTTACAGTAACAGGGGTAAGATGAGACTCAGCAGCCATCAATCATGTTCACTAGTTTAAAAAGAGAAATCCAGATCCCCAATTTTTAAACTGAAGTCAGAACAGAAAGTGAGAGGTCAAATATGATTGCTGTCAGATGATTTCACTGCCATCTTATACCTCTAAATACACCAATTTACAATGTGCTGACATGTGGCCCATTTGTCCACATTCTCCCACAGCAATGGCTGAATTTGTTTTTCTTTGGAGAAAACCAAAAGTGACATCAGGCCATCTCTTATATAAAGGTGGCAGAATAATGTCAGCGTTAGGACAGTTTTACTGACTGCCCAGTGGCTTTCAGTTCTTTTTTCCCTTCCGGCTCATCATTGGTGAGGTATCCGATGTGTGTCCATATACACCATATCTGCAGAGAAAGAGATGGGATGATTGGCTGTGAGACAGCTTTACATGAACAAATATAACACAACATAAATACTGTATGAGCAGAAATTATTTCTGTCAACATGATGTTTAGGATTATCGGAGGTTATTTCTACCTCCACTGATAGAGCCAGCAGGCGGCCTGCAGCCAGCAGCAGGGTCCCCACAGCCTGGATCCAGGGAGGCAGATACAGCCAGTGGAATAGTAAGCCCCACTGATACCCATACAGCCACAGGGGGAGGCAGTGCAGCCCACTCACCACCCATGTGCCAAGAGGTGTCCGAAACCCTAACAGCACCAGATGCACAGTTTGAGTTCAGATCAACTCATGGAATTATTGATTTATCTTGAGCTGCACAACAACATCAACTTATTTACAGTTACAGACCGTACCGTTTGCCATGATGGCTTGTATGAATCGAGGGCTGGTGATGAAACTGTTCTTCCAGTGGTCACCTCTGGCATTGTGGTTACACACAAACACGCACCACTCCAAGGCAGACACCAGCCAACCCCACTATAATACAATACATATTTGACATCAGACATCAAGAAACATTTAACACCATTTTAAATATGGTACAGTACAAGACACCTGCGTGTTTGCACAAAGTGTTTCATCAGACATACAAATAAGATTCATTCAGAGTCACAAGTAAATACAGCTATCCTGACGTCGTCATACTCAGATACTAGTCAGAATATGAGTCTGATACCGCTCCATTGGGCGGTGATTATGGGGCGCGTTTCAACCGAACCAGGAAATACAATGCAGTATGTGACGTATGTTGACCACAGGGTTTTCATTGCGCCCCATCTTCTTAGCGACCATCGGGGCCAGCTGATAAACTTTTGCCGAATCCCGTAGGAAGGACTGCAAAAACATCTTTCCGATCAACAATTGCCTTGATCGCGGTTCTCTGTTCCTCTTTTAAAATGAATGCGCTGTCGATATCTTCTATAACAGACGCGATGGCAGAATCTACACAACTCAATTCTCCAGCGGAAGCCATCTTTGTTGTAAACTAATTCAACCCCAAGCGCTCTTTGGTGACGTGGTTGATTACGTTACTGTTGATCATCTGTCCATCATCGTATAAAGCCCGCCCTGACAATTTGATTGGTCCAAACAGCTCTGGTTCGAGCACATAGTTGCTCCAAAACGGATCAAGTCCAGACTGAACTTCCCGACCTCAAATGTTGTGGGCGGGGCTATGTTCGGCTGGCATCCAGGATAAAATACAGCATAAGTATTAAATAAATCTGTAGAGACGAGGTTTAGTGGTACAGTGGGTGTTTTGCTTGATGTCACAAAAAAAAAATCAATCTGGATCGACGACAATTCATTTCCAGGATAATCGCCGGATGTTGTGGCGATGTGTGTTGCCGCTGTCTAACTCTGTTTTCTTCGGGAAACAACAAACTTTGACCTAGCAAACTACACGCCGAAAATGGCGTTTTGAAGAAAATTTTAATCGTACAACAAGGCAGGCCTCTATTGAGGAATGATAGTAAAGATTTACAAAGAATATGGTTACGGCATTTACTATCTAACTGGGACGTTTTGGGACCGATTGGCGGGGGTCGCTATGGAAAAAAATACACTACGGCGATACACTAATAAGAGCAAATTACGTTTAACCATGTATCCAGCTAATTTACATGTATATAGCTCCTGTTACTGTATTGTATGAACAGTGAACTTCATTTAATATTGTATGTGGCGTTTTCTTTTGGTCTTTGCGACTGGAGCTTAGCGCCGCCCAAGACGATTGTGATTGGTTTAAAAAATTTTAAAAATGCAATCTTGGAATGTATCTGTGGAGGAGCCATACCTTACTTCACAGCGCTGTGGAGATAGGTCTGGCAATGCGAGACTACAAAAACCAAGATGCAGAACAGTACAGGCTGCTGCTGGTGTAAAAAGGATTAATATGGATGACTTTCTTGGCAAATACTAGACTCTTTTGTACCAGCTGATCATCCCTTATCTTTTCTAAAACACTGCATGCAATAATTGTGTGTAAATCAAAAAGAGAGGATCATTTGAAAAGATTTCTTATATTATAATGATACAGTAACATTGTGAGCACTTACAACACACACACATACTGTTTGTGTTGAATGTTCTGCAGCCATCAGACCTTAAACAGCAGGCTCCACAGCATGCCTCTGCCCAGGTTGTCCACCACTACATCCAGCCAGGCTCCAAACCTGGAGGTCTGACCCAGCCTCCTTGCCAGCCAGCCGTCCACTCCTGCACAGGAAACGTCATCATATACTGCAGACAGACCCCTCATGTCATGTGCACTCAGTAACTATTCCTCCTGGCAAGGCATCTTTGGGTTTTGAAACTGGACACAGCAATACCTAAGATTCTGTTCTGCACTCATGCAGTATCACTATCAGCATTTTATCACTAATACCTTTCAGGTTGTCTATCTTATATATATGATATGATAGGATGCAGCTTGATTAATTAAATGTCATGGGCGTCAGACTGAGGGGAAAAATGGGACGGAGTATACAGGGCCCGCATGTAAGGAGGGCCCAGAAAGACACTAGAATTAAAGCTTTAGTGCGTAACTTTTTGATATTATTGAATGTCGTAAGCCATTCAAGCCATTACGAAATGAGTTGCTACAAAGCACGATCACGGAAGGCTTGTATCATGTGGACGCGCCACAGTTTTGTCGTCATTACTTAGAATTCCTCATGGGGGCGGCAGAAACTACACACTATAGCTTTAATGAATTCTGTGCACCGCCGCTGCATACAGTAGCCTATATAGACCATTTTCACTTGTCATAGCAGACAACGCACAGGTGTAATTAATAACATTTGGTATGCCATTGCCACTGAGTTAGCATGCACAATATCAGAGCCCTAAATGGGAACCTAAATGGAATGCAGCCACGATGTATGTCATTTTGTTATTAGTTACACCAACAGTATAAAAATAGGCCTCAATACTACAACGGTGGTCTACTGCTGTGTCTGAAGTAGGGCTGGGCAATATATTGATATTATATTCACATCGATATATGAGAGTGGATATCAATTTTGGATATCGTTATATCTTGATATGACATAAATGTTGTCTTTTCCTGGTTTTACAGGCTGCATTATAGTCAAGTGATGTGATTTTCTAAACTAACCAGACTGTTTTAGTGTCTCTGTTATTTGCCTTTACCCACTTAGTCATTGTATCCCTATTATTGTTGATTATTTATCAAAACTCTGATTGTGTTAATATTTTGTGAAAGCACCAAAGTCAACACAACAATATTGTCGCAATATCGACATTGATGCATTTGGTAAAAAAATATATATTATTGAAATATAATTATTTGATTTTCTCCATATCGCCCAGCTCAAGTCTGAAGCTCTATAGCTCACGCTGTCGGGTGATCCACAAACATTCCCCTACCTTTTGGCAGCCACCGCTTTTTGCCCTAGGAGGCTGACATTTGGCGTGGAGGTCAAGCGTCTGTGAGGTTTAGGGCTGCAACTAACAATTATTTTCATAGTCGATTAATCCGTTGATTATTTTCTCGATTAATCGATTAGTTGTTTGATCTATAAAAATGTCAAAACATGGTGAAAAAACTGTCACAGAGGAGAGAAGAAACAAAACAATATTCACATTCAAGAAGCTGGAATCAGAGAAATCTTTTTTTTTTTTTAAATGACTCAAACTGATTAATCGATTTTCAAAATAGTTGGCGATTAATTTAATAGTTGACAACTAATTGATTAATCGATTCATTGTTGCACCTCTAGTGAGGTTGTGTGAATACATGAACGCGTGGATGCATGCACTTACGTAGTACTACAGCTATTACGCACTTTTATTATTAAACTATAAACTATTAATTTTTAATAATCCGGTCTTTAGTTATTGCAAACACCATCTACCAGCAGCAAAATAGGCCTTTTTTCATTCTATTTTGGTCATGACATGAGTGTGTGCCGAGTGAGCCAGCACACACACTACCCAGAGCCTGAAACTGAAGCAGCTGAATGGAATTCAGCCATCATTCATTTTATTATTTACACCTGTGATCAAAAGTCTGCTGTGAAAAAGGCCTGTAGACCTTTTTCAAATCGTCGTATTGCAGGTAAAGCACAGGTATAATTAATAGCATTAAATGATGATGTCACCAATGCACACTTAGATGACAGGCAGACATTATTATTGTTATTAGTTACACCTGTGGTTCTCTTTCTGTGAAAAATGTTGTTTGTAATGTAGACATGTTTAATATATTGACTGTTGATTTGTGTCTATCCTACTGTTTACTTTATTCCCTTATAATGCCCATATTCAATGCTGTCTTTTTTTTTTTACTTTACCCTTGCACTGCTATAGTTTTTATATTACTACGTCTACATTATTCTCTTATATTGTCCATATTTAATGCCGGTCTCTAGACTTTATCCTTGCACTACTGGACTTATTTGCACTACCACCATGACACACACTCTCATAGAGCACCTTACCATACATATTGAATCACAGGGTCAGTCCCTGCCCTGTCACTGCAAGCATCTCATGCTTATACATCCCTTAGTACATTCATGTGGATTTTTTCTTTTATTGTCAATATTATTCATGTGGATTTGTTATTTTATCATCCTGTTTATGATGTATGTGTATGTTGTGTGTGATGTCTCTAAGTTACTGGGACCTTGAATTTCCCCTTCGGGATCAATAAAGTATCTATCTATCTATCTATTGGTTGTAATGTAAAATGTAAAATAATATGGTTGTTATGTAAAATATGATCCAACAGCAGCACCATTTCAAGACTACGAAGTAGGCCTATGTCAAAGCCTCTCACCACAAGTCAACAAGGTAAACAGATACATTACCATCTAGTGCTATGGAGATTGAGTAAAGAGAGACAAAGATTGCTGGTGTCTTATAGGCAGCCCATGCAGCAAACACAAGGGCAATCCTAATGTATCCTGGAAGAGACAAATACATACATACAGAACAGCCAAGTGAATTCAGTGACAGCAATAGGGCCTATCTTGTTATAACATTACCCTCCTTAGCCATGGTCAGTTCTAATTAATTAGGGTGTTTTTCTCATTACTTTGACATCTTTCAGCGTCAAAATCATATAGTGACATTCGTTAACTATCTAAAGCCAAGATACTATTCTAGCAATCTGGCTGATGTGTGTTGTTTAGTAAATAGCCAGGCCAAGTTACGTGGGTTCGCAGCTGTCATGGCATGTTAAACTGACGCCCTCGCACATAACACAAATACAAAATAAAAAAAATAAGAAGTTCCTTAAAATTGTAATGTTTCTTACCGATAATATTCGGCCACCACAGCAGAACTTGGAGTCCCATCTCCGATCAATATGAGTGGTACAGTGGCGCCTAATCCCGGGAAAAAAGAGGATGCAACCCGCTTTATAAGCCGACCTATCTAGCTATCAAAACACGCGCAGTTGCCGTACAGCCATGGATACATTCATGCTTGTATCCTTGTATAGGTCTCTACATCCATGTGTATAGTGTCCACGCATGAATGATGTATTAAAAGAACGAGCCTGTTTCTTCTTCTTCTTTAGGTTATTGGCGGGCTACAAACCAACGTTAAGGTGCATGCCGTCACCTACTGTACCGGAGTGTGTAATATCATGACTTTAAATAACCATCAACCCCCAAAAAATAAAAAATAATAATAATAATAATTATTATTATCATTTAAATAATTAAACAAAACCCTTTTAACCTGTATTTGTTTATCCCCTGTTTCTAACAGTCCTTTAATGTTCCACTCACTTCCCAAATCTACCAACCTGTCCTTCAATATCTTTCTTTCAACAATAAACTTCCAACAAACTATATATTAACATTTAGTGATTTTATTTTTGGCCGTTAATGTCATCATATTTTGGTGGAAGAAAATAGAAGGGTCTGTCTAATGAACAAAAAAATAGAGGGGTCTGTCTAATGAACAAAAAGAAATATTTTGGTAGAATTGTGATTATTATAGCTCCAAGAGAACAAATAATTTGTGCCATTATAAAAATGTCATATAGTGCATTTATATTAATTTTTATTAATACAATATTTATTAATGTCATACATTGTACATCATATATAACCATATAACTACATTAATTTCCCATAATCGCGTCACTTCCTGTCAACCGGGTTATACTGTCTATGGTTATATCCATGGTAGCCACAAGGTGGTGCTACTCGCACTTCTTTACAACCTACAATCCCCAGACAGGCACACGTATTGACAGCTTGGTATGACTGCGCATAATTAGTCAAAATTGTATTTTTGTAATTTGCAAGAATGAAGGGAAACACTTAATGAAGTTATTGAGGTAAAAATAAAACGTTTATGTATGCCATGGTGGTTGTGTTTACAAGCGTTCGAAGGAGCTGATCAACTGACCTGTGGAGTCAGATCATGTGACAGAATGGAGGCGTCGCTGAAAACATTCACCCGTTCACCACATACACACACCACCAGGAACCCATTTCACAATAAACGGATAAGGCGACAAACAATTTTGATCAACTCAGTGCACAACGTTTATTTTTCCACATCGCAATGAAATGAGGGGAGCATGGGGGCCAAAGAGTCGAGGATAGGATTCCTGTCGTATGACGAGGCCGTCAAGAGAGGTAAGCAGAAAAGCAACGGGCTAAATCCACATCAGTTGCGCTAGCTTAGCTAACTGTCAGGTTTTAGGCTAGCCCTTTACATAGGAGGGCGTCCTGGCCACCCATTAAATGTCTAGCGATTTAAGTGGCTTTGGTTATTTGATAAGGTAAACACCTGTCAAAAATAGCATACATCCTCTATGGAACCGCTAAGATCCATTAGTCAATTCGGCATAAAACAATGTCGGAAAGACTCACGGAATTTAATTACGTGTTAAGTTTAACAATAGCTAAGCCTGTATTTTCTGCAGTCGTCTTTCTCCAAAATACACTATGTTTGGATGCAATAGGAAGCGTTTCCTAGTAATTAAGACGTCGTTGTATGAATTCTGTCCATTCCGAATTGGGCTATTCTTCCTAGCAATATGGAAATATAGCTGACTGGTATTTTACGAGGCGTTTGCCTTCGCTTATAAGCAAGGTCATGTAAAAGTGACAGATGTTTGGACTGTGCTTGGCGTGACGTTCTGTCCATAGCTACGAAAGCGTTGGTTGTGGGGCTAGTGTTGGCTAATGAGGAGGGATGGGCTGGCTTGACAGTATGTGGCAAAACCGTTGTGCAGACAGACTTGAATATGTGCTAACTTTGTGGCTGACACACAGTGTAACGCTTAACCTGGCTCTTATCACCTTAGCTAGCTAGCTAACGTTAAGTAAGTCTGCTGCTACTAGCTTCGCGTTACTTGTCTAACGTTACTAGCTAGACAGTTGATGTCAGTTAGCTAGCTAGGTGGCTACAGCTAATTTCCCAGAGGAAAATGCCTCCAGACTGTTTGTTTTAGCCTTCGCCTGGCGGATTTCGAGAATAGCCATATGATATGTTATCGTCAGTGTTTGTGCTAGGACAGTGGTTGCCAAAGTGGGGTCCGGGGACCCCCAGGGGTCCTTGAGGGTGTTCCAGGGGACACCAACACTAGGGCTAGGTATCGTTCAAAATGTTTTTGGTACTGATACCGCGATATTGATACCGATTCCTGAACGATACTTTTTTCAATACCAAATTTATAAAAATCCATTTTAACAAAGAAAAAAAACAACATTACACATTACGGTACACATATTTTTTTCAGCTCCTTTACACCTATGTGATGCACAAGTCAAGCCTTTCAAAAAACGCACACACACGAGTCACATTTCTGTGCATAAAATATTGTGTTTCCCTGTATGTCTCTAAAATGTGTAATGTTTGAGAGCAGTATTAGATCTTGGCACAAGCATGCTGCATGCTTATTGGCTCATTGATGCTGATGACATTTATTCCTTAAGTATTGAATGACAAGACATTTTTCGATACTCAATACTAGAGATGGTCCGATACCATTTTTTGCTTCCCGATACCGATTCTGATACCTGAACTTGCGTATCGGCCGATACCGAGTACCGATCAGATACCAGTGTGTCATATATTTTATTATGTTTTAACAACTGTATACTACTAACAAGTCAGACCCACATCAAGATGTTGGGTCTGGGAACTCACCATTGACGGAGCTCAATCTGAGGGGCGGGATAAATGGTTGTCTTTCAAATTCCCTCTGCAAGCAATAGGATAGTGCTACAACCAGGCAAAGCAACGATGAAGGTAGCGTTTTTCCAGCTCGCAAGCCAATGGAGAGTGCCTAGATCCCCCTGGTTGCAAAATAAATGTGCTGCCACCAGGGTGCGTCTAGATTTCTAGGCTAGATCTTTGGATGAAATCTTATCAAATTGGGGTCCGTGGTCTGGTCAGGTCTCTTCTTCTAAACTGTACACACACAGGGCCAGATTGGGATAATAATTCAGGCTGGGAATTTAACAACAGTCCAGGCCCACACATTCACAACAGCGTACTGTAACCTTTTCCTGTTTACTCTTATTAAGGCCATTCTAATGCTCAATTATGCCTCATAAATTGTTGCAGGCATTCTTGGGTTGATGCCTTTTGTTAAAGAGATTTGGTGCAAAATATAACAATTTTGGACCACTTAATAAAAATGGTCAAAAATACCACATCAAGACACCAAGACCTTAAGGAACACCACAGAAAAAAACATGCTGTGATTTGGTATAAAAAAAAAACAAAAAAAAAAAACTGTTGATAGATTTGACAGATTTCTGTAAGAATGTTTTTGGTGATTTGATGGCAAGCAGTTCTGTTCTGAAAATAGCTCAGAACCCCCTTATTGTCTATATACCTAGGGAAGCCATACATCCTCTGAATGCCCTAGGTCTATAGTTTGTGGTTGTAAAGTGTTATTAAACTGCGGTTATCCTGGAGGTCACAACAGGTAATTTTATACAGGGAGGTCAAGTTTTAAAGTGACGGATTCACTACAATGAAGTGGCTACTGTGGGGACTAACATCATCACACAGGAATGAAAGTGGCCTCATTGAATCCACACAAATCTCAGCTTTTCAGTCATACCAAATTTATGCAACCCGAAGACTGTTTAGGCACCCCAGAATGCAAACATATTCAAGCTTTATTAGCCTTTGTCTGGTGCATTTCAAGATTATCCATGCGATATGGCCAACATCAATCGTCAGTGTTTGAGCTAAGAGACTGTCAGGATGCATATGCTGAACTGTATACACACGAGGTGCATGTCGTTTTTTTTTTTTTTAGCCTGTTGACATTGTTTCAGACCTGTACTGCAAAGTCAGTTAATGTATTTCACTGCCCATGGAATCATAGGTGCCTTTTCTAAAAGCATTTTGCTGTCAAATCAGGTGACATGCAGGAGTACATTTAGATGAAACAAGCAAAGCACAAAGCTGGGTACAGCTGTGTTGTAAATTGATGCATAGTCTGAGTGGTGGTGCACTTATGAAGATGTGGCCGAGCATTTATCAGGAAGTATATAGGAGATCTTATGCCTGATGGCCTTATTGTTGCACTTCACTCCCTGGGTAGTCTCGCTTTGCCAGACCCTCCTCCAAAGGGTGCTGGAGGAGAGTCTGGCTACTCCACATAGTATTCGGGGATGGGAGGAAAACATGCTCTGGTTTATTGGCATTTCTTTAAACCAATCACAATCGTCTTGGGCGGTGCTAAGCACCGGAGAAAAGCTGCGGTGCCGCTGCAAAATGGGCTCAGAAGGAACTTGTTTTGGTTGAACATGTGTACGTTTAAAAGTTGTTTTAGTCTTGCAACAGAATACTCAGAGTGGACAGATAATCTAGCTAGCTGTCTGGATTCAAATGAGTGAAATCTGGCGGATTTTCCTGCGGCAACGCAGCACTCCCGGAAGTGGAACGTCAAGTACTCCCTGGGTTACCAATAGCTGAACTTTGTCTTGATTCCACTCCATTATAGGCCGTTACACAGCCATCCAGTACATTGTCACATCTAAACCAGGGTTCTACAGGGAAGATAGACAGACCTGTCCTCTGCATTCATATTTATCTAAATGATGAAAGTCTGTAACTTATTTTCAGCCAGGATTCTTCACTTTTATTTTCATACAGACAAGCCCACGTTTGAACAAACTTTGACCTATTGACGCCTCTATTGCCTAAATGGCATCTTTTCAATATCGGCTCCTTGTGTGGTGGGTTGGACATTCCTCAAGATGATTGTCATTCCCACTCTGATGATCACATGTGAACACACACACACAGGCGGTGGAATTATCCAGCCTTATCTGACCAGTCACATGGCAGCCTTCCTAATTCCCAAAGCAGTCTCGACTGCCGCATTTATGTGGTCAGTTTTCATGGAAGTTCACTCTAATAGGACACCATCAATGATCAGGGAACATCCTGTCGAAAAAGGTTAGGCTTTGATGCGTTCCTGTAGTAAACCTAGGGTCATTCAGTCATCTTTCAAGACTAATTTTGCAGGGCTGAATATGCACTCTCTGTTCAAATACAGTATTTGCATCTACTTGTCCTGTTGAGCATATTCTTGAATAGAACAAACTTGGATCGATGTCGCAGAAGCTCGTGCATCGAAGAATGAATGTGTCAACCTGTATAGGCATACAACGAATTTCAGCACCTGCAGGTCTCTTCCACAATAAAGAAGTGTACAATTGTTAATTAGAGTGGACATTTGACAGACTTACGTTGTGACGAGCCAAAACAGGAAGTGGATACAACACTACTACCCCAGAGTGGGGATTGAGCTTCTAGGTTTTCAGAGGTAAAAGTTTGCTTCCTTTTTAAATGGTAAATAAGAGGATGACTGAACATTTACTTATATGGGAAAGAAAGAAAGAGAGAAACTGCCCCAGTTGATCATTGATTGGTATGCAAAACTAGCATGTTTGATAACAATCAAAGGCAATAGACCTTGCTTAAAGAGAAAAGTCATCTGATGTCCAAATATTGAATCGGCGTTGCTTGCAAGGCTAAGGGAAGTTAGCGGTCAAGTCAACTTTATTGATGCAGTACATTTTATACATAATAAAATGCAACACAATGTGCTTTATATAAAAATGACTGAATGATCAATAATAAAGAATTAAAGCAAGTGCAAAAACAATCAGTGCAGAGTATACAAATGCCAATATATTTAAGAAACACTAAACACACAAGAGGTTAGCCATACGCTGTTTTGAAGAGAAATGTTTTTAACCTGCTTTAAAAAGTGTTCAGCGTGGGAGCCTCTCTCCGGTCAATAGCTCCATCTACTTAGGGCATAAATACAGACGGCAGCATCTCTCGCTTGAGAGTTAGTACGAGGGATGGTTAAAAGACTTCTGCCTGTGGACCTGAGAGTTCTAGCTGGTTTGTGTGTAATTAGCACATTTTTTTACATACTGAGGTGCAAGGCCATTTAGAGCGTTGTAAACAAGTAGCAGAGTTTTAATGCAGAGATCTAAGAACAGGTACAATGTGCCGTCCTTTGAATGGCAATTGAACAGTGGAGAAAGAATATGCTGAATTATCAGCTGACTGTATATCCCTGCAACAGATAATGCCTGATGCTGTTTAATTAACTGAACTCCCGTCTGTCCTTGCCAGTGGTGTTGTTGACTCACCTCAATGGTCATTTTGAAAATATAGATTGTGGAGCTGTTGCATTGCGTTAGATGTTTTAACACCTGACAGTGTTATAGGCCTGCACGATTCGGGGAAAAATATGAATCACAATTTTTTTAGCTTAGAATTGATATCACGATTCTCTGCCACGAGTTTTTTCCTCACGAAGTGTAATGTTTATTGCACACATGAACCATGACAAAACAAAACAAATAGTACCAAACATAGACTTTTTTTTTGGCACCTATAGCACATTGCGCATCACCACAAGCCTGTAAACATAGAGGCTCCAATGAATAAAGAAAATAAAGTACATACTGGCCATTTAAGTACAGTAGGCTACCAAAAATAGTGACATATAACACATTGAACTAAATATGGCCCTGATACAGGCTCTATCTGAACTCCTTGAACATGTCTTTACATAATTAAAGTTAGTACATAATTAGTCTCTAGAGAAATGGAGTTTGTCAATTGCCAGTTTAAGTACAGTATCAAAAACATAATGATTTCTTAGCACACTCTTTAACTGCTTGCCTTTTATAGAATTAACATTCAGCTGGCCATTCAAGTAGGTTACCAAAAATAGAAGTTTAACGCACTGCGCTGAATATGGCCCTGAACATGGCTGTAAATAGGCTAATTGAAACATCTTTTGGACCTCTTGCCTTGTACAGCTTCATCATATTGCACTTTGTGGTGACATTTGAGGTGCTGGTAAAGATTTGTGGTGTTACCTTGCGGTGCTGCAACGAGGGCAAAGCATGCCTTGCAAATCACATCAGACTGACCCTCGTCGTCTTGCATGAATCCAAAATACTTCCACACCACCGAATGCAAGCCTTTTTTCGGAACAAGTTTGGTTTGAGACTGAGTGGGTGGCTGAATCTCGTCACTAGTACCTGTGTTTTCTTTTTTTTCTTTTTTTTTTTTTTTAAATCAAGATTGCGATTTTAGAACGATTTATCGTGCAGGCCTTACCCGTCTTCCATGTGAATATGTGAACATAGAAACCCTTTCGTGAAGCTGGATAACTCAAACATAGCCCGACTACTGTATTTTGACCTTTTTGTTGCGAGACAGGCCCCAGCTGAAACGTGTATAGTGTTTGTAAAGGCAGGGTTGTGGAGGATGTATAAGTATGTAATGCTTTTGAAACGGGCTGTATATCCGATGTATTTATAGTGTTCTTATTAATCAGGTTCTACTTTGTATATTTTCCTAGCGAGTCCCTGGAAACCTTCACCGGTTGACCACCCAGTGTTTCCGCTAGGTTGACTGCATTGGCCTTTAATGTTCCAAATTTAACACTTTAAAGTTTCTTTAAATATTTGTTACTTTTCCAAATATTTAACAAATGCCAGGAGTTGAGTTTTTATTAAAACAAAATTATGACTGGTGTGTTAACTGCATGCCAAATTAATCAGAGAGTGTACGTTGCCTCCCAAGTTACTGTATAACTGGTTGCTGACAAGCAATGTAGCATTTAAAAGGCTATTTATTTAAATGGAGTCAGGTGCAGTGCTCACTCCACATAAAACGCATCATGGGCTTCATTACACACTTCCAGCAAACTTCACAGAGAACAACGAGGGCAAACGGCATCACCAATCTGTTTGAACTGAAAGTTATCTGGTCTTTCTCAGTTAAAAACATAGGGAAAACCCTGGAATGGATATTTGGCGTTATTTTTGGCATTAAAAAAAAGATTTGTCTGGCCTGACATTCATAGGGGAAAGTTAGTACTCCCACCACATAGTTTAGTAATGCAACAACCATGGTCTAATTACTCTGACACACAGCCTAACAGTCACCTGAGAACTGCATAGCCTTACATTTATGGTCGACGTCAGCAGGCCTTATCAGACAAGGTGATAGACCGCTGCTTTGCATTCTTACCTTGTGCTCCGTGGTTTGTGTATGTAGATTTGCCTACTGTTGCCACAAAGGACTCCAGTTGGACGTTTGCCATGGAAACATGGGCAGGCAGTTTTTTTAATTTGTTACAATTTGCATAATTTGGGCGATATGTTAAAATCTTCAGGCCACCGTCGACCCAACCAATTGAAAATTAATATACTTGCTCTGTACACTGTTTTTCCCCGCTGTCTCTCTCTGCCATTGCTGTCCTTTTTGTGCTACTGGGTTAGCTCGCTGAACGAGAGTCTGTCCCTGAGTAGTCTCGCATAGCCAGACCTATCTCCACACTTCGTTTTAGCACTTTAACCAACAATTTCCTTCAACAGGAATACGCTGGTTTTCCAAAGCAATAAATTCAGTGCTATCTTATCTACCATTACCTGTGTGAACTCGCTATATTCTGTTTTCTTCTCAGGTGCCTTATCATATTGGTCATGTTGGAAGTAGCTGTCATATCGGCTTACAGAGGTTGTACGTAGCTATTTCCACACTTTGCTCCCAGAATAGCACCCATGGTAGCTTTGACTTATCATAGTAGGAAAAGGCAACGCAGCTTTATTTATAAAGCACATTTCAGCAACAAGGCAACTCAAAGTGCTTTACATAAATTATTAAAGAACAGTTTAAAAACATTCATTAAAGAGAATATAAAAACACCTAAAATAGAATAAGACGGGTATCAAATACAAGAATAAAAGTTACAATGCAGTAGGGCTGAATGATTTTGGGGGGAAATTTAATTGCGATTTTTTTTTTTTCAGCCAGATATTACGATTCGATTTGCGTTTTTTTATTTATGTTTAGCTAAAGTTCAATATTCACTGTGTAACAGATAAAACAGGTCATGGGGCAATACAATATGAGACACCATCAAAACTGCTCTATATTGTTATGCAAGGATGAGAACATAAACTTAGCACAAAAAGTAAGGAAATTTGTGTTTGGTAGATTATTTCTCTGTGGTAACAATGCTTTTTGGCAATAAATCTTATACTGTTGGAAAGCCTGTTTAGTTCCCTTTCAAATGGTGCCCCATTTGTAAGGAACATGCATTTGTGGGATGAGCAGCAGCGCTGAGTATGTGGGTTGCGCCCATGAAAAATTTGCCAAATCTTCTCTGCCAATGCCAAACAGTTTATTCTGCCATTGACTCATTTGGTGTTTTGTGGATTGGATGATTGAAGTTTGAAGAAACAAGACATATTGGCAATTGAACAATTTATTCATTTCACAAACAGGAGCCTCAGTAGCGTGTGGAAGAACCATACACAGCCACAACAGTCTGGCACCTCCTCCTCATGCTGGTCACCAGCCTGGTCACACACTGCTGTGGGATGGCATCCCATTCTTCAACCAGCAGTCCTGACCTCAACCCCATTGAACACTTGTGGGATCAGCTTGGGTGTGCTGTTATTGCCAGAGTGACCAACACAACCACTTTGGCTGACTTGCAACAAATGCTGAAATAATCTACCAAACACAAATCCTTACTTTAAGTTAAGCTAAGTTAGATATGACTTGCCAGCAATAAGTGTTTTTGTTTTAATAAGCGTGGAACATTGAACAGTCAAACATGACATTTATCACAAAAGCTAAAGTTATAATAGTAAAAACAATTCCAATAAAAAAAATCAGTACTTTCCTGTAAACTGAAATTTGTGATCTGCCTCAGTTCAATAGCAGCATCTACATATTGCACCTTTTACCATGTTAAATAAAGTAATTAAAAATAAATGAAAAATCCACTGAAATAGGACATTTCTGGAAACAATCTGTGATATGTAACATTATTCCAGCATTTATCTTATGAAAAAACAGTAAATATAATTAACTTAATAATTAATTTAGTTCAGTTTTCTGGAAGTTTTTTCCAGATATGTGGTGCATTAAACCTGAATGCTGCTTCCCCATGTTTAGTTCTGACTCTGGGGACAGAAAGCAGACCTGTCCCAGACGACCTGGGAGGTCTGGATGTTTCATAATGTAGCAGCAGATTAGAAATGGGTTTTGGCAATTTGACAATATGTTGGAGAAGCACAGTTGTTACTAATAACATAGTATCGCATTGCCAGACCTTCCTCCACAGCGCTGCGAAGGAGGGTCTGGCTAGTCCACACAGCATTCCGGGATAGAAAAATGTGCTCTGGTTCATTGGCATATCTTTAAACCAATCACAATCGTCTTGGACGGTGCCTCTGCAAAATAGCCTCAGGAAGGAACTTGTTTTGGTGGAACATGTATACGTTCAAAGGTTGTTTTAGTCGTGCAACAGAAAACTCAGATTGGACAGATAGTCTAGCTAGCTGTCTGGATTTCCCCTGCAGAGATCTGAGGAGCAGTTAACCATAGTCCTCATAGATCCACCGGAGTTTAGAATGCCAACACAAAGAAAGCAGAAGGTAACGGACATCCGGCCGAATCAAAGGCGGCTCCTGAACAATCCCAGAAAATGAAACGTCGTCGATATAGACTACTAATAACATTGGCTCTGTTCTGTTAAGCCGTTACAGTGAGCCAGCATGCATAATACCAGGACCATGAATCTGAAGGAACTAAATGGAATTCAGCCATAATCTATTTGAGTTTTTACACCTGTGCTTTTCCTACTGTGACATGTCAGAATGTCTTGTGAAAAGGCCTATTACGCAGCGCCATTGTGCTGTAAAATAATGACAACAATTTGAATAATTTGGATTGATTTTGAAACTTTGAGAATTTCAAAATTGTAACTTTCTTTAAAAGACTACACTGCATCTAGGCTAATTATTTTTGTTTGATAATTAATTTCCTCCAGATTAGGCCTGTAACAATTATTACATAATTGTCGAATCGCGGTTTCTTTGTTTAATCGCAATAAATTGCTAACATTAACTAAGGTCCTAAGAGGTATGACTGTTTATGGTAATTGTTGATTTTGTTTAGATATAGGCTACCAAATTGGAATTCATTCCTAACTTTAATTTGTTTGAAAAAGTAATAAATAAATAAATATTTTTAAATTTGACTGAAAGAGACAATTATATTGTTAATTGTGATTATTTCTGAGACAATTAATTGTACAGCAACATTTGGAATTGTTACAGCTCCACCCCAGAAATCACTGTCGCTGGACAGCCTCCAGCAACAAACAAAGCCTAAACAGAGGGGATTATAGTATCATCATTATGAGGATTTGTAGGATGAATTCATAATGAGCTCTAAAGTTAAAAATAGGATACTGCCGTGTTTTATGTTGTTTTTCTCTTTCCAATCCCATTAAACAGCAGCCTCATGCTGAATGTTTGGTGTCATGCCTGCAGGCTTTTTAAGAACAGCACTCCCTGTTTCTTTCTGCCTGCGGAGTTTCTGTTGACAGTTCACCATGACTGAAAGGTCACTGTGGCTCATGTTAGTTCAGTATTTACATGCTGTCTCCAGTCTTGGTGATAGCAGCAGGCTAGCAGACCCAGCTTTTTTCATAGGACAGCAAACATTAAGTCACAGCAGGAGGCTTTGCTGGCTGCTGCTCTGCTACCATGATAATTTAGTAAGGTGGTCTAACACTGAAAACCTGCTGTGTGTGTGTGTGTGTGTGTGTGTGTGTGTGTGCGCGCGCGCATGCAATACCTATTGTATGTTCCCAGGCTTTGTCTGAAGAGTGTGTGTGGAAAGTGTGTTGGGGCGGTTGCGGAGATCAGACCCATTGTTTGCTCTGCATTGAATTGTAAGTATTGCAGTTAATGCAGCCCAGTGTCCAACAATACGCCCATTGCATCACAGCATCAACAATACAGAGTGTTCTCTATAATGTGGACTGCTTTGTTTTCTTTCCCCATTTCTCCATTTAATTGTAACAATTTTGCTCTGGTAGTAGTATTTTGTCATCAAGTTTGCTCTGTAGTATAACAGAACCCTTCTCACTAATTCACAAACAACACAAATTTTGTCTGTAGAATGCGCAATCACAATTTCCCAGAGCCCTGTTGTTCATCTTCAACACTGATATTAAATAGAAAATGTAGCATTTTGTATTGATAGATGACTTGAATGAATAATCAACTGTCAGTATTACTGTCAATAGGTTTTTGGTTATCATAACAATTAATTAATTGTCCACTTCCACTTGCTGTGCCAAGTCTGGAACTTTCCCACAGGCCCAATCAAAAGGACTAAAATCAGACAAAGCTATAGTGAGTTATACGAGAAATCACACGTGGAGATGACTTGGCTGAATAAATGGAAACCAATCCGTAGTGTCAGCAAACAGATTTGTTTTAATTCACTTCACTAATACTAGCGAACTAATAATAAAAAATGTGATATATGAGTGTGCTCTAATGGAGTTCAGTGGAAACCAAATGTGTATGTGCTGACGTTTCATTTCCGGGATTGTTTACGTGCCGCTGGAAATTCCGCCAAATATTACTTATTTTCGGCCGGATGTCTGTCATGTTCCGCTTTCTTTATGTTGGCATTTTAAACTCTGGTGGATCTATGAGGACTATGGTTAACTGCTCCTCAGATCTCTGCAGGGGAAATTCAGACAGCTAGCTAGACTATCTGTCCAATCTCAGTTTTCTGTTGCACGACTGAAACAACCTTTGAACGTACACATGTTCCACCAAAACAAGTTCCTTCCTGAGGCTATTTTGCAGAGGCACCGTTGCTCTGTCCGGCGCTTAGCACCGCCCATGATGATTGTGATTGGTTTAAAGAAATGCCGATAAACCAGAGCACGTTTTTCTCCCATCCCGGAATGCTGTGTGGACTAGCCAGACCTTCCTCCGCAGCGCTGTGGAGGAAGGTCTGGCAATGCATGACTATGTGTTGACTAAACAAGATTTGTTTTTGTTCTTTTTAGAGAAATGCATCCATTCTTTTTGTACCATGTAACCATTGTATGACTCTTATAAAAGGTACAATTGTTAATGGGGAAACTGCATTTCAGGATCACTCACATTTAAACACTTTTTAATCTTTTTACCAGGGTTCTAAATCCATTTTAATTAGGGGTATCAAACTATAATAAAAACCAGCAAAATGTTATGTTTGAATTAAGTAATTAATTAATTAATTAATAGTTAGTATTAATGTAAGGTCAGTGGGCCTTTTTGATTTATGAAGTTATAGTGGCTTCAGCACTAGTGTCTCCACATCTCTACTGGCCCAGAGTGGCAACGGTCCAGTTCAACCAACAGCACATTGCATAGTGTGCAGCTGTATCTGGAAAACTCCATCAGTGTTTGATCTCGATGTAGGGACAATATAGCCGCTGTGTTTCATTGCAGCAGCAGAGCAAGCAAGGTAATTGTTGCTGCTGGAACTCATAGTATCACAACTCACTGTTGCATAGCTTTGAGCGGAAGTGGAAGCCTTTACCGAGGACAATTGGATGTGTATTGTTCGAAGTGCTGCTGATGGTTACATCTCTGTACAAACAAAAGTCCTCACAGGGAAGACCCTGAACTCTTCTGTGTGTGTGTGTGTGTGTGTGTGTGTGTGTTTAACCAACATTATTACTGTTGTAGCCAGGAGCAAAACAACACTGAGGTGTTGGACATTCATTTCTCACAATCGTATGACGATTTAGCTTTTTATTAGCTTTTCTGTCTATAAAGATTAGCCAAAATGACATCTGGACCTAAAACGCCAAAAAAAAAAATTTACTCATACGGTAAACAATGAGTGTTGCATAGAAGAGGAAGTCTTGGCCTGCTATCCGCTGGCTACACCGGAGCCTCAGAAATATTGCCCGCTGCCTCCAGAGGCTAAATCATTGTCAAACGGATAGCTGCTGGGTGCCGATATTGGTCTCTAACTGACTGAAATATTGTTGGCTGTTGATGGCTCCCTGTCCAACTCTTATTAAGACCAACTAATATTTTGATTGTTAACACGTCAGCTGTGTAGGTAATGCATTTAATTCCTGTGACTTGTTGATCATGCGGTGTGGACATATGAAAGCTGCAAACTCTGTCTCACTTATAAGTCAGATGTCACCACAGTAGTGTCTAGGTGTTGATGACTTTGAAATTTTACAGCTGTGCGTGTGTGTGTAATTGAAGTGTGTGTGTAAGTAAGCGTATGTAAGTAAGCACGTAAAAACATAAGCTGTGAATATGTGTGCAAGACTGCCACAACAGTTGTATCATTGTTCCACAAATATCCTGTTTTAAGCAGCTTGTCTATTAAAGGCAGCATCCTGTCAGACTATTTTTGTGTTGTTTCACCCGAAACACAAAAACCAAAACGTTCTTCTCCTTTTCCTAAACAAATGCAGTGTTGCATGTAGTTATGCTTATCATTCCTGGGAACTTTGAGATCTCTGCTGCTAACAATTCCTAGTGGAATGGAACGGAAAGGAATCTGGTCAATATAATCTTGTTTTTCCTAAAACAATGTCCCAGTTACTCAGGATAACTCTAATCTATATTTGGTAGAAAATAGGGAAACTTGGCTAAAGTTACATTAGGATGAATTATTACATACACTGTAATTGTTTTGCGCTGTACTACTTACTGTCGGTCCTGTTAGCAGAGAGTTTACAGATTCTTTAAAAAATGAGGAAACAAAGCATACCACGTTTGCTTATAATCACTTTTTCTTGTCTTTCTCTCTCTAGTCACTGATGTGGAATTGAAGCGGCTGAAAGATGCCTTCAAGAGAACCAGCGGCCTCACCTATTACATGACCCAACAGTGCTTCTACAGGGAAGTGCTGGGAGACGGAGTTCCACATAAAGTTGCAGAGGTAAACCACAGTGATGTCACAACATGTACCATTTACCATGATGGTTACTCTAAAGTGATAGTTACAGTGCAATGTTGAATGTTGTCCAGGTTGCCACTAACAATAGGTTAGGTTACGTCAGTCCAAGTCAAGTCAATCATCCAGTGTCCCCCGAGATAAAGATAGCACATCCTGTAGAAAGGAGGTGAGAAGCGATATCTGATGAAGAACAAGTCCTAAAAAGAGGGTGTTATTGTGCTAGAAAGTAACCCTTAACTTTAGACAAATTGGAGAAGACTTAGGTGGTTTTGTTGAGTGTGTTGTGAGACATAGGGATCAATATTGGACTGGATAGCATTACAGATATTTTCCTAGCAGAGGATATAGTGACTCATTCACAACAGATTATTTTGCCTGGAGCTCTGCTGTGTCCTTCTCCCCTAACTCAATGCCATACATCCAGAGAAGGGGACAAGCACAGGTACTGTAGCTGAATCCTTCGATAATAATAATAATAATAATACCAATTTTTTAGCTGCAGTTTTTTCTGATAGTCTTACCCAGCACCAGGTCCGTCCAACGTCCAACCCTGCATACCACAGGACTTAACGTTACCATGAAAAGGCTTTATTACTTCCTTAATGTTACATATTTCCTGCTTTTAGATCATGATGGGGCCAGAAATTAGGCAGCAAGGGATCCGTCTAAGTGTAAACCAATGGGCCATCAGTTATGTAGATTGGCAGTATGAATAGCCCGCTACGCCTTGGACTGAATCTAGGTCCTTGTAAGCTGTCCTTGTATAGATCGAAACTTGTACTTGCATCACATATAGAATTATGTTATTTTCAAAACACTAATCAGAATAAATATCTGAGAATGCTACTTTGAATACATATAAAATAATATGTAACGCCTACAATTCCATCCACATCCATGCACATCTCTGGCTGCCATCCTCAATTCATAGAATGGCAGTTACATACAGTACATACCGCCACCATAGATTGTAACTGGCTGAGCTTTTTGACTTCACTTTGTCCTACTTTTCAATCTTAAATTTCACAGATGAGAGCTGGTATTCTTCCTCTGTCCATTAAAGATGGCAGATTCCAAAATATTAAGGAGGAAAACAGGTTTTCTGAGCAGTGTGAGTTGGGATATGGAAAGTGAGTCCATGTCCGAGTTAGTTTTCCACAAAATGACTCCCCCATCTGCTGCTAAACTTAAACACAGTGTTTAATGTGGCTCAGGAGGTAGAGGGGTTCATGGTTCAATCCTGAGCTCTTTCTGTTCTCATGTCTTTGAGCAAGTAAAGACAAAAAAAAAAAAGCTATATAAATGCAGTCGATTTACCATTGAACACTACAGCACGTTTCTCTCAGCATCTCTGCTTCCCCATGGTAGCAGTTACTGGGGTGATAGCAGTCCAGATCTAAGGTTACTGCAGATCTCTTCAAACAGAAACATGGCTGCTGCACATTCTGACAGTTCAAAGAAAGCCTGAGCCTAGTCAGTCAGTCAGTCAGTCAAGACGCAAACATGTTCTTTTTCATTTTCAGAAATCTCAGTAAGATTTGTTTAAAAACCAGGTCTATCTTGCATTAAAACACATTCCTCCTTTGATTATTTGTTTGTGTTCATGATGATGATGTACAGATTCAGTGATCCTCAACTTCATACAGACAGCATACATAATGCTTTATGATTTATCGGATATGAATATGTGCTTCAAACAGGAGACGCGGGCTCAGATTTGAATGTGATTCCATTAGCTGATGGTAAAGTGTCACGCGTTGTGTTTATTTGGAGCTCAGTGCCACCTAATATTTTCAGTCAGATGTATTTTGGTCATATAGTTTACATTATGCAAAGTAAACACATGAAAAATACACTCAAGAAAATCTGGAATCTGGAGAATGATGTTGGAAACCCTGTTACTTGACACAAAAACATATTGAGTTAATTAGGCTCCTCATCATCCTAGGAGTTCTTGTGAAAAAATGCATTTAAGCAAATTCAGGGAAACCAATTTAGATTTCAGGATGTTCTCTTTTGTTTGTGTTCTCTCCATGTGAGACACAATCTTTTTTTCCCTACCACGATCCTGCTTCCATCTGCAGATCTATTGAGCATTTTCACCCTCTCTTCAGTCTCCTCTGGAAGGGTTCTCCTTCTCGCTTTGGCTTTTCTTGACATGTGATGTGATCTTTCAAACTTCATGGCAGTTCTTTGAAAAGACCAGGACTGAGGCACTGTAGTTAAGATTATTTTTTTATTTTTTTTATTTGTTCACTCCCGCTTTCAGTGGAATGGAATCTATCTTTCAGCTGGAACAAAACTTTCCTGGTCATTTGCTCTAACCAGTGGCTCTCGGGGAAAAAAAGATTTTGAATTGGTTATGTAATGCCTCCTCAGACCCTTTCACCTAAGAGGAAGCATATTTCTTCTTTTTTCACCAATGCTGTGAGAATCGGATTAACTTCCTCTATTTCATGATCTCTGTCAGACTGGAGCGCATTGGTTTGTTCTCCTCACATTGAGTGGCAAGACAATGCCTTCACACAGGGGTATCAAAGCATTGCCCATGAACAAAACCAAGTCACCTGTGCTCTTCTAACTGCATTTCAGTCGCTTTTTTTTGCATTTGGTGCGTCGTTGTCCAACATGTTTTTGAAATTAGTCCCAGCAAGACTAGATATACGCAGCAGCAGTTTGGAAAAGTGGTCTTTTACAATTATAGATCCCAAAAAACAAGATCTGATAGCCCTTCACGTTTCCTAATAATTAGATAATGCCTCTTCTTTATCTAAATTAACAATTCAATGAATTCTTTTTTTCTGGTATTTAATTCTTCTTGTATTTTTTTTGCTCACCCACTCGCTTGTGTGCTTTCTCTGTTCTCTTTCTGTCTCTGTCTTCCTTAAAACAAAATTCCCCATCCCTTATTTCAGCCATTGTATGGGCAAATGTTTCTTTGTGTGTGGCTTGGGAAGAGAAAGAAACATAGAAAGAGATTATGCTTGAAAAAAAACATACCCACATACAAAACCTTCTTGTAATATGTTCTGTTGTCAAAGTGTACATTTTGTTTGGGAAATGGGAGATGTCCTCACACAAAGCCTCTCATTCTCAGCACATAACTTCATAATGGGCTTCACATTATATAAACTTCTGCACAAAGGTTGTCTTAATTGCGATCTGCTTTAATGGATTGTAGTAGATTTTCCAGGTGTTAATGAAGTTGTATCTTCTTGTATTTTCGGTGAATCACAATTACATTGATGTGGAAATTAGAAAATGCTGTAGTCAGACTCACTGGTGACAGCTGATGGTAAAATCTGTTCTGATGCAACAGGCTTGTCCCTCAAACACATTTCTCCTTGTTGGTGCTACAGTAAATGAATGGACTTCTGCTAAATTGCTGATCATGTTGAAGACAGTGTGAACATGAGGTGATTACTGTACAGACTGTGACATTTTTTTTCAGTGGACAGTAAAGACTATCTATCTATTTATCTATCTGTCTATCTACCTAGCTATCTACCTACCTACCTACCTACCTACCTACCTACCTACCTACCTACCTATGAAGTTGTCATTTTTCCCACATTGTCCTGTGTATTTTATGTGTTTTAGGTGATCTACACCTCATTTGGAGGCTCGCCTAAAGGGCTGCACTTCAACAATCTGATCGTGGGGCTGGTGCTTCTGACCAGAGGACGCGATGAGGAGAAGGCAAAGTGTAAGTTGTTTCTGATGAGTTAACAGGAAGTCTGTGTTGATGCTGTCAGTCTCTCTCTCTCTCTCTCTCTCTCTCTCTCTCTCTCTCTCTGTCTCTCTCTCTCTGTCTCTCTCTCTCTCTCTCTCTCTCTCTCTCTCTCTCTGTCTCTCTCTCTCTGTCTTTCTCTGTCTCTCTCTCTCTGTCTCTCTCTGTCTCTCTCTCTATCTCTCTGTCTCTCCTCTCTGTCTGTTTCTGATTCTGTTGTTCTGATAGCTGTGGTTGATGTGTTGCAGGCAGGCTAATCCATCAAGACGTTATTGACATTGTAGCTTTTATCGTTCTTACTGCTGCTACTTGCAAGAGGCTTGCCTTTCTGCAATAAGGCCAAATTCTCTTCTGACACTTTGTGTGTGTTTGTGTGTGCATGCTCACAGACCTCTTCAGCCTGTTTGCCAGCGATCTGGGTGGATATGCTGCCAGGGAAGATATAGAAGCAGTTCTACAGGTCCTGGATGGAGAAATCCCGGCCTCCCTCAAGAAGTGCTTCAGTGATGTAAGCAAACACCACAGCCTGTCTGTCACCACATGGATACGCAACATTTCGAATGGATACATACACACGGATACGAATCAACATTTACAACCATACAGGTCAAATCTCTCATTAACTCATTTTGGACTTGGAAAAATAATAACTATTATTAATAACTACTGCCTATAGTCTCATTATCTCCTTGGCTAATATCATTGGGTTTGTTTTCATCATTGCGGTCACACACTCTTGTTACAGCTATTGTTACACATTTACCACATTGAGCCAACTCAACAGAGATGATGCAAAGTTTGGCAGTACATTGAGTTATTCTACTGGTATAAAAGCACCCTTCAAATCACAATCCACCACAGACAACCACGTAAATTCAACACAATAAAGCATAATCCACACCGTTAGACAACATTAATAGTAGGGATGTCCCGATCAAGTTTTTTTTTGTTGGTGATCCGATACATATCTTATGGTTAAATATGTATCTGACATATTGTAACAACAGCTGTAGCCTACTAATTTGGCCCACCTTATTTCTCACAAGCCACCTGATCCAGGTCTTGATGTACATCTCAAAAGTTGATGAGCTTAAATTATTGATATGATAATGGATGGTTTATAGAGTTTGATTGGGAGAATGCGACTCCTGAAATTGACAAGACATGATCAACTAGAGAGAAGACGTATGTCTTGGTTGGAGTTGTTGGAACTACAAAAACACTCAGTCCACTCTCAGTTGTACAGTGGTGTTAAGAAAAGCTTCTTTTGCCTCATTTGAGTACAGACACTGGGTTACAGAGAGAACATTAACCAGACAACAGCCAAGTTTTATTTAGGCCTGCAATCAAGTTACTCACAGGATTATTATTAATTAGTGACAGCTGATACAACCTCATACCGGCGACGTTTGCGATGACAGGACAGCCTTGGTCGCGCAGCTGGGATGCAGTCGCTCTTCAAATGCAGCCTCCGAAGGCTGCAACCCCTGAATTAGGACACAGCTTGTATGTGTGTGTGTTTGTTCCTTGTCCCAGGAATAAAAAGGGTGTTGGGCATCATTAATCGCCAGTTGTTCCATCAGTATTCGTTCTTCAGTTTCTGCTTGTTTGTCTTAATTCAGAAACCAGAATTCTGGCAAATGAGCATTTAGACAGGAACACAAAAACAGACGGATACAGACTTATGACAGACGCAGAACATCTTCTGCTTTTGACAGACTAACAGCCTAATTGTCTTTTCGTTTGTGTATTGTGACAGAGTGATAAGGTGAACTATGAGCGCTTCAGGAACTGGCTCCTACAGAACAAGGAGGCCTTCACTTTATCCAGATGGCTTCTGTCTGGAGGTGTGTGTGTCACGCTCACAGATGACAGCGACACGCCCACCTTCTACCAGACCCTGGCTGGCGTCACACACTGTAAGTTCCCAAAACACTCAATGTGTGTTGCATATATTGCATGTCCACAAAGGCAGTTGTGTCATCTTGTTGATGTTCATATTAAGTCATATTAATAACATGTCCAGAGAAAGTTTAGTAGGTGGCCATTTTGTGTAATGTGTTTATACTATACCAGACATTCTTGAATAAAAGCCAGATAATGGCACTAATAAATGCTTGGCATACCTGTACTATAATATTAAAAATAAAAATGGTGATCCTTTACTTTAAGCTGTTTAAACAAAACCCAACGTTCCCTGCAGTTGTTTTACATTAAAAGCTTTCCAGTGGCTCAAAGGGCAGGAAAAACTCTCCCTTTTTCGGTAGGCCTTTAATGGTAAACGATAACATGTCAGTCTTGTTATTAGCTATTGGTCTTCAGGAATGATTACAGCAAGCACATTCTGTTTTAATGTTCATATGGGTACCTGAATACCTGAAAGACCTACTTGAAAAATGTTGAACCTATCCTTTAATACTTTTAACACTTGTTAACTGACTGCAGTTAATTAGTGAATCATTTACACCTTTAGCCTTACAGTAAAAGAGAGATTAAGCCCTTGTAAATGCTGCTCGAAGGGTTTAAGGTGAGACTTCAGTGCAGGAAGTGTTGAGTTTCATTGACAGTAACTTAACACTGGAGAAAAAAAACAAAAACTAACTCATCATAAGAGCAGCACAGTATGACACGACTGTCTTTGTACTGATAGAATTAGTTGTGGAAATGAACATTTGGCCGAAAACAATCCGGTAAACATGGAGGAAACGTTGAGTTTGAAGTAACATCAAACAGAATAAACAGCAAATTAAACATTAGGAATAATGGCATGTTTCTAATATAAGCCTTTAATGGCCATTTCTGTCTGCTTTGACATTTTAGAGAACATGCGGAAATCTTGAATGTAGGCTTAGAATGTCTCACTTAATAAAATGTTATTTCTATATGTTTGTTTGCTTTGGTTGTAAAACGTTGGCCCTAAATCCAGTGATAGGACTTGAAAATACTTACATTTGGCTTTGGCGCCATCAGTGGCAGTGAGTGCCCCAGGAAATGACTGACAGGCTTGACTTATCAACCTGATGCATTCACTCTCCTCCTTCCACTCAATTTTCCTTTTTAATTATTCCATCACTCCTTCACCAATCCAGGTCCTTCTCCCACTGCTACCTTCTATACCCATTTCCTCTCTGTCACACTCTGCCCTGCACTGTGCAGACTGCACTAGTTCATGTGCTCGTAGATGCGTGATAGCTGCAACATGCATATTTATTTTTATTTTTAAGATTATTTTTTGGGTATTTTTTAGGCCTTTATTGACAGGACAGCTGAAGAAATGAAAGGGGAGAGAGGGGGGGAATGACATGCAGCAAAGGGCCGCAGGTCGGAGTCGAACCCGGGCCCGCTGCATCGAGGAGTAAACCTTGATATATATGGGCGCCCGCTTTACCAACTGAGCTATCCGGGCGCCCAACATGCATATTTCTGACAGCTTCATCTGCGTGCGTGTGTGTAACTACCACAGAGGCGGTTTTACAGTGATACTATTAAAGTTGCAGTCCAAATTAATTTAGCCAGGGTTTATTTAGCCAATTAAGGACAGAGGGCTGGAAAGAACCTTGTCTTGTCCAGAGAACCTAGATGCTGCCTTTAATCTGCCTGCTCCCAGTTTATCCTCTTAACTTTGTGTCTCTTTATGTGTGTGTGTGTGTGTGTGTGTGTGTGTGTGTGTGTGTGTGTGTGTGTGTGTGTGTGTGTGTGTGTGTGTGTGTGTGTGTGTGTGTGTGTGTGTGGGGGGGGGGAAGGAGAGAGTGACTGACACACTGTTCTTAACGCTTTCTTGAGCAAGAACTTAAAGCTTGACTCATGACAGACCTTGAATCCTTTGCTAACTTGCTAGCCTCTGACACTGTTACAGTATTATGAGAGTAGAAATCTGTGGGAATAACGGCCCTCGGGAAAGGATAACGTAGTTTCTGTGAGCCGTTATCACGGGGAGTTTGCTATGGTACACGCTGGCTGTGGCAGCACCTCTCTAAGGATGTTCCCTGGATAATGGTATGGTATCTCTGCTGTCAATCGGGGAGAGTTGCACCTTTAGGTGGGTATCTGGCCAGACAAGACACCTGCCATACAGACAATAGCAGTACATTGACAGAATAATTTGTGGCCAGACTGTTCTTTAATGTAGATACCTTGTGACTGTTGTTCATGGTCACTTCTGGAACAGCCAATATTTAAACGTTTTGCTTGAGGGCCGGTTGGTTGTTTTGATTTACATTGATAGGAAAGGCCACTTCATCTGATTAGTTTATCATTGGTTTATAGAGAAATAAATAGAAATTTACATTGTTCATTGTTAGACTTGTGAATACGGTTGGATATCAAACATCAAAATGTGTTTGTAGAACCTAAAATTTAAAAAAGTACCAAAAGCCTCTATCAAATATCCTGTGATTTGTACATTTGTCTTTTTCAAATTTTTAATCAGATAGTTCCTGATTCATATCATATATTACATTTAGCCAATTTTGCACTGCCTTTTATTTATCTAGTTCTTGAACGGCTGTTTGTGTTAAGACACCATTAGAGAACTTTCCATTTGGTATCAGCACCTTATCGAATCGGCACTAGTATTGAAAGATTATAGTGGATACCCAGCCGAGGAATACAGCATTGTGCTTTGCAAGAAATCCATATTAGCAGTGTTAGCGCTGTCAAACAGAATCTGATGTTCTGGTGGTCTTCTGTATCTTAAGGGTGGCAGGAGTGCATTTATTTTATTTATTTAAGATTCATTTATTAGGACAATGCACATTAATCAACATTTCTGTTAATGCGCCAGTGTTAGCCAGTTGGCAAATTTTAGAGAGTTACCTAGAAGTTACCACTAATGCATTTAAGATCCTTTAGCATTTGCCAGAGTAAACTGCCACACCTTAAATTTTAAATTCTGCCATCATTACAAAGATTTGAAATCCAACAAAAATGACACTGATGTAACCTTGAGCGCTACACTGATGTTTGTAGAAGCAGATAGCGAGCCTGAGATGGATGTGCAGGAGGCGATCCATAGTCTGGGTAATGAGTTTTATAGATTAGCAGTCAGACGATAGCACAACTGTCATGAGGAATGTTCTGCATGACAAACACGTATTTATTTACCTCCTTGTCCACCAAGACTAATCATTGATGTGTTTAAAAAAAAAGCAACAAAAAAAAAGCAGTATCGTTCCCTACCATTCACTGTTATTTAGCGCTTGATAGGTCTGCGATTTAGTCTTAGCTTTGTTGTTTAGGACCACTGTGTGTGTGTGTGTGTGTGTGTGTGTGTGTGTGTGTGTGTGTGTGTGTGTGTGTGTGTGTGTGTGTGTGTGTGCGCTTTTTTATGATTATTGCCCAGGAAGTGTTCTTTTCTGTTTTTGTTGAGTTAGCACTGTCCAATTCACCTTTTGAGATGGAGAGGTTGTCAGACTCTAGTGCTCGCTCTATGTCTTAGTCCATATAGTCCTCAATAATTTATCACTCTCATATTATTTCCTCCATGCCATCAATATGTAGTCCCCTTCATGTTCTAAATCAATGATTTCGTACTCAGTGCTCCCTTTTAGTCTGTTTTAAGTTGAAACGTCTGAGCCAGGATGAAGGGTTGAACAGTCGCGGTACAACGGTGATCGAGTTTTTCCCTGTCAGGCCAAGGTGAACTGTCCTGATGTCCACCTCTGGACTACAGGGAATCAGAACTTGGATGAGAGAGGAACGCCCCTTTCAGACAGTCCATTCTCCAGGGTGCTGCTTCACTAGCAGCCGACCACAATTATCATATCCCATGTGACTGGCACTGTGACCAATAGCTGCTAAAAACAAGCTTTCAGGAAGGTTCTTCTAATAGCCCAACTGGGAAGCAGCAGTCCAATTTCTGCCAGGAATTGACTGCCACTTGATTTACGTGTCTGTGTTTTGACACCTGTTATATGTTTGGCTCCATGCCAAAGGCTAGCTGGCTATCTGCTGAATCCTATTACCATAAGCTGTGGATTAGCATGTTGAAAGGTGGGGGGGGGGCTGGTTCATTGACCCTGGCAGAGCTTCATATGCTATATTGGACTGACCTGTAGACCCCACCTTGGGTTTGCTGTGGTATCATGAGCACTATCATGTAAACTCTGCTCCTTACTATGTCACAACATGTACGTGCTCTAATAAGCAATAGTGTAAATGGGTTACTTGATCTGTAACCTAGTACATAATTTAACTTGGGTGTTTTCACAATGGTTGCAACAAACGATTATTTTCCGTATCAATTACTTTGTCTGTGGTTTGCTAGATTCATTGTTTGGTCTTTAAAGGTACAATATGCAGTGCTTTCTTCAAAAAACAATGTATAGACTTATTAGTAATCCCTCTTAATCATCACTTATGACCCACTAGAAGTGTGCGGTGGTGTCTGTATCTGCAGAGACCCTGCCTTCTGCCTGGATTCTCCTTCATTTTTACTTTGCTGTGTGCAGGACACTTCTGCGCGATAATAAAGAGTCTTTGGGCCCCACGTGGGTATGTAACCCCCAGCCAATAATAGCGTGCAGGTTGTGCATCCCCTTCTCATTTCCAACTGCCGCTTTGCTCCCCAGCGTCTCATAGTGACGCTATGAAGACGTTTAACTGACACAGACACAGATAAATAGACAGGATGAAGCCAACAAGGTTAAGCTCTGCATTCACTCATAATCCGTCAATGTGGCACCTTGGCGCAGAGGTGTGGGTGTGTTTATTTGTGCTTACAACATAATCGTTGCGGAAAAAATGAACGAAGAGCCTTTTATTGCTCTGATTTACTGCTTTGTGCAGCACTCCTTCTCTTCATTCACTCTACAGCTTGCTTGATTGCTGTTGCCTCTCTCTCTCTCTCTCTCTCTCTCTCTCTCTCTCTCTCTCTCTCTCTCTCTCTCTCTCTCTCTCTCTCTCTCTCTCTCTCTCTCTCTCTCTCTCTCTCTCTCTCTCTCTCTCTCTCTCTCTCTCTCTCTCTCTCTGGCCCGTGAGCCAAGGAGAAGGGGCCAATTTTGAACGGTGTGTTTACAAACAGTAAAGCCATACTCGCTACATATTGTACCTTTCAAATATCAGGAATAAGTAAAAAAAAAAATGCTCATCACAATTTCCATGAGCACAAATCTTCACATTATTTGTTTTGTCAGACCAACAGTCAAAGATCTTACAATTTACATTGATCTAAAACAGCGGCTGATAATTGATTTTCCGTCAGTTGATTCATTGATTATTTGACTGCTACAGCGTGCACATGGTTTGAGAGGAATTGATTTATTAAAACACTGACATACCTAAAGAAATCCCATCATAGGTGGAAAGTAATGAAATGCCCAATAAATTATGTAATTTTGTTATATCCTCTTGAATACATTTGTGTAAAAGTAGTTGATGGAAGCCTGCACTTACTCACAGATAATTTTGCTGAAATGTTAGGAATGTAATGTAAACATAACTACTGTCACCTAGTCAAGCTGGTAGAGAAACTAAAGTGATTGACCGTCTGAGAGTAGAAAAATGACCAAGCTGGTCTGATTCTCCTCAGGTGCTCTGCTGAGAGTCATAGGACCGGTCTTTTTTTTTTTTTTTTTTTTCCCAGCAGCTATTATGTAATAGTGTATCTCAGTATGTGGTGGTGTCACTGTTGTGTTCTCCATACTCCCACACTGCCATAACAGCTCTCCACCCACCAGTCACCAGCATCAGTCTTTGTGAATATAGGCCCTGTTGCTCACAGTTTTATAATATTACATTTAAATATTATGCAACTGTGTTGCACTGTTTGTATTTCTGACTTTGGCTTCCTCTGTTTCCTATCCTGCAGTGGAGGAATCAGACATTATAGACTTGGAGAAGCGCTACTGGCTACTGAAAGCCCAGTCCAGAACCGGCCGCTTTGACTTGGAAACCTTTGTCCCACTGGTCTCTCCTCCCATCCATGCCTCATTGAGTGAAGGTAGGACAATATTTACCTTTTCACGTCTCATGGTAAATCTATACTGTGCAGTATGTAGGCCTTAAGGCTTTTAAATCAATTCCCTCACCAGTGAATACAACCCTCTTTAAAGACTTGCTTTGTAAAAATGTTATTTGTGTTATTGATTTTGTTTTCCAGGCTTGTTTCACGCATTTGATGAGAATCGGGACAATCACATCGACTTTAAAGAGATCTCTTGTGGACTTTCTGCATGCTGTAGGGGGCCCATTGCTGAAAGGCAGAAATGTAAGCCATTACAAATGAATACAAACCAGACGCTTCACATGATCACAAAGCCTTTTTATCATAAGAAGTGCACTCTATTTCTTCTTTGTAGCTTCTATCTGGAATTTGTAAGTTTGAAAGCAAAAAATGTTTAGGGAAAGTGTTGATTTGTGCTGGAGCTCATTAGAGCACAATCATCGTTGTCATCAGAATTTTTAATGGTGCTTGAAATTACATTTGCCCTGCCTGGAATGGAAATATATTAGATGTCCTGCTAATAGATAAAACAGCATAGTGTTGGGTTTCTAGGCAGCATTGTGCTTCATTACCATATTTGTATTTCACCATGACATCACTCTCTTTCACTGCCAGTTTGCTTCAAAGTGTTTGATGTGGATCGTGATGGGGTTCTGTCTCGAGATGAACTCCATGAAATGGTGGTGGCCTTGTTGGAGGTGTGGAAGGACAATCGCATAGACACACTCCCTGTAAGTTCACACACACACACACACACACACACACACACACACACACACACTCTCAATGTAGATGTAGATGGACTGTATGTTGAGGGCCCTGCTCTACAATTACATTAAAGTTGTGCTAAACATCAAACTTTCCCTCATTTAGTTGGCCCTCATGTTGTCTCGTTGAGTTAGGACTCTTTGGTTTTTACATTTCACATTTCCTTTCATCGCTTTTTCCCAAAATCAAGTTTGAACGAAGCCAATGTAAAAGAGAATTAGAGAGAGAGAGAGATAATTGTGAACAACTTACTTTTACAGTCTGTGTAATACACCTTATTTCTGGCGAAAGGATGACTGACATAGTTTGATTCGTAATAGTGGATATAGCACCTGTAGCGGGTTTTGTGCCCATATGCGCGGCAGAGAGGAGAGACACATAAGTCTATACAGTCGCCAGGAGCAAGATTCCTGAATATGAATTAGTTAAAGGTGCAGTAGGTAAGACTTATAAAACTAACTTATAAAACTAACTTTCTGTCATATTTGCTGAAACTGACCCTATGTTCCAGTAGAACTACATGAAGCAGGTCATTTATAAAAATAAAACAAAAATCCAGCTCCTCTGGCACCACCTACAACCTGTAGTGCAATTTGCAAAAATCCACCGCTCCCTGTTCAGATGCACCAATCATGGCCAGGGGGGGTGTTTAACTGCGTGTCAATCACTGCTCATGCACACGCATTCATTCTCCCAGGGGGGGTGTCCTGGATCTTCACAATCCTACCTGCAGCACCTTTAATATCAATTTAGAATTTGAACATAATCATCACAGTCCGATCCAGGATACATCACCCAATCATATCCTAGACCAGATTTATTTGTGGCTGTGATTTCTTGGCAGTTTATTTAAAAGTAATGCTGGCAGATGAAAATGCTGGATTGCCATATGAATTCAAACTGAAAATATTCTATTAATATGGTATTTATGTTTGGTGTTTGCTGCTTGATGCTAATATATTTTGTTACCTTGCAGGAGCTGCACAGTAGCGTGTCAGACATAGTAGAGGGCATCCTGAGGATGCATGACACAACCAAGGTGAGACACAACTCTTGTTGACAGTCATCATTGATGTAGCTGTCAGGAAGTTAATCCTTTGCCTTCTACCCCATAATATAAATTGATTTTATAACCTTGATTCAGAGAAAGTCAACACCACTTTACACTCAACTGCAGCTTCACATTCATATAGTTCCACATACTGTCACTGGGAGCTACCCAGTACACCCACAGCAACCTTCTAGTCACCCTGCCTTCTTGTCTTACCTCTAAGCTATTTTCACCCACAATGACCATAGCATTTCTTCCAACCTTGCAAGGTCGTAAAGCAGGCTATATTTTGACAACAGTAAATGTGAGTATGCTTTGTGTTTTTGACTCCTCACCAGCTGGGTCACCTGACCCTGGAAGACTACCAGATCTGGAGTGTGAAGAGTGCGTTGGCCAATGAGTTCTTAAACCTCCTTTTCCAGGTCAGTTCCCACTGTATCCACTGAGGCCCCTTTCACACATGCACTGCAAACCTGAAATTATCTAGACATTGGAGTTGTATGTAAGAACGCAAATGTCTGAATCAATTGGATCAGACATCAGACAGAGCCATACAGAGATCGTGCCAGCTCCCTAGTACGAAGCCGGTGTAATGTACAATTAAGCCAATGTGTGAATAGAGCTGTTCATTGCGTTTATTCACGGTGAGCCAGTGGGCATGTGGATGACTTTTCTATCATGCGGCTCGCGAAACTGGAAAAAAACAAACATGGGGTGAAGAAGAAGGGTAATTTACACAAAGACGGCAACAAAAATGTCTAACTGGAGAGACGACCAGGTTCAAAACTTCTGTCAGTAAGGACCAACGCCAAAATCCTCAGACAGATTCAAGGAACGGCAAGCGGCTCAGTTGTTTATGACCTAATTACGAACCGGTTATGAGCGCGGTGTAATCTGCATATTATAGTATTTCCAGTAAGTGAGAACGCGCCTGACGTGTGCTACATGTGTGAAAGGGAAACTTCGACCAATGTCTGCACCTGACTCTCCTGAGAGTATCCGGAGTTCATGTTTGAAAACGGCCATACTGTACAGTAGTTGTATAATTCGTATTGGTGTTGAAATGGAAAATGCAAAATGTATTCATCATCATTTTCCATATGTTTTGTACATCTTTATGTATTTGTCTTGGTCCAGGTCTGCCACATAGTCCTGGGGCTCAGGCCCGGTAGTCCTGAGGAGGAGGGACAAATCATCAGGTACATACCTGTCTTCTCTATCTGTCATCATGTATACAACTTTGAAGAATATGCTGTTGGACCTAATGAATTTTCCATTATTTTGTTTGTCTCTCTGTCTGTTTGTGTGCAGGGGTTGGTTAGAGAGGGAGAGCAGACATGGACTGCAGCAAAGTCACAACTGGTTCCTCATCTCCATGCTGTGGTGGCAGCAGTGGAAGGACTACGTTAAATATGTAAGTCAACTTTTGAACAGGTATTGTGCTCAATAATGTCATAGCCAGTGTTGCCTAACATGCAGTGTATTGTTGTAAAGGGCAAGTTAATAGTGTATCTGATTACAACGATTTTGAAAAATAAATAAAAAATGCATTGATGCTTTTATAGTTACAACTTGCTAAAGCAATTTGAAAACAAGTCTCAAGGTCTTTAACTCATGTATATGATATTGGACAATGATGTGGCAAAGTTACTGTACCTTTTGGTTAAGAAAAGAAGTGAAGATTTCAAACTGGATTGCCATTTTGTTTTCTCTTCCATTATTCAGTCTGACATTGTGATTATGTTAGCCATTCACTCTTTGGGAGGGTGTGTTATTTTGCAGTTACCAATCTGTAATGATTGTTTTCTGTCGACAGAAGTGGTTAGGGGCAGCTGTTAATGGTTTTCTTTAAGTAATTAAAGAAACATGTTGATTTAAGAGCTGTTATTTTGACTTAAAGCTTTAGTGCGTAACTTTTTGATTTTATTGAACTAACCCTAACCCTTACATTCAAGCCATTGCCAAATGAGTTGCTACAAAGCTAATTAAGGCTATCAGCTCCACACAACCGCATCTGTATTTCTCAGTATGGCTATATTCAGAAGATTGTGGAGTCCGGTGACTTTCCCACGCAGAAGCTCAAGTGAAGATAATTACCTTAGACTTTAGATAATTACCTGACATGATGGACCTAAGAGTCCATCATGTTTTTTTTAATCCTCCGTGTCGTCTTTGGCTACTAGCAACTTCGTGGAGGAGGGTTGGGGCCGCGTGCACGATCACGGGAGGCTTGTATGCCAACAGTGTTGTTGTCATTATGTAGAATTCCTCATGGCGGCGGCAGAAACTACGCACTATAGCTTTAAAACATCCTGTACAGCTACGTCAATCTCATCCATTTTTCTACCAACTTTTTTTCTGTCTCAGGCACGGCTTCAGTTGATTTTCCAACTTGGAAATGTGGCCAGTGATTTAGAGGGCCAAAACCAGACTATTATTTTAATAATTTACAATCAAGAAACTTGTACAACGTTTATGATTTTACTCTTTTTCTTCTTCTAAATAATACTGAAGTTACAAAATTGATGTTGCTTAATAAAGACATCATTTAAAGTGGTGTTGAAGTTTCAAAAACAGCCAGAGGAAGGACAGGTAAGCCTGACTGTTATCTTGAAGACTATGGAGAACAGGGACAGTGAATTTACTGTCCCTGTTCTAGCTCCATAGAAGACAATTTCACCTCAGAGCCTACTGTAGAGACGAATGTGAAGCTTAACATATCATCTTTTCTTATTATATCTACAAAGCCTGCTTGGCCACTCATATTCCATTCTGTACCTTGGTTCTCAAAAACGTAAATTGCACATGTTCCAGCTGATTGACTTTAGTATTTATTTGACAAATTCCCACGTTGTTTTGTATGGATTCAAGAGGAATAATTTTCCAGCTCAGGTAGAACATCTCATGTGACATGTTATACACAGTATATATATAACTTGGGTATTGTAAATGCTAATGCAGAATAATAGCTCACGTGTGAAGGTTTAGTTGTTGTATCAACAACATTTATTTATTTTTTGGGCATTTTCAGCCTTTATTGTGATAGGAGCTCCTCTCCCCTTTCATAGCTGAAGACATGAAAGGGGAGAGAGAGGGGGGGAATGACATGCAGCAAAGGGCCGCAGGTCGGAGTCGAACCCGGGCCCGCTGCGTCGAGGAGTAAACCTATATATATATGGGCGGCCGCTCTACCAACTGAGCTATCCGGGTGCCCACAACATTTATTTTAAAAATGGTTTTCCCCACTTGTTCACAGATTTCTGTACTGTTAGTGTTACATTTTATTAACCCCACTTTCAAAAGTCCTGGTGCTACAGATTTGAATTTGGATTTCAGTTTATGAGCCAAAGTTTTCACTGCATCTTACGAAACAACATCACACCGGGACAGTAGCAGTGACTGTCATGAAAGCAAACCCCACATTAATCGCAGATATCACTTTAAACAATGACAGGGCAGTCCCTGCTGTTGTCTCCCTGTCCAGGAGCATAAGGGCATCGTGGTGGAGCAGCCGTCCATCCTGAGCTCATTGCGAACTCCGATGGCCACAGCCACTGTTGAGCCCAGCCCACCAGACAGACTGGGAGGACTGGGAACCTTCGGCCCGGTCAGCCCCACTGAGGAGAGGTCACCCGATGCTGTGTCCAGCGCCTCGGAAGCCACAGAGAGTGGTCAGTCAACACACTTCACATAACAGTAGATGGCATATAAAAAAACAAATATTGAATGTCCACACTGGTTTAATTCAGTCATGCATTTGAACGCTTTTTTCCAAGTACACTTCCCAAATTAAAAGAGACCAGCACATTGATGAGTATCACATCAATATAATACCGATAGAATTAGTGCTGTGGAAATGTACCTTATTCTGAATTACCCCCCTCCCCAAAGCCTTTATCAGCGACTGGCCTTTATTTAAATACTGGTTTTTATTTCAGAATGTACTGTATAGTATTCGCCTAACCTATATCAATGACCGGCTTGTATTGTTCATGCAAGCTGTTCTTTAGGACTCACTGCCATTATGGTATTAAAGTCTGTGTGTCAGGACGTCCTTAATTGAAATACATGAGAGGTCTGTCTTCCAACAACCAGGATCAGAAACCCACCAACCAAGATGCAAAAAAGGTTAGCAACACAGCTTACTTGAGCTCCATGGAGAGAATTATTGACTGTGGACTGTCATTCAGTTTTACATTAGTCTGGCTTACTGGATGTACAGTGCGGGTAAAGCCTGACCCGCTGGATGTCAGGCATTCTCCTCACCTTCCACCGTCTCCGCTATCTATTTTGCAAGAGCAATTTTTTCCCTATACCAGAATATTAACTCGTGCAGCCAGGCGATACTAAAGAGCTGACACAGCGCTGTGGAAATCTCTAGTAATGCGAGGCTAGTTGTACATACAAAACATGTATTATCATTGTATTTATTTGTAGCATTTGAACTGGCATCTTTACACTGTTCACACTCGTAGAAAACACATGAGTTCACTTGAATAAAAACATCCCAACTTGACTATAGATTGAATTTTAACACTTTCTGTTTGTGTTTCTGTGTGATTTCTTTATGTCTGTGTGTGTGTGTGTGTCCTGATTGCTCCATCTTATGCCTTCTGACCCAGCAGCCCTGAGCCCGCAGGTAGCTCCCTCTGCTACAGAGAGCTGTTTTGCCCGTCAGCCCAATGTATCGGACAACAACAATCAGTGTTTTTCTGGAGCCAATGGCCATCTCCCCTCCCAGCTGGCAGCACAAAGACCTGGAGCCATCGACAACCAGTCTCTGGTCAATACCGACCCCATGAAGGCAAGGATCTGCGTGGGTGTGGGTGGGTGGGAGTCCAGTATACTTGTGGGGTCCCGACAGCTTTGTGGGGCCAAAATGACCCCACAACTTTAAGGGGCTATTTGAGGGTTAAGACTTGGTTGTCTAGGGATATAATTAGGTTATGGTGAGGGTAAGGGTTAAGGTTAGGCATTTAGTTGTCATGGTTAAGGTTAAGGTTAGGGTAAGGGACTAGGGAATCAATGAGTCAATGACGGGATCCCACAAAGATAGTGCCACAAACCTGTGAGTGTGAGAGGTAGTAATAAGATGTACATTTTCAGTCTGTAAAAGAGAATCTTTTTGTGTTATATTTGGAGCAGTTTGTGTAATTTCTTGTGGATGAAAACATATTTCAGTTTCAGTTCTAATCTTAACATCCTGGTGGTTACATCAGAACACAGTGTGGGAGAGGAATATGTTTTGCCAGCTTCTTCTTGGGTTTGACAAAAGAAATTATCTGAGATTCCTAATTAGGAGGCACTCATCCTCTGTTGGCAAAGGCTCTCAGGGACCAGATGGTGCTTCTTTTTTCCTTTGTCTTATCTCTGCATTATGCTGTACTGATAGCAGGCTGCCATTCTGTACATAGCATTAGGGACTGTCTCTGTCTATTATCTGTAATTCAAGTAGGCAGAATAGGGTCTTTTGTGCACGTATTTAAATGCTGATGTCTGTGCTGTGCCCCTGCAGGCCCCTACGTTAACCATGGAGGGTGGCAGGCTGAAGCGCTCCTTGCAGCTGGTGCCTGGCAGAGACTTTGAGACAGTGCCTGAGCCGGTGTGGCGGGCACTCTACCATTGGTACGGTGCCAACCTCAGCCTGCCTCGACCGGTGAGTGAATACAGTCTGAAATATACACACACACTCAACAGCTGATGAACCTCACTAACACTGTGATGCAACTGGTCAGTATTAACATCACAGTATACTTTTAAGAGCAGAGCTGTCAGACTTGAACAAGTCAGACTTAAAGGATTATTACAACTGAAGTCTTACTTTTGAAAAATCTTTCAACAAAATCCAACAGGGCAAGAAACACACATGGACAGGCAATCAGACATTGTTGTAAACAGCCCTTTTTTTTTAACTAAAACTGAAAGTGAGAGCAATATCAGTAATTATCCATCATTGTGTAGTAGCTTTGAGTTGAACCAGGATGTCACTCTGTAAATTGAGAAGAAGAAGGGCATACTGTATTAATCCCTCTCTGGGAAATTGCATTTTGTTCACTCTATTGTTATTTTACACACACACACACACACACACACACACACACACACACACACACACACACACACACACACACACGCACAAACAAAACTTATTTTGCAATTTGCTTTTACATTTTGTGAATTGACTTGAGATTTGCTTTGACGAGAATTAAGTTGCTTATCTTCTATCTATTTTGAGGCAAAAACAATATATACTGTTTTTATTTTATTGTTAAGCAGACAATGAAAACAGTAAATATTGTTTTTGCCTTAAAACCTTAATAGAAATAATTTTGACAGTGTAAATGACTAATGGATGCTCTGGACCTTTTAATAAGAATTTGGGCTATATGCAGTGATTTGAAACTGGTCATAGTCAGATGCCAGTATTTGTATTTGCCCCTGCATTATAATCTAAAGAACAGCTCAGTTTGAAAATAAGTGATTAATAGTGAGATGAGCCATTTATTTGTCTATATAGAGAGTAGCGCCACCCAACCAAGACACACTGCTCAAGTTGCTGCCTTCAGGCCGCCAAATCTACTCATGTATCAAAAAATTGGCCTAATTACCTTAAGGTGCTTTTCACACCTGAACTATTCAGTGAGGTTCAAACAACCTCTGGTGTGTCGGGTTTGTTGTGGTTTGTTTAAGCTTGTGTGAAATCTGTAATTCGAAATCTGTCGCAGACTAAACAACTGCAGAGGTTCTGCTTGAACAGGTGGCTCTCAATCTGGCTGCAACTAAACTGTGGTGCACAATCAGTGCATGCATTGGGGGAACTGTCAAGGAAGCAATCTCTTAAGCAATTCTTATAGTTATGGAACATCATTTATTAACCATGAGAGTGTGGGTATTTCCCCTGATGGATCAGAAAGTGAAGATGTTTGTGTCCTACATATACTTTAGTAGTTCCTCGTGTAAAAGAGAGTGAAATGTAATGATCACACAACAACTGATGACACTTTGACAGACTGATCAGTGCACCCAGTGGTTTCCATACATGAAAAGTAAAAAAAAATAAAAATAAAAATCCCTTGCAGGTTATCCTGGAGAGCAAGACAAGCCAAGCAGAGCTGGAGCTCTTCCCGCGCTACCTCCTCTTCCTCCGCCAACAGCCGGCCACACGCTCCCCCCAGTCCAACATCTGGGTCAATATGGGTATGACCAGCCTGCGAATGTTCCCACCGTATTTACCCCCACCAAGAGGTAACGTAAGCCTGCAGCAAGACCAGAGCAAGCCGTCGACAAATGCTTCATTGAGCTACCCCGCATCCCCCCTTTTAATCCTCCTGGAGTGGACTGATCCAGCCCTGGCAGTTCTCTGAAGTGGGCAGTGGACAGAACCAATGATCCGTGAACGGGCAAGACTGCTGATCACTCTAAAAGTTGCATAATTCAAATCTTTTCCATCTTCACAGACCTTGCCATTCAAGCATTAGTTTTGACGACACTTGTTCTAGTGTTCTACACTCATCTGCATTATAAAGTATTCTAAGTCATAAAAACAATACAAATCATAGCAACGTTTAAATTGTTGGAAGAAATTTTTTTGGATTTGGCCTTTGGTAAATCACTCGTTTTGTCTTTTTGAACACCTGAAAACTGACCAATTTTGAGTCTGCCTCAGTCTAATCAGTTTCGACTGCCACTCTGGTATATGTAGGTTGATGACCGTATGCTGTACCACATCAATTACTTTAATTACAGTCACTTCCACTTCAGTCAATTCAGGTCCAATGTACTCACAATAGAAATCCTATATAACAGACCCACTTAACTCACAATAGATGTGTAGATAGATTTCACTCCAGTGTTTATCCCCTTGCATGATATCTAAATGGATAAAATGGACAAGTATCAACTGAAAATGCCTCACTGCAAAAAGAAAGCATATGACAAAGCATAAAGTGGAGATGTACACAGTTGCTCCTGGGTAATCAAGTTGGTGATGGCATCAGCACTCAGCATGAGAGCGCTGGTGCAAATCAAGTCAACAGATCAGGTTTCAGGCCACAGGGCAGACCTGAGTCCCCGGTGGAGCTTGGGCTTCTATCATGATTCATAATCTGTCTGAGCAGCGGCTTGTCATTGCTGGACATTAAACCCCTCTCTGAGACATGTGGCTAAATATCTCAAATTGATCTAATTTTGCATCATATTCCACATTATGTCTTCCTGACAGCCTGAGGCAATAGTAGAGCACTCGAACAAGTGTAGCGGATGGTTCTTTCAGTGGCAGAATTGAATAGCAAAGCTGTGTAGATAGAAGGAAAAAAAAATTATATTTAAAAATCAAATATTTAAATCACTAGTTTAATTAATGTTGAAGTCAATATCAGTCAAGTAAAGCTTTTAAATGTGTATACTTATATTTTAGAAAACAGGACTGATATTGATTGGTTTGTCTTTGATTTAATCCAATCTGAGTCCACTAATTCCACTAAATTGATTGACCAATCAAGTCTGCGCTGATTGACAAAAAAAAACCTTTCTTGCTGCCTTCTTACAACTAATCCTCAGTCACCAGAATGCTGTTGTCGGAATCGATCAGTTGTTTGCATCTGTGAGCTTGAACACACAAGGACTTTTCAATCACAGTTGAAGTCCTTCCAGCTAAGATAAAGTCAAATGAAATGTGTCTTGTCTTGTTTGTGCGCCTTAGCAGGTAACGTGCCATCCCCCAACGCTCCTCTGAAGAGGATGTTGGCCTACACAGGTTGCTTCAGCCGCATGGCCACCATCAAGGACATCCACCTCTACCTGTCCCAGAGACTCCGCATTAAGGAGGAGGACATGAGACTCTGGCTCTACAACAGTGAGGTGGGCCACACAGCTGTCATTTATACATTTGGCTTTTATGAAATATCACATATTGGTCAGCCAGTATTAGGGCTGCATGATATGAGGAAAATATGCGATAACGTTGACTATCGCGGTAACGATATTACTTGCAATAAACAAAGATATTGTGATATAGTGTACTCAGTTCTGCATTTCTGCTGCTTTCAGTATTCCGCTAAAATACAACAAATTGCTTGTTGAATTTAAAACAAACAAAAGGAAATAATTTCCAACATTCTTTTTATTGAACAAATTGAACATTGAATTGAAAAAGAATGACAGTTACATTTTAAAGTGCAGTTTTCTACTGATATTTTCTTTCAACTAACAGCTAACATAAAAAATGGGGCGGCTTCTAGCTCACCCAGTAGAGCGTGCAACCCGCGTAGGCTGAGTCCTTTGCAGCGGCCCGGGTTCGAATCCGACCTGCGGCCCTTTGCTGCGTGTCATCCACACTCTCTCTCTCTCTCTCTCTCTCTCTCTCTCTCTCCCTCCCCCCACTTTCCTGTCTATCCACTGTCACTATCTAATAAAGGGAAATGCCTCAAAAAATAATCTTAAAAAGCTAACATAAAAAATGTCTGAGCGTCTTTTGCGTTATGTCGCAGCCTTTTGCGATATGTATATTGCGACAGTTGATATTGCGATGACGATAAAAAAAACGATATATTGTGCAGTCCTAGCCAGTATATGACACAATACTTCATAATGATGAAGGTAGTGGATAATGTTGGCAGGAGGTTCACTGTAGCACTAAAAACTTCAATAATGTTTTCACCTAGTTGCATAGCATGCGTTTAAATTAATATTCCATCCGTTTTCAGCCTGGGATTCAAAAGAAAAGTTTGTATCTAAACGTGGCAGATTACGGTGTTATGGGAGTCCTCCCACCACCACCAGGGAGGTTGCCTGTTTTAATCAGTTGATTATCCAGCCAAGGCTTTAAATGCTGTTTGACACATGTCCTATCACATTTTATGCAAGAAACATAATACCTGTCATAAAAGGTTACAGATTTAAAGATCAATGAGCTGGCGGCAACTTGAGTCCAAAAATACCTGCATCACGATTAAAGGCCAGCTTGTTGCCAACAGTTAAACTCATAATGTAAAGCAGGCAAACCACAGAGGCTCCAAATAGTCATATTGTGTGTGTGCTAATTTAACTGAAAATGTATTATATATATGGAATATATATCACCAAGGCACAAAATCAGCTGTGGGCCGTTAAGGTGGGGCTTGTATTATTATCTTAGTGTGAGGCTGTATCTTAAAAAGAGTCCCAAAGTCTAGATCCAAGGCCTTCATAATTTCCGTTTTCTAGTTTCACGCTGCATATTTCTAAAAATGATCTATGTTTAATTAAGTTAGCACACAGCGAACCAGGGGCCAGGTAGAATTCCGGGGGGGGTTTGCCCAAAGGTCCCCTATCAGGTTATTACGACCATGTCTGATAGTACCTTTTAAAATGAACTGATGCAGAAAAAAGAACAACAAGGTAATAATTCCATAGTCCTAATAAATCAGAAGTTACTCCTCGTGGTTTCAACATGTTCTCTCCTCTCTTTGTCCCGTAGAATTACCTCACCCTCCTGGACGATGAAGATCACACACTGGAAAGCCTGAAGATCTATGATGAGCAGCAGCTAGTTATTGAAGGTCTGAAGCACTTCCCTCTTACATTTCTTTCCAGAATTAACAAAACTCTCTTCAGACTTATAAAATGTTATATCCACAGATAATTTCATTGATACCAGGTGATTCTAAATAATGGCACATGGAAGTCAGAGTGAACTGGTTTAATCACAGAAATCTCTTTCTTCCTCCACAGTCAGGAACAAAGACATGAGTTGGCCTGAGGAAATGTCTTTCATTGCCAACAGTAGTAAAATGGACAGACACAAAGGTAAGCTGGAAGACACTGGATGAGCTTATTGTGCATTTGTAAACGGGCAGAGTGGTAGTTTCCGTCCGATGCTCTAATTGGTGGGATAGAAACTGTGCTCTATTAGGCAAATATTACATTTTAAGGCACATTTTTAAATAATTGCACATCTACTCTTTGTATATATATATATATATATATATATATATATATATATATATATATATATATATATATATACACATATTATACAGGCCATGCAGTTGCTGAATCTGTCTTCATTTCAGATCAACAAAGGTCAGTTTAAAAGATTTTCGTCAGATTTTGAGAGGCTTAGTCACCCTCATCCCGCTTGCCATTTCCGGGTGAGTCCCGACTGCCCTGTCTCCGACTGAGCATGTCAGGTCGGGCAAAATGAAGGCCGACAGTCCCTCGGACGGACGACGGCACGGAACACACCGAACAGACTCGAGTCACTGACCTTGTCAGACGGCCGATTATCGGCTCGGTGTGTAACTGCTTTAAAGGAACACGCTGACTTATTGGGACGTTAGCTTATTCACCGTATCCCCCAGAGTTGGATAAGTCCATACATACCCTTCTCATCTCCGTGCGTGTCGTAACTCTGATGCACCCACCGCTAGCCTTGCTTAGCCCAGATCCTGGAGGTAACCGGCTCCAACTAGCCTACTGCTCCCAATAAGTGACTAGGCTAGACTAGCGGTGGGTGCGTCAGACAGAGTTACGACACGCACGGAGATGAGAAGGGTATGTATGGACTTATCTAACTCTGGGGGATACGGTGAATAAGCTAAAGTCCCAATAAGTCGACGTGTTCCTTTAAACCCTAAGACCAAAGCACATTTTAAGACAAAAACCCAGCTGTGGGTTGACAGCTGTGTGCCGCTTTGTGCCGGGTGTAAGATAGAGTCCATAAACTCTGACATTTAGCTGTCACGTTGTGCAGTGATTTTAACAGTTTCTCATATGTGCAATAGTAAAAGATATTAAGTCACTGGTTTCGGTCAGTAAAGAAAGTATGTTGCTTTAAATCTGACCATTATGTCCTTGTTTTCCATCCCAGTTCCCACAGAGAAAGGAGCCACTGGCCTCAGTAACCTTGGCAACACCTGCTTCATGAACTCCAGTATCCAGTGTGTGAGCAACACCAAGCCTCTCACAGACTACTTCATCTCAGGAAGACACCTCTATGAGCTTAACAGGTGCCATTAAAGTGTATCACTTTGGTATAAATCCTTCCACCATTCTCATGAACTTCTCATTTTCACTGGCTCGTGTTGGTTCATTTACAGAACCAACCCCATCGGGATGCGAGGTCACATGGCCAAGTGTTATGGTGACCTGGTGATGGAGCTATGGAGCGGGACACAGAAGAACGTGGCTCCACTCAAACTCAGGGTAAGCATTTGCATCACTGTCTGACACATGAAATGTTAAAGACGTTTGTTCGTTTGTACTTTTCTGACAGTCTGCCATACAAACTGAGAAGTTGGTACGTTTTTAGAGCAGCATCTGTTTTAAAGCTGTCAGGGCCAGATGTACAGTGGGGAGAACAAGTATTTGATACACTGCCAATTTTGCAGGTTTACCTACTTAAAAAGCATGTAGAGGTCTGTAATTTTTATCATAGGTACCCTTCAACTGTGAGAGGCGGAATCTAAAACAAAAATCCAGAACATCACATTGTATGATTTTAAAATAATTAATTTAAATTTGCATTTTATTGCATGACATACGTATTTGATCACCTACCAACCAGTAAGAATTCCGGCTCTCACAGACCTGTTAGTTTTTCTTTAAGACGCCCTCCTGTTCTCCACTCATTACCTGTATTAACTGCACCTGTTTGAACTTGTTACCTGTATAAAAGACACCTGTCCACACACTCAATCCAACCTCTCCACAATGGCCAAGACCAGAGAGCTGTGTAAGGACATCAGGGATACAATTGTAGACCTGCACAAGGCTGGAATGGGCTACAGGACAATAGGCAAGCAGCTTGGTGAGAAGGCAACAACTGTTGGTGCAATTATTAGAAAATGGAAGAAGTTCAAGATAACGGTCAATCTCCCTCGGTCTGGGGCTCCATGCAAGATCTCACCTCGTGGGGCATCAATGATCATGAGGAAGGTGAGGGATCAGCCCAGAACTACACGGCAGGACCTGGTCAATGACCTGAGGAGAGCTGGGACCACAGTCTCAAAGAAAACCATTAGTAAGACACTACGCCGTCATGGATTAAAATCCTGCAGCGCACGCAAGGTTCCCCTGCTCAAGCCAGCGCATGTCCAGGCCCGTCTGAAGTTTGCCAATGACCATCTGGATGATCTAGAGGAGGAATGGGAGAAGGAATGGGAGAAGGTCATGTGGTCTGATGAGACAAAAATAGAGCTTTTTGGTCTAAACTCCACTCGCCGTGTTTGGAGGAAGAAGAAGGATGATTACGACCCCAAGAACACCATCCCAACCGTGAAGCATGGAGTTGGAAACATCATTCTTTGGGGATGCTTTTCTGCAAAGGGGACAGGACGACTGCACCGTATTGAGGGGAGGATGGATGGGGCCATGTATCGCGAGATCTTGGCCAACAACCTCCTTCCCTCAGTAAGAGCATTGAAGATGGGTCGTGGCTGGGTCTTCCAGCATGACAACGACCCGTCAACTATCACTGCTCTGGGGGAAGCTATTGGGAGGTGGAGTTGACCCCCCCACCCCCACCTGTCCGCATGGACTATCAACTACCTCACTGACAGACCATATATGAGGCTCCAGGACCGTGGGCCAGATGTATGTACATTTGTGAATGTAGCGTTATCAGCGCCATGGCCAACCCGCAGAAATCGCACGCTGTGATACATCAGCTTACGTCGTACTTACCAAACCTGCAGTTCATCGGGTAATCAGTGCCTTTCTCCGCCCACTATACCGTAAATTGCGCTCCACCTGTACTATCCAAGCAGCTCATCCGGCTTTTCAAAACCCCAAATGTACGCTCAATCACCCCCCTCGTCTGAATGTGTGCCCGGTTGTAATTTTGCTGAGCTGCTGTTGTTGGTTTGGGTAATGGGGTCATTAGCCATGGTTGTTATTTCGGCATTAGTGGTGGGGAAATGTATGTATTGACTAGTGTGCTCTAGCAAAGCGTTAAGTACTGGTGCTATGATACGGCTGAGTGCATACAGCAATATTCCCACTGCTGATGCTATGACTGCTTGAAATGATCCTGATCATTATTGATCTGACCAATATTTGTAATCTAGCAGTGAGTTTAACAACTGCTAGAATGGAATGTGAACGCCAAGTTTGAGATTCAGTGTCATCTTTGATTTCTTCCAGTAACTTTAATATTGCATGGCTGCTTAATCTGTAACGCTTAATGATTTTGTGTTCACTCAACTGAAAAAGTGTGATCCTTGTGGCAAAAATCTTTTCAGCTCGTCTCTTTGACATGTCTTCGTCTTGCTCGGATTACTGCTGCCATTTCACCAGGAGGCATATGCGAGGAAACCCGCTTGCGGCTGGTTTACAGCTGCTTTTAAGAGGCGGACAATTTTCACAGCAAAATAGAGGTGCGCTGTCATGGGAGGTTTTTGTACATACCACGTACTACATAATTAGATGCACTTTACGCTTCCCCTCCCATCTCTTTATGGAAAACTCCCACTTTCCCCTTGACCCTCCCGTGAATGCATATGCATGACACGGAAAAGGGCAATTTACCATTTTCAGTCCCCGTGACAGGCAGTCTGCGCTTTTACCTCAATGCGGCCTGTTTGTACATACCTCGCCATGCTTTTACGCACACGTTGCGAAACAAATACGCCTGAAGTGGGCGCAAAAGCGTTAGTACATCTGGCCCTCAGTATGCAGTAGCTTTCTTTACTTCTTAGTGGTTTACAGGTCTGGTTAGGTATTGTCATTTTCTCTTCACCTTTCTGCAAGCTGCATCACAATCTTTGTGTTTGTGCGCTGTGTCTAAACTTGTTAAAGTGCTACAGGAGGACTTTTAGTGTGCCCTTGAAGTGCTTTTAACATTTATAAAGAAATAACGTCTATGATGTCATTACTTCCTCTGCAGTGGACAATAGCAAAGTATGCCCCACGCTTTAATGGCTTCCAGCAGCAGGACTCCCAGGAGCTGCTAGCCTTCCTGCTGGATGGTCTCCATGAAGATCTCAACAGAGTCCATGAGAAACCCTACGTGGAGCTGAAGGACAGCGATGGCCGGCCTGACTGGGAGGTGGCCTCTGAGGTCAGAGATCATGCTGCTGTTCAAATAATATTGTCTACAAATAAAATGAATACTACTTCTCTCGCTCTGGCATAATAGTTTGCACAGATAAATATAAATCTGCTTGGAATTCATAGTAAGAACGCGGCTATATATATATGTGTGTGTGTATATATATATATATATATATATATGTGTGTGTATATATATGTATGTATATATGTATGTATATATATATATATATGTGTGTGTATATGTATATATATATGTGTATATATGTGTGTGTGTATATATATATGTATGTATATATATATATGCATGTATGTATGTGTATATATATGTAGATATATATGTAGATATGTATATATATATATATATATATATATATATATGTGTATATATATGTATGTATATGTATGTATGTATATGTATGTATATATATGTATGTATATATATATATATGTGTATGTATGTATGTATATATATATGTGTATATATATGTATATATATGTATGTGTGTGTATATATATATATATGTGTGTGTGTATATATATATATATATATGTATATGTGTGTATATATATATATGTATATGTGTATATATGTATATGTGTGTATATATTATATATATATATATATGTGTATATATATGTGTATGTGTATATATATGTGTATGTGTGTATATATATATATATATATATAGAGAGAGAGAGACTTGAGCATCAGGCCTCTCTGAATCATTAATGGTACAGTTTCAACTGAGAGCTGAGCCCTCGCCTCCTTGAAGGGATGTTGAGGTAGTAAGCTGTCACAGCCTCTGCTTTATATTCTGAGAGTCAAAGGATAAGGAGAAGAGAGCAGTCAGCCCGTCAGCTAAGCTTTCCTTTAAATTGGTAATGTGTTGGGGTGGGCGGGTAAATGGGGGCGGGGGTGCGCGGATGGTAGGGTGGGTTGCGGGAAGGGAGGTGGGTTGATAGGGGTGGGTCGGTATAGTCAATAATAAGTATTGAGGGAAGCATCGTATGTAAAAGTAGAGATGAAATTCTGATGAAACTCTGATTTTGATGATCTTGTTTTTTTTTCATTGTTGTTTCGCCCTTATTTGATGTACTTCCTAGTACCTGAATGTGATGACCCACAGAAATTAAAAAATTGGTAATGTTGCAGTATTGATTTTCTGTCTGTTTTCTGTATGTCCTGAGGGATACATTTGCAGGATTGTTGGTGTGTGTGATCTCACCATTCTGTGTGTGTGTGTGTGTGTGTGTGTGTGTGTGTGTGTGTGTGTGTGTTAATGCTCCTCCACCCTAAAGGCATGGGAGAACCACTTGCGTAGGAACCGCTCTATCGTGGTGGATCTGTTTCACGGTCAGCTCAAGTCCCAGGTGAAGTGTAAGACCTGCGGACACATCAGCGCTCGCTTCGACCCCTTCAACTTCCTGTCTCTGCCCCTGCCCATGGACAGCTCCATGCATCTGGAGATCACTGGTGAGAAGGCTGGGGGAACGATTCTGAAAATGTTTTTTCAAACGACAAAAACTAAATCACGTTTAACGTTGTGGTTTGTTTGTAGTCATTAAACTGGATGGCTCCACACCTGTGCGCTACGGCCTGCGGTTGAATATGGATGAAAAGTACACAGGGCTGAAGAAACAGCTGAGTGAACTGTGCAGTCTGAAGCCTGAGCAGATCCTCCTGGCTGAAGTCCATACCTCCAACATCAAGGTACTGAGACTGTTCCACTGACCACGTTGCAGGCCTCGTCTCGCTCAAAGTGTAGCCGGTAACACAGAGGGAAAGAGGCAACGTCATTCTTTGTGTGTAACTCGATTAGATATTAATTTAAAGGCTCAGTTTACTCAAACTACAAAAAAAGTCTAGCAACATATCAGAACAGATTTCTTAAAGCTTCAAAACTGTCTGCATGGCTAGATGCCACTACATATACAGTGTTTTTTGTAATTTGGGTGAATGAAGGAGATGAGGCACTTTTCACAACACTGTGTTTTAACCTTTTATAATGTCTGTTGCTCCATATTCCACATGCAGTGCTCTCTGTTACTGTACTACTGTGAAGTGCTGCAGTCTGATGACCCAATTCTTTGTGTTTAGAACTTTCCTCAGGACAACCACAAGGTCCGTCTGTCTATTAACGGCTTCCTGTGTGCATTTGAGATCCCGGTGCCAGGTTCACCAACGTCACTGAGCTCACCCACACTGACAGGTAAACCTGTTCACTCACACGTTGTCTTTGTACTCTTATCAGCACGGATCTGTCTGAAGCCACAGTTTCTCCATTTTGTCATCTCCTCGCTCTTCCCCTTCATTAGACATCACCCCAATAGCCAACGGCTCGTCTGCCAATGGGGACCTGGGCACTAAGACCGTCCTCATCCCCAACGGTGGGCCCGGCACCATGGTGCCCTGTAACCCGGAGTCGCCACTGGACAACGGGGTCGCTAACGGACACATCACACCGGTGCAGGAGAGTCCCTTCATTGGCTACATCATCGCCATGCACAGAAAGATGGTGAGAACTCAATACAAAAGCAGTGTTGCTGTATTGTACAGTACAATATGTGCAAAACCAATACTGTCAGTAATTGTACAGTTGAATGGATGAATGCTGTTTAAATAATGTATTTCTGCCAAATTATTTATGTTACAAAATCATTTCTTTACGTCATGCATCCTCCAGCAGTTAGTTGTAGTTGCTCTATATGTGATAGCCAAAAGAAATGACGTGCCTGACTGTGTCCCAGCTGTTTAGTAAAACTTAAATGTTTGTGTTGCCCCTTCAGATGCGTATGGAGTTGTACTTCTTGTCATCTCAGAAGAACCGGCCCAGTCTGTTCGGCATGCCGCTCATAGTTCCCTGCACTGTCCACACCAGTAAGAAGGATCTGTACGATGCCGTTTGGATCCAAGTGTCCCGACTGGCCAGCCCACTGCCTCCACAGGAAGCCAGCAACCACGCCCAGGATTGGTAGGCCTTCGGTCTTCTCCTTTCTACCAACATATTTTTTTGTGAATTATTCCGCTGTTGACGGAGTTACATTTAGGTTAGCGGTTATCCCCCGCTTCCACTCTTTGTGCTAATCTAAGCTAAACACATCACAATGCAATGTGAGTATCTTTACCAAGAGGAAATTGTCATAGCTCTTTTTTTAGATCTGAAGTGAAGATGATTAGGAATGTCCTGAGCAGATATGCACTATCAGGATCAGGGCTCATCGGTATCCGCTATCTAAAGCCTGATCCATATTCGCTCCTTTGTTTAGTGTAATTAACTCCAGGCACAAGTAACTGCCAACAGTGCCTTGTTATAAGAATAAAACCGTGACATTGTTTTGTAACACACAACGTTCTGAGCAAGTTGAGCGGTGAGTGTCAAAAACATATCCGCACTGAATTTTCTTCTTCTTTTCTTTTTTTTCCTTTTCTGCAGTGATGACAGTATGGGCTACCAGTACCCCTTTACTTTACGGGTTGTGGGTAAGGATGGCAACTCCTGTGCCTGGTGTCCTTGGTACAGGTAAGACATACCTACCTGTATAGTACAGAGTATTTCATATACACACAAATTAGGAAGTAATGTATCTGGTGGTGACGAGACATTGTCTAGATTTTTGTATGATATGATATATGTATGGTGATTTTGGTCGTAAGCTGTTCTATAAACAGAAAAGGAAAAAAAAATCTAAGGAAAAGCACAACAATTGATCAGATTGATCAAATTAACCTCAGACACAAATGAACAAAACCAAGACCAAGAATTAGATGTAGAGTGATGCATATTTGTTTTTTTAAGCTAGGAATGCTCATAATGTATGGGTTCCAAGATTGCAAGTTGCCTGCCCGTGAACATGTGTATGTACTGCAGCTGTACCTGTGTCTGTCTGTGCGTTTCCAGGTTCTGCCGAGGCTGTACAATAGAGTGTACAGAGGACAGAGCCTCTGTGGGAAATGCTTATATAGCCGTGGACTGGGACCCCACCGCCCTGCATCTCCGCTACCAGACCTCCCAGGAGAGGGTAAAACACACAGACTTAAATATAAAATTGCATGTTGTTTTCTTTAATTACATTTTTTTCTAGCTATGAGCGTGTAGCTCTTTCTTTTCCATTGGTTATGCTGTTAATTATCAGCCATTCACCTTGATGCTCTCTTCTCCCATCATAAAGAGAAATGCAAAGGCAGTGGTTACATCCTTAAATTAACATGTTGTTTGGCACAGTTTTTCTTTCCATCATTGTAATGTCAGTCTGTCACACCAACTGTCCTTTGAAGATATACTGTAACTGTCAATAGCACCATTTTTAGTTTTAGTTTATGTCCTCTGTACTGTAGTTGATAATTGTAAAAAAAAAAAAAAAATCCTAAATGAAGATAATCTTGTCAATATGTATAGATGAGAGTGAGCCATTTACTGCAGATCTCTCGGAGTGAGGCCTGCTGAGTGAGTTTCACTGCTCTGCGTCCTACTTTGTTTCCAGACTTTTCCAGCAGTTTTGATAAAGTCTTGCAATATTGTGTACGTTTTGAGATAAGAGCTAGCCGAGATAAGTAAATCTGCTAAACAGAATCTGCTTTAGTTCTAAAGTTGACCACACAGACTTACCTGTGAGCTGCTTAATGCTCAGTTCATTCAGCTTCAGAGTGAGATCCAATAAAGAGTCTAGGATTCTGGGACGTGTACGCTCTGCCATTAAGGTTATAATGTTACTTCAGCTGGTTTGTGATAGTGTACTCAAGTAAAGATACATACTATAAGAATGGTGGTACATGTCAATGTGGGTATTTGTAAAAAAAAAAAAAAAAAAAAAAAAATGCTGCCTCAGCTGTAATTTGTGCTGAAACAGACTAGTTAGCAGTAAGATCAGGGTTAAAACAGTACTCACATACAACATTAAGAAAACTACACATAGTTAGATGTCAAAAATCGAAGAAATCGCTTGGCTTTACCTTAAAAGACATCATCTTTCTAGAGTCAATGCTCTTCATCTGCTAACAGTTGCTGGTTGTGAAGAAGACAGACAAAAAATGTTGGCTGAGTCCTTTGCAGCGGCCTGGGTTCGAATCCGACCTGCGGCCCTTTGCTGCTTGTCATCCCCTCTCTCTCCCTCGACTTTCCTGTCTATCCACTGTCACTATCTAATAAAGGAAAAGCCCCCCAAAAAATAATCTTAAAGGGGTGATAGAATGCAAAACCGATTTTACCTTGTCATAGTTGAATAACGACAGTAAAATCCCATTGATACCCCTTTACTATGAAAATCTCATATTTTGAAACTGCCGCTGAAAACGGGTGAATCTCAACAAAGCTGGAAGTTGACGTCCGCATCCCAACTCCTAGTCTTTGTCACGCCCCAACATTTGCATAGGCTACACCACTGACCTGAGGTCAGCTTAGTCTTCTGAATCTAGCTAGGTCATGCAGATCTCCAGAGGTCCGCTATTTAATTAGTAAATTCACTTCTGAGATTTTTTTTATGCGAGAAATCAACTATGTAGAGGTCAAATATGGGCCGTTTTACGAAAATTGATGGCTAATTGCAAATTTTGTCCGACTGTGTGTCGGGAGTTCAGCGGCCGGTGCTGCCTGTGTTGCTGCCTCGCCGCCCGGCCCGCCTTCCTTCACAGACCCCGGCCTGCTGGGAGGTAGATGGAGCTCTGTCACGGCTGGCAGCCCACGGTACTCGATACGCGCGCAAAGTCACCGGTTTTTGGGTTAATGGACTACCAAACGCCCTGCCTGCTGCCCTGACAGAGCTCCAGGGCCTGCAGCTCCCCTCTTCCTGCTAAATGGCCGGTGTGTGTGAGTGAGAGTGCGGTCAGTGAGCTTGTTACGCCAGCAATCTCTTACCACAGGTTCCAGTTAATCTTATAATGGATATGTGTGTTGAGTTATTTAAACAAACGATATATACGAAATAAACGCCTCTTGTCCGCGAGTCTCATTGATAAAGCCTGCGGCTGGATGGAGCTCTATCAATGAGAGCTAGCTAGCCTCCTCTTAGACCTCTGAAACGAAACCCCTAATGTTCACAAAAATGCATTAAATTGAAATCGGACACCATTGTTTGCTTTATAAGACCTTGGGGTAGATGTTATATAAGTGGCATGACGAAATTCAAACTGTAAATATACTAGTTATGCCGAAATTGAAGCTAACTAGCCGCGATCTGTACACATAGCTAGGACTGAAGGGACAGTAGCAGCTAGCTAGCTAGCTAACGAAACTCCTAATGTCCACAAAAATACATTACATTGAAATCGGACACCATTGTTAGCTTTATAAGACCTTGGGGTAGCTGTTATATAAGTGGCGTGACGAAATTCAAACTGTAAATATACGAAAGATATGCCGAAAGTGTAGCAACAATCTTTTCCTATAGGATTAAATGGGACACATAGCCTAGCTAGCAGCTCCTCCTAAGGAGACCCCTCATGTTCACAAAAATGCATTAAATTGAAATTGGACACCATTGTTAGCTTCATAAGACCTTGGGGTAGCTGTTTTATAAGTGATGTGACGAAATTCAAACTGTAAATATACGAAAGTTATGCTGGCAGCCAGCCAGGTCGTCCAGTAACCGGGAAACGGTGACTTTCACTGGGTATGGAGTTTGCCGCTTTCTCGTCAAACTGTGGAGCTCCTGAAGTCCGACAAACAATATTTAACTTTGCAGTGTCTGAAATATGAGACCTGCTGTCTAGTCTACAATGGATGTGTATGTGGTTCGCTCAAACCAATCAGCGCGCAGCTCATCTAAATATTCATGAGCATACCATATTTGGAAGAAAAGCTCTTGTTCCAAATAGAGCCATATTCACAGGGTAGTTAAGGACCCATAAAATAGCACTTGGGCCATTTTCAGCCCAACCAATGTTACATACACTATTAGGAGACCTTAAGGAACAGTGTGAAATACCCTATATAATCATTCTATCACCCCTTTAAGAAAAAAAAAGAATGGCATGAATTCATCCTCACCCTGTTTAGTATCCTTACCATCATGGTCTCCCTGCAGATTGTGGAGGAGCACTGCAGTGTGGAGCAGTCCCGTCGGGCCCAGGCTGAGCCCATCAGCTTGGACAGCTGTCTGAAGGCCTTCACCAGCGAGGAAGAGCTGGGTGAGGACGAGCTCTACTACTGCTCCAAGTGCAAGACGCACCGGCTGGCCACTAAGAAGCTGGACCTCTGGAGGCTGCCACCCATGCTGGTCAGTGGCACACTTCTAAGTCTGTGTCAGACCTCTAGCTGTAGAACTCTACATGTGGTTTTCAATAGGGCTGCACAATTGATCGCAATTTTACCGAAATCGGAATATGGACTAGTGCAATATTTGTTAAAGGCAAAATGTGTCAAACCATTTTTAATTAAGTATTGTGGTGCTGCAGAGACTTCACAGCCTACAAATCGTATCCTACAGACTAAAGAAAAAAATCTTTGTTTGGTACAGATCCCGGCAATAAAAAATCACACTGTAATCATTTATGTTTTTTAATGTCAATATTTTTCAATGAGAATGATACAAAATTATCATTCCCTCCAAAATCATTAATCATATCGCGATCGCAATATCAGTCAAAAATAATTAGATCTTTTCCTCATATCGTGCAGCCCTAGTTTTCAGGACTATTTACTGTTTGTATTGAAACTATTTGAAGGACAACACAGTATGTGTGTGTTCTCTTCTTCAGATTGTGCACCTGAAACGCTTCCAGTTTGTAAATGGTCGTTGGATCAAATCCCAGAAGATTGTCAAGTTCCCGAGGGAGAGTTTTGACCCCAGCGCCTTCCTGGCTCCCAGAGACCTGGAGCAGCACTGCCTTCACTCCCGCAGTAAGAGCGAGGATCTGCTGAGGGTCGGAGAAGACAACCTGTCCTCCATCTCTGCCCCCGCTGGCTTCTGCAACCTCCCCAAAGGTTCCACATGTTGATTTAAGCCTGATATTTAGTTATTGCAAGCCAATCATGCACTGAGACTAGTTACATTTTTAAAGAGACATGCATTTTTTTTTTTATGTGTTTGATGTTTAACAGCATGACAGCTTGTGAAACACAATAGATTGAAGTATAAATAAGCAGAGCAGCTAATGGCCCAATGGCAGAGGACGTGTATTTAACTCTGTGGTTTCCCAACAGCCTCCCCTGCCTCTAGCAGGAAGTCAACGCCTTCCCTTAGCCGGACCAGCAGCCCCTCTGGCAGCCCAAAGACCGGCAGCGTAGGCCGCAGGCCAGGCCGGCTACGCCTGCCCCAGCTGGGCAGCAGACACCGTCTCTCTAACAGCAAGGAGAACCTGGATGGAGCTGCTAATCCTGAGGCTGAGCCACGGGACGGTACGCCACAGCCAGACACAGAGGGGAGCACAGCAGAGGCAGAAGAATCAAGCCTTCCTGGATTAGGAGACATGATCGCGTCGGAGGCATCGTGCGGTACTGAGGTGTCCAGCAGCCTCTGTGACGTGGTCCTGGTGAACGGTGACAGCAACGGGCTAAGCTCAGACTGCAGCACAGAGAGCAGCATGGACCCTGACAACTCGCTGCTCCAGCACAGTGACAACATGTGTCTGGACGCCATCTACAACCTCTATGCAATATCAGTAAGTATCACACATCAACATTACCGTCACACAAGTACGTTTTTTTTCTTTTTCTGCTTTGAAACAAAGTCTAAAATATTGTTCTGCTTTATCTCATCAGTGTCATTCAGGAATCATGGGAGGAGGCCACTATGTGACGTATGCCAAAAACCCAAATGAGAAATGGTACTGCTATAATGACAGCAGCTGTAAGGTAAGGCGTTAGGACACTTCATGTTCTACTTCCACAATTAATAGCATACCTTTCATTACTGTATTTTGATTATTGCCGTGGATAACTGTGACATCACAACCATACAAAAGTCCCAGCGGCTCGTTTTAGGTCACAGTTTCTGAATACGGGCTATGCGCATTTCACTGCAGATTGAGCGTTAGGATATTTTCACAGTATTTATGAGGCACCTCGGTCTGCTTTATAATTAAAAACAAAAGACATGGAAATCTAGCTATCTACAATATCGATCCTTGTAATAAAGGGGGCAAGACTTAAGGCAGAGCAGCAAAAGGTTAGTTAAGTAATAGTTTTTTTGTTTTGTTTTTACACCTATCGAACAATAAAGATATCAAAGGGAAAACACATCTATATAAACTGATTGGAATAAAAGCCATTATATGCAGTATTTGGAAATCCTTGACGTTGGAGGCATCTAGTGGTGGGTACATGCCATCACATATCTTAAATCTGCCTGTAATATTTTCCAGAATTGAACAACTCATAACAGGTTAATCGACATGTTCCTTGAAAAGATCAATCACATCCCCTCTTTGTTTTACAAAAAAAAAAAAAAATTCCTCCAGGAAGTGCACTCTGAGGAGATCGACACTGACTCGGCGTACATCCTCTTCTACGAGCAGCAAGGAGTCGACTACTCCCAGTTTCTGCCAAAGATTGATGGCAAGAAGATGGCCGACACCAGTAGCATGGATGAAGACTTTGAGTCTGACTACAAGAAATACTGTGTCCTCCAGTGATCGCACCTCGTCTTCCATCAGCCAGCACTACACCTGCTCTCTGCTCCCGCCTGCTGCTCTGAGCAGGAAGCACCAGGCGTTCAGATCGTTTGGAAGAATTCTGACAAACTGCTAATGACTAGAGTCGGACTGTGGTCTCGGTCTTTAGGGATGCGTCGCAGCACTTTCTACACTTGATCGCAAACGTATTTTAGTGCAAAGGTTTGCCGAGACAACAATGAAGCCCTGGAAAAAGCACTGAACTGGTGCACTTTGCTGAGCCTGACAAAACAACCCCCCTCCTCCTCCTCCTCCCCCCTCCTCCCCTCATGTGAACAACCCTCGCCATAACATACATGTAACATATACTTGCATACTAACGCATCTCTGAATGTACGGCCAAGTCATGAAGTGATGTTGCTTTGTTATTGTGCATTTATCACTAGTGATGTCAAAATGAAAAGAAAAAAAAATTTACACCTGGAGTTATCATGTGATCTGAGCCTGAATATCTTCTAGGAAGGAAAATGATGACGCCATAGAATGAAGTCCAGGCAAAGCCAATGATTGGATACAGGTTGAGTTTTAAATGCCAAGTGTAAACGGGGCCCAAGAGTTAAAGAACCTGTGTTGATGTCATGTTTGACGCCACAGATCAACATGATGTTGACATTTGGTATCTAGTGTATTGGATACTATGACTAAGCTTTTATTAAAAAAAAAAAAAAAAAAAAGGTTCTGAAAGGTTTTATTAGCGATAGTGTCACTAGGGAAAATATAAGTCACATGCTACCTCATCGCTTCCTGCAGTCTGTCGGCCAACTGTACCCTAAAAGTCTGTGACAGTATTATTAATAACACATACAATGCTTCCTTACAGTGTAGGAGGCATGGTACACACAGCCCCTGATGTGGCCATACAATTAGGCATTTTTGCCAAAACGGTTTCATTCCACAGCTGCCAAATATCAGTGGTGATTTGTGCATTGTTGACCTGTGTGCACCCATAACTTCTTTGAAACTGGGTTTGTTTAGGACACAGGTGCCATGATCTCAAAAGAAGGCTTAAAGAGTAATATACAGTATACAGTATGTTCAAAACGTTTTCTTTTTTTTTTTGGATTCTACAAATGCTTCAGTAGCCACTTCAGGTTGTAAATGGATATTCATTTCAAAGCTACACCAGAGGCATCGGGCTTGTCTTCACAGCGCTGTGACATGAACCTTTCACCTGCTGCAATTCTCAAATTGATCTGGTATACTAATGTTCATATGCTCCCCAAAGAAAAAGTTGGGCCGAAAACTATTTTACCTGTCATTTTAACATTATATTATTTAAAGAGTAACTTAAAAGAGTACTCCACCGATTTAGCTTTGCACTCCTATATAACATTGTCGGACCCACAAAGGCCAGTAAAAACAAACTGATACAAATCAATGCGTCAGAATGCGAGATGTCATCTTTTTTTATGTCGCACATTCATCTTTCTTGTCAATACCGACCTATACCTTCATTACCCACAATGCAACTCAGCGGCTAACAATTCAATCAATCAGACATTCGGGTGTGTTATGCTAGTAGCAGTTAAACGGCTACAGAGGTCTAACAGGATCACTTCTTTCGAATTCCGCACACCCAGATTCTGTTTTTTTTTTTTTTTTCTTTCATTTTCAGACGTAATCTTTAGCCCCATTTGACGCTGAATCAAGTGACATCACATGAGGACATTTTAAGACTCCACACCGCTCCCTCTGGAGACACAAAATACTTTTTTTTCACATATTCACTAGTGCTCCCCAACACCTGGAAAAACGCTTTGATGTGTAAAATCCGCCAAGTTCCCGTTTTTAACACCAGGCTGAAAAACTTTTACTGCTCTCTCTGGTTGAAAGTTTTACACATGTTTCTGTGTGCCTAGTGGCTCCTGTAACCACACCCAACCGAGATGTCACAGTGTCCTGGAGTACACTTGTGCATCACTGCAGCAAGGTGTGAAGTGAAACCACTGTCACCAAAAACCACATTTTCCGGATGTGTTAAGTTACTCTTTAAAGGCTCTCAAAGTTGCCATTAATGGAGCGCTCCCCTGCACATTGTGGTGAACTTGATTTTCAAGATGGCACCCTGCTAAATAGCTTCACAAACCCGCTGATATCACATGGTTTTAGTTTACTGTTCATTTATTCCTTCAAAACAAAGCACGGCCTGTTGAATCCGTTGGCTACAGTACAGTACGTGTCTGGACTGTAGTCAGACCTGTAAAAACATCACACAGCACTGAACCTAACGTTTAGATTCTCATTTGTTTTCTGTGCGGCGAGACTAAATATTGGTTTCATGTAAATTCCAAATTCTGTTTCTTCCTTTTTTTTAATTTTTTTAATTTGAAGGTTTGGCTACTTGATGTGACTGTTGAGGTTAGTTTGAAATGAACACACCCGTGTGTTGCTGTGTGGAGTCGAGTGGCAGAGCTTTGTGTAGCAGCATGTATGGAGCTCTTCCTGCGCGGGGCTCTGTCTAATCACTGTGAACGGACAGCAGACAGTTCCCCACTTTGTCTTTCGAAATCACAGGAGATGAATCTCTGTGTTCACCCCTTTTTAGCTGCTGTATTTATGAGGAGAAGGTGTCATTATGGATGTATTTGGAGAGATATCTGTCATTGAATGAAACTTTATATTCCTTTGCCGAGTACATTTGTTGAACAAATGGAAATGTACAGATGAGTGCTATTTATGTTTTCTTGCTCAGCTCTTTTCGTCCTCCACCCTCCTGCCTTTCCACCGAGCTGTAGACGATGTCCAGTTGGTGTCGGTGTTTGAAACGTCATCACATGGCTCAAAGCAGTGGTGTAGTCTAATGTATTATAGTGGGTATGCTGTACTGTATATGTATATATGGGCCAGGATGGGGGGCATAACATAGTGGGGGGGTCTGGGTGCCCTCCCCCAGGACAATTCTGAGCGTCAAAGACTTAGTTTCCTGCATTCTGACACACTTTTATGCACCAATTTATGGTGGAAATACCTTTGTTTAGCCTATGCGAAGAAAAAAAACACATGACAATTCAAATATATATCTAAATTATAATGCAAAGTATGTTGTTACATGTCATTGCACATTTTTAAGTGGGTATATGGAAATCCTGGAGCTTTCTTAGTGGGTATATTGCGTATACCTGCGTATCACGTAGACCAGTGGTTCCCAACCTGGGGTCCGGGGACCCCTCAGGGGGGCGGCGGCAAAGATCACAGGGGGTGCGCAAGTCTTTATCTGGTTTGAGGTTGAGGTAACACGTGCACATGTTAAACAAATTATGATAATACACTAGAATATATCATTTATACAAAAGTCTGTATAAAAACTATATATTTTTGTTCTGGCTTAAAATTGTAGGCAGGCTACTTAGTAGGCCAAACCTCCGGGACCTCTTAACCTGGGACCCTTGCTGTCATCAGGTCAGCTGCTAGCTGCTATCATCCTCGTTTTTCCTGCCGCCACCGCATCACTATTTTATGAATGAAATATGGCCAAAAAACGTAAAAGTGCTGATAACTGCTCTCTATCAAAAAAGAAAGTAAGGCTCTATCTCAAGAGTTACCTCAACTTCGGTTTCAGGGAGGGGGTGGGGGGTCTCAGCTTTTCTTAGACATGAGTAGGGGGGGGCGCCAAGGAAAAAAGGTTGGGAACCATTGACGTAGACTACACCACTGGCTCAAAGGGAAAATGTTCCTAAGGATTGGTCTCTTGACAACCCAGTTTGTAATGTTTGCTTCATTTAAAGGTGCAATAGCTGTCAACTTTTATTTTATTTTTTTGTGGCTGCGGATGTTCCCTCAAACGACTACTTGTGTTGATGCTAAGCCTACCGCAACTGTAGCTTAAACTATAAAAAGCAAAAACACAATTTTAAAGTTGGAGTGAATTTCAGCACGACTTTCGTAATCCAGGAACAAAGATCTTCTGCCCAAAAGAGCTAAATATTGACGTTGAAATTGGTTGAAACACGATCTTGTGAACCACAGAAATAGTATGTCCATCTGCCCCCCCCTCCTCCCCTCCCCCAGAACCCAGAAGAGTAGTTCGGAGTGTCGGCAGGCAGTGCAATCTACTACTGAGCTGTCTGTCAGTGTCTGTAGCCTCTTTTTATTTAAGTTCATTTCTGTTGGATCTGAACCAGACGTGTTAATTTAAAGAACTTTTTGTAAGGTGTTCGTTGAAAGAAAAGTGATGTTGCACTGACATGAAAACATGTACATACAAAAAAATATGTTTTGTAAATAAGCCAATGAAAACTATGTATTTGAATATGAACTGTACAAAATACTGTACTTGTAGTTGTATATGGAGTGATACCGTTGATCTGTAACAAAATACCCAAGCAACAAATTAAATTCTGCAGAGGAAACGTTAACACCAGATTGAAATGTGTTGTTTTCTGTGTTCTGAGCAATGCAGAGTTTACTTTTAATGGCGATCTGTCGTTCGGTAGACTCCACCACTGGTCCAGACTAAATATATGGAAAACTTTGGTACAGGCATTCATGTTCCCCACAGGATGAATTGTTATACATCTGGTGATCCATCTTTTACAATCATCTAATTTGCAGTAGAACGATAGTATGGTATGGTATTCTATTCTGATATAGGTATTTACAAACTGCTTGGCACATATGAATGAATGAATGAATAAATAAATTGTTTGTTTTGTTGTCCATCCATTACAGGATTATTCAGACCCATTTGAAATAAATATTTTCCTAGTGCTGACGCAAAACAAAATGTACATAAACAATATCAACAAAATCAGTTTAGGTAGCCTAGTTTTGTTGGATGCAAACCACCCAAAGTCAGATTAACAAATTATTCCAATGAAAAACTTAAAATATGGTTGGTTTTAATGAATTTCTATGAGAGATTGTAAGGAGAACAAAGCGTATATGGGTTTTTTAGACATATTTAACCCTCATGTTGTTGATGTTGCAGATCTTTCACCTTAGTAAAAACAGCAGTACAGCAATGTAAAAATATTCCAATACAAGCAAAAGTCCTGCATTAGATTATTATCAAACTGAAAGTATAAAAAGTAAGTGGTTCCCCTGTCAGTGTTGGTGGTTTACTTTACTGTATGAGTCATTCTATAGAAACAACCCACTTTTCTGTCCCCAGGCTTTGAAAAACAAATCATACTTTTTAGTCACATTTGATTTTTATATTTTAATAATGAGCATGTTCTTTGAATATAACTATTTGAGCCATGGATTGGACACTAGTTGTTTTTAATCAATTATATAAAATTCCAAGTAAAAGAAAATTGCTATATATAATTGCATATATGGAGGTTTAAGAGCATTTTTTGAGTTTAAAAAGATATTTTTCTCCCATTTTAAATGCAATAATGTTTACACCAATATCACATTCATGAAGTGGATAACAAAACAAAATAAAGTACCAACTAAATATTGTAAATAATATTATGAAAATGTCTGTCCCCTGGTGTCATGTCACCGGTGTTACCACTTAACAATAATCCCTATTCTGAAAAAATCGGAAGAGTTTTAACATCACTTCCTGTACTGTACATTCTACTTCCTAAAGAACTGTACATGAAGACACTTGGTAAATCTACTGTCTCTTTTAAAATGTTGGAAATGTTCTCATTTATCCCATCATTTCGTGCGAGGCTTTCAGCTATATAAGAACAAAGATTAAACAAATGGATTAACTTAGATATTTAAGTGAGTTCAGCATGATTAGCAACATATAGTTTGAAGCTGTCACATAAATGTGAGTAAAAGTAGGCTACTTAGTCATTGCATAAATTTGCTAGTGTGGAGTTAAGCATAACAGCTGATTGTTAAGTCGAAACCAGAGAGTAGCCTACTGCATGTCATCTGGACAATCCACCTACAGATATAATATAGTACAAAGTCCCTAAGAACAACAGATTCTCACTCCCATCACGTAAAATACGGACGCTTGTTCAGGTGCCTTTGGCGTTGCCATTTGACGCTAAAGGAGACTTTTATCTAAACGCGCTTGGTCGGGACTATTGGCGTCACTTTTGATGCAGTTAGGTTAAGGAAAAGGTCGTGGGTGGGCTTACGTTTCCATGACACGCAGGACAAGAATGGGACGGTTGGGTTTAGGAAAAGAAGAACGGGACGGTTGGGGTCTTGGACCCTTAGGGGGTCCTCTGAGTTACTGCAGGGGGGGCCACCAAAATATTTAACCAGAGTCTTAACCAGAATCCAACATATTATTAGCAAAAATAAATCAGCCTATTATTGAAAAAACAAAAACATTATTGATAGTCTAACTGGCCTACAGGTGAGGTAGTCACTTAGGTAGCCAGATACAGTTCATCCTAAGGATTCACTGTGCCACATGTATGTTTAATATTAAAACATGATTTATAAAATCATGCCAACAATTATTATTTGAATAGCTTTGTATTCTTTTGACTAAAAAAAGTATGTATAAAGGCCTTAGGCCGCTCTACACATTATTGTAGGCCCAGTTTAATATTCAACTTCATTTTATACAATATATGCAGTAGAGCCGATCGATATATCGGCAGGCCGATATTAGGCATTTTCCAAACTATCGATAGCGGCATTTATAATGGCCAATAAATGAATATTTAAAAACACCGTTCCCCCATGTTAGAGTGTTGGCGTTTCATAGTTTGTCCACCAGAGGGAACTCTACACCGTCCCTGCTGGCAACACTCGTGTTTAACCCTTTAAGTTTCATATCTTAAGTTTGTATTTTTATACATTTTATTTATCAGAACTTTAATATATTTTGATGTTCCTCTGTTCTGTTGTGACAATACAACAAAGTTTATTTTTAAACTGCATTATCATATTATTTTAGTAAGGACTCATAAATAACTACAAATAACTAATGTTAGGGAAATCTGTTTATGTTTTGTTACGTGTTTCTGGATTTAAAAAAAAAAATATCTCGGCCGATATATCGGATTTTTAAATCATCAAATATTTGTATCGATATCGGACTTAAAAATCATCAATTATCAGTCGGGCTCTAATATGTAGTAGGGGGTCCCTGTTTCGTCTCTCTTAAGGGGTCCTTGGCTTAAAAAACGTTGACGACCCCTGCTTTAATCGATAAACCAGCCATAGTCGATCTTTAAGGCGTAATAGTTGTTGCTTGAGGGCCTCAAATGTGTGCTGTGAACGGTGTGAACATCTCAGTCAGCATTAGGTAAGTGAAGAGGAAAAGTCCCTTCACACTGTGCATATGAAAGACATATCTGCATTTCAGTAGCAGTGTTTCCTTAGGGGGAAGTTTCTGTAGAGATCCTTCATGTGGTTACCTTTCGCATCTGCACACAGGCTTACTGCAGCAACATTATACTTTACGCTCAGGAAGGAGAGTGACGAGTAAAACTATTTTAAACGAGCCATGCTTGCAGCTCTGTAAAGCTGTGCACACAGCACAGCAGTGCTTGGAGCTAAATGCTGTCAGTATGGAAACATGCTCATGTTAATGATAATGTTAACATGTTGCTTAGCAAATTAAAGTTCACGTGTTCACTGACTAAATACAAAGTACAACAAAGGGCTGATGGGAATCAGGTAATTGGTCATACAACAACTTGAGTCAAAGAAGGTTATTGACCCTTTATACCAAATGGTTATACAGTCCGAGCAGCAACAAGGGGAGAGCTGGGAGACAGAGTTTCCCCTTAATAAACATATAAATGAAGATTAGATCTTAAACCAACAATAGCAAACCTTGAGCACATGAGAAACTGTTTGAGATGATGGAGGAATAGCAAAAGCAGTTGACATTTCAGCAGAGTAATAATAAGGAGTATGAGGTTATAATGGTTATAACTAGGCATGGGCCGGTATACGATTCTGACGGGATGATAACCTTCAGCAAAAATATCACGGTTTCATGGTATTGCAATTATAGCTTTAAAATGTATTATTTTTTTAAACGTCTGGGTAAAATACATTTCTTCCCCCTGTTGAACACAATGTATTTTATTTTTAAACATTCTGCACACTGGCAGGGAGACGGATTACTAAACTGCAGTTTCTCTCCTTGACCACTCCTCATACCTTAGGAACGGTATAACAGAAAATGTTAGTGGTTTTGAAACCTTTACTTTTTCAAACCGCGGTATACCTTGAAACCTGTAACCGGCCCATACCTAATTATAGAATAGAATAGAATAGAATAAATCTTTATTGTCCACCAGGGTGGACATTTTTCTTTGGCTCACCAGACATACAAGACAGATAAACATACAGACACATCTCAGACATGACAGTTGAGTATAAAAAATAATGTGAAAAAAAACAAAAAATACATGTTATAACCATGTACACCTGCATAATTATGATTTAATCTGAATTCAGGAACTCTGACATGTAGAGATGTTCCGATACCATTTTTTCCTTCCCGATATTGATTCCGATACCTGAACTTGAGTATCGACCGATACTAAGTACTGATCCTATATCTGTGCATTAAGAAAAATATATATTATTGAGTACTATTTAACAGCTGCAAACTAACTACTAACGCTGTGTGGATGTGATATGATTGTTATCGTTGTATGGCCTTGCTCAGGTGAAACCTTTTGTAAAGCAAATACATACAGAGAATGAATGCCACATTCCTTTTATTGTCTAGTTTGACAGTCAGTCATTACTGAAAAAGAACATAAACTACGTTAAAGTAGATTTTTCGGGGCTAAATTATGTTGTATCGGATCGATGCCTAGACTCGCGTACTCGCCGATACCAGCATTTGTCGGAGGGATTTTCGATACTGGAATCGGTATCTCGGTAACTCTACTGGAATGTGCAGGTGCTTTTACTTAACGTATATCGCAGCCTTTCGCGATGTGTTATTTGCGCCAGTTGATATTGTGATGGCGATAAAAAAATACAACAACGATATATTGTGCAGCCCTAACTTATACCATCATTTATTCTGGTCTGAAAGAGTTTTATGTTGAAATGTTAACTTTGTTAGTACCCAACTTGTATTTACCCTGTATTTATCAGGTTTTTTTTGTTGAATTGTAAATCGTATACTTGTACCCAATACAACAAAGTTTATTTTTAAACTGCATTATCATATTAGTTTAGTAAATTAATCTGACTTTGGGTGGTTTGCATCCAACAAAACTAGGCTACCTAAACTGATTTTTTTCAGTCTTCCTATCCCAAATAATCTAATCAGTGATCACTTTATTGACCCCAGTCACAGCCCATTCAAGCTAAGTTTTTTGTAGTTCTGATGTCTGGGAGAGTTTATATAACCATAGTTCAGTATTCGTGCTGAACATCAGGTACATGTAGAATGTGATACAGAGTGTGATGCAGCTCAAACCGCCCGCTGCGCCTGTTCATTTCCTTTGCTTATGTTGTGGTTGACACGCAATAAGAACTCTTGCTGGTGACAATACAGACAGGCTTAAGGTTAACACAACACATGGTTGAATTTTTAGGTAACCGCGGAGAGAATAAACGCAGAACAGAGACAGACAGACTGCTTCAACGTAACGGTTCCAGCAGGCTTCTTATCAAACGTGTGTTCATCAGAAAACAAAGGTAAGGCGGTTTAGTATGGCAATACAGTTTTTTTAATGTATGAGCTTATTGTGTCTCTTACTGTGCGTTCTTATTGTTTTGGGCTTCACAGGATGTTCTTACGTCAAACTTCTACAATGTTAGTATTTTTCCTCTTGTAATTAATAATCTTGTAATTCCTCTTGTAATTTCCTGTGTAATTAATAAAAGAAAGTACATCATTGTATTGTTCCTGCTCAGCCTTTCTTTGGATCACTGGAGTCATTTTAATTGCTACACTATCACCTCCCAGGCTGAGGTGATGTTCTTTCATTAAAATCGCCCTTGTTAAGGAGAAGACACAATGCCGACTAATTCCACCAGTGAAGACGGGACTGCCACAGGTAAGATTCACATCCAGTTGTGTTCAATGACACGTGTGAGAGCGTGTTGAAGCTGACTGTTTATGTCCTGACTTGTTTAGATTGGCCCCTGGACCGGCTTGTCTGCTTCCTCATAGGGGCCCTCTCCTTCACCATCCTGGTGTTCACACTGCTGGGGGTCGTGTGTCTCAGAAAGTAAGGCAGGCTGAAATGATTTCACAAGGAATTTACTGGATGATTGGATGTGTCATTTGATTTGGCTGAGTTTAGATTGCAGTTGTAAAATGTTTATAGAACAATGTTTATTAGCTGAAAACACAAAGTGTAACGTATTCAATATTGCATCAACAAGTGCAATTGCCTTTGAATTGGTATTTCTAGATATCATATGATCTGCTTTTGATCCCAGGAAAACTGAGGGCTTTTAGCTTTCACAATGAAATACCTTTTATTTTAAATAGCGGACTAACACTGTCATAGCACGTAATTGTAGCACAGGTTTAATTAACTATCAACATTAATGATGTCTCTGTTTGTATTTATGTAAAGTTTATTTTGAGAGCACATTTAAACACAGCTTAAGCTGACCAAAAAAGCACCAAGATGCTGTATAATTGAACACTGAAATGTAAAACATAAGTCGTAGATAGAAAACACAAAAGAACATTCCAACGACAACAACGATCTGCAAATCACAAATAGGCCTACATCATTTTAAGAATATTTAAGTGTCCTAATAAGCCAAGTGCAAATACCTGCAAATGGAATGCAGCTATTTTGAATGCTTTTAGTTACACATGAGGTTTTCCTGTACGGAAGAGGATTAGGGCCACATGTGAGTTCTGAGTTTAAAGTCCGAATTCTGAGAATAAAGTCCGGATTCTGACTTTAATCTCGGAATTCTGATTTTATTCTCAGAATTCCGACTTTTTTTTAAAGTCTAATTGATTTTTTTTTTAAAGGTGCAATATGTAATACTGACAGCTAGTGTTTAAAATAGTTACTGCAGTACAAATTCAAAATACTGGAGAGAGTCGTCTCCCCCGCCCCCTCCTCCTCAGACTCGAAGTTGACGTTGGTTGCCAGGCTGATACCGGAGCATCCACAACAATGTTGCTAGACGCTTGTCTCACATAGCCAGACATTACTTCACAGCACAGCGGAGTAGCTAATGTTAGATGCTGGCTATATTGACAGTCATAAAAGCCCGTGCTCACGTGGAGCTCTGTACCCAACTGACAGACACTTTTTCGGCTTAGTATTACGCTAAAAATACCACTACCTTGCCGTCCTTTTCCACCCGACTGAACACACTTTATTGGCTTATAATTACGGCAACAATCGCTAAACACACTGCAAACTCAAGGTCCTCTCTTTCCGATTTACAACCCCCCTCTCTTGGCTTCAAATAACTCACCATTGTCGGCTACAGCCGCTTACACGTTGTAAACAGCCGTGGCTGCTTGCCTGGTCCTAGTAACGTTAGCAGGGTTAGCATGGCGGCGTTAGCCAGGACCAGTCGGGATCACTTCACTGGCTGTGTCTCAATTGTTTTTGCGAGTAACCAACTTGGGTACTAGTTATATAATTCAATGTGAGTAGCTACACAAATGTTGAAATGACATAAAATGCCCGTCCCTAGTAGCTGTGATAAACTCTGCATCCTTTTGGGCTCTAAGCTATCTCCATCTTTCAAATGCATCTCCAATATTTACCTAGACGGGTTTGTTACGTCTCTGGTCATGCAACTCTTAGAAACATGCGGGTTTTTTTTGTCGGGTAAAATCAATCTCCGTTGATCCTGTTTGTTTGTTTGCTGCTTTTATGGCTGTACTAACCTCACAGCTGTAGCGCGCTGGGTTTACGTTTTTACAGGTATATCTGGCAACCCGGCTTGGCTGACAAACTGGGCAGTTGATAACAACAAACAGGCCAAAACACAAACAGAAATTCCGTCACAGAACGGAAATTTCAAAAGGAGAAAATACCGGCATTAGCATTGTTGTCAAAAAAGATAGTATTTCAACTTAGCATGTTTCCTTAATATCTGATGATGCATTGGGGTCATTTTTGGATTTATTACAGTAAATATATTACATATTGGACCTTTAAATTAAAAAAATAGAAAAAAAAGTCTGAATTCTGAGAATAAAGTTGAATTCTGAGATTGAAGTCAGAATTCTGACTTTACTATCAGAATTCTGACTTTAAACTCACAACTCAATACATTTTTTCACATGTGGCCTTAATCCTCCTCCGTATCCTGCCATGTCAAAATGTCTGCGGAAAATGGCCAACACCATGAATTTCTGCAGAAATGCACCATAGGTTAATGCTAGGTATGTTGATCCACCACTTTGGTCCAAAATATTTGACAACTAGGAATGCCATAAAATTTGGTATTAACACTCATGACCCGGGTGATTATTCTGTCAATTCTATTAGCCACCAGCAGGTTGAACGTTTTGGGTTTGTGTGAAATTAGATGGATTGCCATAAAATGACGATTAAATTCCCCTCAGGATGAATGGTAATCACTTTGGTGATCCCCTGAATTTTCATCTTGCGCCACCATCAGGTCAAAGTTTTAATTTGTCCTTAGGTTTCTGACCAAATACCTGCACAAAAAAGAGACATTTCCATCAGCCTCAGCTGTACTTTGAGCTTAGCGCTTGTTAGCATATGTTAGCCAGCTAACACAGAAAAACAAGATGGTTAAGATATTATAACCAGCTAAACATCATCATGTTTGCATTGTTAATGTGAGCATATTAGCATGTTAACATTAACATTACCACTGTGCTAAAAGAAATATAAGAAATAGATTATTTATATTCAAGGCTTTCTTGTGAAATAGGTTCTTAAGCCTCCAACTGGAAATAGTGATGTTCCCACAGAAACATTACTTACTCCAACTGTTGTTTCTTAAAGAGGTAGATATTTAGTTTTCTTTATCTTATCTCCAGCTAACACCACAGCTGCCTAGAGCTTTTGTTGGAATCCTTGAAAACCTGGCTTGCACAGTGTTAGGTGTTTTACAATATACACTACTTTTTCTTTCAGATATCATTCTTTGGTCCGGACCATTCGAGAGCTGCAGCGTAGCAAGTTGTTGCTGGATGCTGTTCCTCGGCTGGAAGCTCCCCTCATGCCTATGAAACCAGGTCCAGCAGCGGGGGATGAGGAGGAGGAGGAAGTGGAGCTTCCTCCCCAAATTCCCCTGCAGCAGAGCAGCACATTCAGGCCCTGCTCCAAGAGGCTGTGGAAAGGCCTGCAGCAGGTACTACTCATACACCAACCTTTAGTGAGGACAGCATAACTGTCTTCATGTCATCACATGATGCTGATATTTTATGCAGTCAGATATTTGACCTACTTAAGGGCTGCTTTGTTTCCGTTAGGAATCAGCTGGAGACACAGCAGAGGAAATCTCACATGCAAGATAGGCTGAACTGAATTTTAACTGTACATGTGACACATGATCTGTGTTATCTCACCAATGTGGCTTAACAGTATTAGTGCTAATCAAGTCTCCTTTGGCACAAACGAGACTTGATCAGCACTAATACTGTAATTTTTTAATGAAGCTATATTTTACTGTGCCTCCAGATAGAGCCAAAATCAGACATTTCTGGTACAATTTATTAAAAAATGATCTTATTAATCCCACACTGGGGAAATTCCCTTATTACAGCAGCTCAAAAGAAAAATTCAGACAACAGAATAACACATTAAATACATAGGAAAAATATACAAAAAGTATTGTAAGAAATAGAAAAAAGTAAGAGTGATAATAACAGTAATATGTACACTATACCCCCTTATTTAAACGGACTATATATACACAGATATACAGATGAGTAAGGTGCGGATGAATAGAAATGACATTGCACAGTAGGCGGTGACATGGAGTAATAAATAAATAAATATGCATAGTGCACAACATTGTCAAGTGATGGCTCATGTTGCAGAATTATTATTATAATGTAGTAGAGTCTGACTGCTGCTGGAATAAAGGTCCTACGGTAGAGCTCATTCTTGCACTGAGTGTGCAACAGTCTGCTGCTGAAGGAGCTGCTCAGGGAACTCACAGTCTCGTGCAGGGGGTGAGATGTGTTGCCCATGATTGATGCCAGTTTGGCTAACATCCTCCTCTCCCCCACCTCCTCTATGCTGTCAAGAGGGCAGACCAGTACAGAGCTAGCCCTCTTCACCAGTCTGTTTCAGGCTACTGCATTGGAGATTGCAGATGCCACCACATAGTCATAAAAGGTTTTTAACCTTCTGCACACACCAAAGGACCTCAGTCTCCTCAGCAGGTGGAGGCTTTGGCCCTTTTTGTACAGGACGTCTGTGTTTTTTGGATCAGTCCAGTTTTTTGTTGAGGTGAACACCCAGGTGTTTGTATGTCTCCACCATCTCAATGTCGACACCCTGATGTTTACCGGGGTAGTACCGGGCAGCCTCCTGCGAAAGTCAACCACCATCATGTTTTGCTGGCGTTAATGTGAAGGTGGTTTGACTCACACCAGTTGACAAAGTCCCAGATGACCTCCCGGTATTCCTGGTCATTGTCCTCTGATACCCGCCCAACAATGGCAGTATCATCAAAGAACTTCTGCATGTGACAGCTGCTCATGTTGTGCCTGAAGTCCGCTGTATACAGGGTGAGACGAAAAGGAGTGAGCACTGTGCCCTGTGGTGCTCCTGTGGTGCACCTGTGCTGCTCATCACCACATCAGACACACAGGGCCAGATGTACTAACGCTTTTGCGCCCACTTCAGTCGTATTTGTTTCGCAACGTGCGCGTAAAAGCATGGCGAGGTATGTACAAACAGGCCGCACTGAGGTGAAAGCGCAGACTGCCTGTCGCGGGGACTGAAAATGGTAAATTGTGCTTTGGCAGCAGTAATCCGAGCAAGACGAAGACATGTCAAAGAGACGAGCTGAAAGGAGTTTTGCCACAAGGATCACACTCACACGAAATCATTAAGCGTTACAGATTAAGCAGCCATGCAATATTACAGTTACTGGAAGAAATCAAAGATGACACTGAATCTCCGACTCAGCGTTCACATTCCATTCCAACAATTGTTAAACTCATTGCTACATTACAAATATTGGCATCAGGATCATTTCAAACAGTCATAGCATCAGCAAAGGGAATATCGCAGTCACTCAGCCGTATCATAGCACCAGTACTTAACGCTTTGCTACAGCACACTAGTCAATACATACATTTCCCCACCACTAATGCCGAAATAACAACCATGGCTAATGACCCCATTACACAAACCAACAACAGCAGCTCAGCAAAATTACAACCGGGCACACATTCAGACGAGGGGGGGAGATTGAGCGTACATTTGGGGTCTTGAAAAGCCGGATGAGCTGCTTGGACAGTACAGGTGGAGCGCAATTTACGGTATAGTGGGCGGAGAAAGGCGCTGATTACCCGATGAACTGCAGGTTTGGTAAGTACGACGTAAGCTGATGTATCACAGCGTGCGCTTTCTGCGGGTTGGCCATGGCGCTGATAACGCTACTTTCGCAAATGTACATACATCTGGCCCACAGTCCTGGAGCCTCATATATGGTCTGTCAGTGAAGTAGTTGATGGTCCATGCGGACAGGTCGGGGGGGGGTCAACTCCACCTCCCAATAGCTTCCCCCAGAGCAGTGATAGTATAATTGTATTGACAGCACTGGAGAAATAAAAAAAATATGACTTTCACAGTGCTCCCAGTGTTCTCCAGGTGTGACAATGAATAAGAATGAATGAGTGTGTGACTTTGACCAGGATGATGTTGTTTGCATGTCCTCTTAGTCTGCTGTCCTCCTAACCCAAAGTCACCTCTTATGGTATTTGTTCAAGGGTCCCCATGTTACCAAGTCAGACCTGAACCTGCTGCAGCTGATTAAAGCAGGGAAGGAGGGCGTCTTCTACCAGGCCAGGATGACCAGAGGGACGTGTAAAGGCCACAACATATTCACCTGCAAAATCACCAAGGAAGGTACAGACATCTCTGGAGGTGTAGACCTACAAGCATTGCTTTGAGGCAGAGCTGCCCTGGAGGCAGAGATGATCAGTTGCAACATATTCTTACTCCCATTGCATTAAATACGGACGCTTGGTCAGGTGCCTTTGGCGTTTTTATTGACGCTAAAAGTCTCCTTTAGCGTCAAATCTAAACGCACTTTATCTAAACGCGCTTGGTCGGGACTAATGGCGTCACTTTTGACACAGTTAGGTTTAGGAAAAGGTCGTAGGTGGGCTTATGTTTCCGTGACACGCGGGAAGAACGGGATGGTTGGGTTTAGGAAAAGAAGAACAGACGGTTGGGTTTAGGAAAAGAATAACGGACAAACGTGACACGCGGGACACCATGGGTGAAAGTTTTCGGCCTTTCATACAACTCGCTACCATAGTCACGTCATCTTCAAACCCCGTGTAGCCGCTGCTCTCCCTGGTGCGTTGTACAAACACGCTGAAGGGCGCTTTTTGCGTTGCTTATGACACTGACAGCCACTGCCCAAACATCCGTATTTTACGAGTTCGGAGTGAGAACGTGTTGGTTGAGGTATAGCGTAGCACTGCAGCCAGTCTTTAATACCTTAAACCTTAACACCTGAGTGTTCCAGGTTACCCTAACGAGCACCTGCAGTGTCAACAGAGACACGGGTGAATCACATAAACACAGCAGGGTCGTCACACTATGGTTTGTCATGCAAACAGACACATTAATCTGGCTACAGACACTTGAGAAGTTGTTCTTTTGATTGTGTGATGACAGTGTTGGAACAGTGTGACCAACTATTACTCACATAGTTTCAGTTTGTTTTGGTAATTCATATCAGTTCATATTGTGAACCCATCTGATGACGATTTAGCCTCTGGGGACCAGTGACGGTTCTAGGGGTGGGGGGCCAAGGGTGGCCAGTGCCTCTGTAATATTAATGCTGCGTCGTTGTACTCCCAGTTACAGTTTTTGACGTCACATACACATAAACAACAATGGTGACCCCTGTTGATGCTGTACAGACGCCGGTGATTAACGGTGAGAAATATAAATAAATAGACATAAATAGGCAACGTAAAGTAATTCCGCACATTGTAATCAAAACAATACACATACGATTGTGTACTACTACAGGTTATGTTTATTAAATGAAGCCCAAAATATGTCGCTGACTAGAAATCACTAGTATCAGCTAGCGCTAGCTAACGTCAACATTAGGTAGCCGCTAGCTAGAAGGGTTTGTGGTGACTTTGCCTGGAATGCTACCAAGTCGTGAGTCGTGACTTGAAGTTGTAACTTACGGGCTAAAAATTGTGTCTGGAACGCAGTATGAACCTCGACCCCCCTTTTCCTCCCCCTAACTGTGGCAAAAATGTTCATACATTTTTAAAACCACTTATTGTTATATATATTATTCATGTGCAGTGATAAATAAAATGTAGGACTGAAACACTGAATGAGTATTCTTTTGTTCAATATTATATGTGTTTCGTTAGTCTTTTGTAGAACCAAACCTATGTGGTATGTGTTGGTGGTATGTAACACTTAATATATTTGGTACCCCTAAAATTGCCAAGACTTCCACTGCGGCTGTCATTGTTAAGTGTCAGATTAGCAACTTCAGACGCAAGAGTTCTATAATAAAAATGCAGATAAACATAATATAATGCAGAAAAATATAATATAATGTAGAAAAATATAATTGTCGATGGGTTCCAAGATTGCATTTAGTCCAATGCATTTTGCCTCTTGGCCCGCTGCCTACAGATTCTGCAGAATATGCAAATATCTGTTTATAGAGATTATATTGTTACACACCCCCCCCCCCACACACACACACACACACACACACACACACACACACACATATACCACATGGCATACTTTATCAAAATATCAAGCACCAATGTGAACGCACATTCACATTTCAGATTTCAATGGTGATGGTGAGTTGGAGTTGTTTCACTTTTAAGTTTTAGATTCATTTTTCATTAAATTTTTTTTAGCTCAGTCAAAAAGCTTTGGTTTCATTTTCTCTCTCTTTCTTCCTTGAGGTGTCCGTCCTAAGCATGTGGACACAGAGGTTTCCATCATGAGGAAACTGGTGCACCACAAGAACATCCTCCAGTTACTGGACTGGAACACCTCTGAGGGTGAGAGACAGTTATCCGCAGACTGTTATTCCTCTGCCAGAATGAAACCACTGTCCTGTCCCTTTGCTCCCGGTTGAAAGATAATAAATGAAGGTACATTGGACATTGGATATATTCCTCTATAAGTCCCCCATCCTCTCTCAATGTTTTGATTTATGCAGTGCCTTACATTCTGATCATGGAGTATGTCAGCTATGGCACTCTGAGGACCTTCCTGCAGACCAACAGAGCCAACCTGAGCGCAGACCCTGAGCTGCAGAGCCTCCTCACCATTGCCTCCTACCACATCGCTTTGGCCATGCAGCACCTGCGCTCCAAAATGGTAACAACATAACTATTATGCTATTAGGCTATTATGAAGTACTCAGCTGTCGATTGATGAATGAAAATATAATATGCTACTATTTATCCTCACTTACCAATCATAGACCCATGCTAAGCAGTGTTGGTGTGGTCTTCCCTGCAGATTGTGCACTGTGACTTAGCTCTGAGAAATATCATGGTCAATAAGTTTCCCTGGGAGGTGAAAGTGGCGGAGTTTGGCCTCGCCCAAGACTTTACACGCATTACGAGCCGCCGCAGCAGCCGCTGGAGAAACCCACAGGTAAGACAGTATCAATTCTCCTGTTGATACAGTTTGGATTTCAGTTTTCCTATGAGTTGTCAAGTTCCAATTGTCATGTCCTAAAACCCTCATGACTGAGCTTGACACCATCAGAACATTAACTTTAACAGGTAACAGCTTGTCCAAATTGTGACTTAACTTTTTAAATATTGTTAGTCAAACCTTATTAGACTTTTGGTAACATATTGTACTATTTTGGTCTCATATCATAACAGTTGGAAACATTTTGTGCCATTATAAAAAACATTTTATACCAATTTGGACACATCTTGTTCCAGTTTAGACACAATTTAAACCAGTTTGGACAATTATTGTACCATTATGGTCACATCTTGTACCATTGCCTTATGAACTTGTACTTGTACTAGGACAGCAAACATTAAGTCACAGCAGGAGGCTTTGCTGGCTGCTGCTCTGCTATCATGATAATTTAGTAAGGTGGTCTAACACTGAAAACCTGCTGTGTGTGTGTGTGTGTGTGTGTGTGTGTGTGTGTGTGTGTGTGTGTGTTTTGAGGGGGATTTAGCAACATCCTCTGCAACAGGAAACCAGAGGTTTCAGAAAGATGTGGCCTTGATTTAGCGAAAAGGGCAGCAGTAACCGTGTCATTAACGTTTCCCAGTTACTCATAATTTCCAACATGAGCTCGTTAGTTTACTAAAGTTATACCAATAAATTAGAGTTACCAATGACACTGTGTACTGATGTTTCAAATTGTTTTAAAATATATTTATTTATGGTGGTCTATAGTGTGACGAGCTGGTTGTAAGTTTTTACAGGTCACATTTTTGAGTGTAATATCACCTTTTCCGTTGTATGTAAATGTACAGCAGCGTGTGCCGCTGCGCTGGTACCCACCTGAGTACTTCAAGAACAACTATTACAGCTTCAAGGGAGATGTTTGGGCATTTGGCATCGTGCTGTGGGAGATGCAGACATTTGGTAAGTTGGTCGCTCAGGTAATTACGGGTTTCATATGTGACACAAAATGATTAAATGTAGTAGGTTAGACAAAAGGCCAAAGTGGTCCACTTCAAGTTTAAAGGAGATTTGTCATTGTTTGACTGCTTCTTTAGTTTAGTTGTAAATAAACATGTTCTTTGGACCACCCTAAAACTGTCGTCAGTCTGGAGAAATGTGAAACTGGTCAAATTACATAATAGGGAATATTGGTCTCTTTGTTAAAGTCTGATATATATGATCATGATGATGTCCACCGTATGGTGAGGCTTATTTTTATAAAACCATTGAGAGCTTGAAATTAGCACATGCCATGGTACATTTTAAAAGACAGCAGGTAAGTAAAGATCTCGAGTTGACAAAAAAGACTTGTTCAATCAATACAAAATGTCAGGTAGGTTTGTTTTATTTTTGAATATCTCATATGTAACATCTTTCTGAAAAAACAACATTTTCAGGTACACTGCCATACCCAAACCTTGAGACATCCGAGGCAGTGGTGTACCACATCTGTATTGGTCATAAGAACACAAACCCTGACGGTTGCAGACCAGAGATGTAAGAACATGTTTGTCTCATTTACTTTTCAAAAGCTGCATAGTCTATACACACTGGAAGCATTATATGCACATGTATAGGCCTACTTTATTGTTTAACTGATTGATTGGATTTTTGAGCGCCATAAAAAAAAGCAGTAGTCTCATAATCAGAGGGCTCATGCTGGCCTTTTGTCGTGACAGTAAAACTCAACATTGAGGTCCAAACTAATGATATGCAGCTCATGAAATAAAATGTATTTGCAGCTTTTTCTTTCTGTAGTCTGGGAGAAACTTCTGTGTTATAAGAGGTAGAGCTCACGACTGGGCAATAACAGATATTCACCAAACAGTATTGACCCAAACTATCAGTCTAAATCTGAATACGTTTTGACCCCAGTTAGCACTATAAAATTGTTATTATAACATGTTTAGTGTTAAGTATGATAGTTGGTTCTCAGCAGCTCATTACATGATGAAGCCCATGAATGTCTAAACCCCACAGACTTCATATTATGCGAGACTGTTGGCTGGATCCGTACCCTCTGAGACCCTCATTCACAGACATTGTCCGCATGCTGGAGGACATCATGGAAAACGATGCGGTAAGAAATAGCTGGCTACATTAGCAATCATTGATCTTTAAAAGGTTACAAAATTTGTAAAAATGAACAAAACCATCACCATGTGACCTTCTTTGTGCCATAATAGTCTGAACCTATTTTAGATTAGACTGCAGGATTAAAGTCATATGACTTTAATTTAGCGTGTAAAGTCATATGACTTTTCATACTTGATCATATTATGTAACACAGTGATTCCCAACCACTGTACTTTTACCCCAGGGGGTACTTCTGTTGCTGGAATTGGGTATGTGGAAAGATTCAGCTCAACTAATTTGAAAATAGAAATTGAAAAAATTGTAATTATGTTTTGACTAAATGAATATATGAGCTGTAACACCTGAACACTACATGTTGCAGTTATGTAAGAGTGTGTGCAAACTAGTTAGCAAGTGAGCACAGAAGTTTTAGCTTAAAGTAATGAATAAATGGTAGAAAGAAATAGCTAAAAGTAATGACTAAACAGTTCAAATGATTCGCTATAATAGTTATGGATAAATGGTTGAAACATTCAGCTTCACTCCACATAGTAGCCTATGATTGCTGACCAAACCAACCTAAATATTGACAGTTCAACAAGTATGAACAAAATTAACAATATAATGTGTAGTGTTCTACATTTGGAACATACAATGTGAATTAATGAAGGGGTACGTGAGTTCATCTGACAGGGCTGGGGGGGAACCACTGATGTAACACACCATTTGTTCAGACACACCAAGAAAGAATTCCTCCTCTTTGTTACTGCAGTTGGACAAACGGTAGATTGTAGTGGTGTTTTCTTTAATAGAAATGTCTTGTAGTTATATATGAACTTCTTTTTTTGCAGGATTATGTGGATGTTGAGAGTCCACAGCTTTTGGTGAAAGATGAGGCTGAATAAAGATCTACGAACAGCCAGTGTCACCTTTGAAGATACAAATCCCAATTACATGCCAAGGCATCAAATAACAGTTAAATGTTTTTTTAGGCTACATTTATCTGCTTGCGTCAGCCTTTGCAGTGCTGTCTGAAATATAGCAACTGTAAGATGATCACACATAAACAACTCAACAGACAGCAGGGTAAAAAGTATGTACTTATATGTTCTTGTATATCACTGTAAAATATTTGTCAGGTTCTGTGTTTTAACTTTGTTTATCTTTATTTTTTATGTCCATCATATTGATAACTCAATTAAAAAAAAAAAAGAAATCTGTGTGATGTGCCTAATCTGCTCACTGCGTACAGCAGCACAGAAGCTACATATTTACTTTCTGAAATACATTTTTCTGTTTTCTTATTTCTTGTTAATATGTTTTTCATGACTTACTTTTATATTTTAATTCTAGCTTTTTGGTGTATTATAGATATTCAATGATAGCATGTTTCAATATTTATTATTTATCCTCCAAACATTTGTAAACCAAAAACATATAGAACATATTGGCATGTTGCTTTGGAAATGCAGCTATCAGAAGAACAGACATTACAGTTCAAGATTATTTAAAAATATATGCATACCAACAATTAGATAATCCGATAATACTGAGAAAAAAATAATAATTAACTAAATATACATTAAAAAAAAAATTACATTGGAGTAATTAGAACACAAAAGTTTTTTCCCCTCAGCAGTCAGCCTCACCAACAAGGCCCCCCACTGACTCTTAACCCCCCCATCCCTAGTCATCACACTTGCACTAACCTTCATCCTGGACTTTACATCTGCCCATTGCAAATACTATATATTCTTTGCAAATGTTGCACTCAACCCAGTTACTTTGTATGTATATATTTGTTCATCTGTATTTATTGTTTATTTCATATTCATGTTTAATATGTTTGTTTATTTGTTTGATTATGTATGCACCTTTCACCAAGGCAAATTCCACATAAGTGTACTTACTGTGGCAATAAAATCTTTTCTGATTCTGATTCTGAATTCCGACATTTACCAGGAGCACCAAAAGCATCACGTCCAATACCTTCTCCTGTGTGGGATGAATGGTGCGTACAGGAACGCCCCCATCTCCCTCTGCGAGCCAATGGGATTTAACCTGGGAACACGCGTTTCTACGACACACTATTGCTGCTAACTTTGGTCCCAGTTTCTTATCTGTCATTTGCACTGGATAATTTAGAGATCATGGCCATCCGTGTATTAGAAATAATCTTTTTCTTCTATTTTGCCTCTCACATTCCTATTACATTATTTATTGACTTGCAAGCCCTGCTACCTGGACATGTGTATCCTCAGCCGGTAAGTGTCAGTAACAAGGAAACAAAATGACAAGTTAGCCGACTACAAGTAGCCTATACAATCAACTTTGCTGTGGCTATTGCACAATTAACACATTGAATCTTTCTTTCCACCAGCTGAAAGATCTTATGAAGTGGTATGCATCGGAGTTCAAAGACCCTATGGTGCTGGATCCGCCACAATGGTTTAAATCTTTTATTTTCTGCGAGGCTTTGTTTCAAACGCCTTTCTTTCCCGTTGCAGCTTATGCTTTCCTAAAAGGTCAGTTCGCTCTATTTTCTACAGTCTATAGTTAATACAAAAGCTGATTTGCGGAAACTGTTGAGTTTGCTGTTTGCCTGACTGTGCTTAAAAAACATCTGTTTAATGTTGAGTTGCTCATTTGACTCAGAAACACGGGCATGAAAAATGAATCAATGACTTTTTGGAATTGTGTACAACCCATTGATGAATTCGGCATACATTTACCCAAGCCAATATCCACATTAAGTAGGCCTAGCCTATGATTTCACAATTGCTCGTGTGGATCCCTGCACGGACCTATTCGAAGTTCTGAGCCAGTAGGCGGATTCCACAGTGCTGTATCAGCCCTGAGGGATGGTCTTCATGTATATATTTTAGGAGAGGGGGAAAAAAGGCTCTGGCTTGTTTTGTATTTCTTCAAACCAATCACAAAAACAATCAAGAAGCTGGATAATCCAAAGACTTAACTGTTATGTCAGGAGTTGTTATTGGAACTACTTAGAGTGTGTTCTGCAGAGCCTGGAACACGTTTTGATCACTTAGTGTCTTTCTTGTCTTTCAGGTGGCTGTAAGTGGATCAGGACTCCTGCCATCCTGTATGCCACACATGTGGCCACCACCCTGGTCCCGATTCTAGCACACATCCTCTTTTATCAGTTCCCTGTGACACCCCACCCTGGTCCCCAGACCATGCAGGAGCGATGGCTGCTGGTCTCTATATACTTTCCATACCTGCTGGTGCCTGTGCTGCTGCTCCTCACCATGTTGCTGTCCTCCACATACAACTCCACCTCCAAGTCTGGACACAAGCCAGCCAAATCCAAAAAGAAGAACTGACTCATGACCAGAGCTTTCTAATTCACTCTGATTTTAAGACGTGCTTTTCTACATTTCTGAATGTACCATACGTGACATACATACTGTATATCTGTGAGGCAGCCTGTATTACTATTATTGGAAGAAATTGCCATTGTTAAATCAGCCAGAATAAGCCCTTTTAATGTTATTCTTTAAAAGTAAATAAAAATTGTTTGTTGAACATGTGTTGTGTATTTTATTAGTACCAAAGTGAAATGAATGTTTATAAAGGACTCTGTAGGAAATGAGGGTGTTTTTTTCCCCCTAATATGCATTTATGTAAATCCATGAAGAACTTAGTGTGGCACACTAGCTCGCTGGGACCTGATGGTGCTTCCATTTACACATCCTCAGTAAAGAAGTCACAAGGTGGTACACCTGTGCAATCGAATACAATCTAATACAACAGTGCTGCAATGAATCCTACATTTTTCACTTACAATAAATGTAATGCGATTAGGACACTTAATAGCCTTTAACTCTCTTTAGACGGTGTAAAAGTGCAAAACGCACCCCAATGTAGGCTACTTTACACATCATTTTTACTGGACTGCTGGAAAGTCTATCATTTGCTACATCTCAGTAAAAGCTTAACAGCCCCAGTTCATCAGTTCATCCCTCCTTTCATCTATAGACTAGTGTCTTGTCTCCACATGCGCTCACAAAATAATAAAACTCTGACTTTTGAAACTTTTCAAAGCTGAGATATAGTGTGGCATAGTCCATTATTTTAAACAATTACAAAAAACTCTGGCTTATGAGAGGAAGTAATAGAAATTAGAGGCAACCAAATAAAAATGCGAATTCATAAAACACGTACAAAAGAGCTATAGCTTGTAAAGAGGACTTCTCTGTTAGGTCATTCCAGTGTCTATGGTCACTGTTGGCAATGCCTCAGCAATACCTTTGTTCCTCATAGACTCTGGAACATCCCAAGTAGCAGCAGATTTAAAGGTAAAAGTAACTCCCCCAGCTTCCTAAATTCCATAAATCAAAGAAAGCAATACTGAGAACATAACCTCAGTGTCCCCCCGTCTACAGGCCTATATATACTGTATGTAGCCTGTTATGTATTCCACGGTTCAGGTTTTGTTAAAAAATGCCAAGGGGACGACAAAAGTCTAGTTATGTTTTTCAGCCACCAGAGGGCGTCACATCTAAACAGAGGTAAGCAATAGACTTGAAACGTCTTCAGTGCTTCCCTGTTCCACCTATGCAATATGTATAATATGTATTTTTTTTATGATATAAGAAAGGTATATGTACCCTGGTTCACCAAATATGCTATGTTTTTATCACTGCCTGTGGTTTATTTATTACTTAATGTTGCATCTTAAAAAATATGAATGGACATCTGGGAAACGTCTTCCCCAATGCTCTTAAAGCAATGCTCTTATTTACTACTGTAATAATACAGTAGTAAATATCTGACATATACATAATGCAACTCAGATGTTATTAAATGCTTTCATGTAGTCAATATGCATCCATAGTCACGCCAAATCCCTTTGATTCATTTCGAATGATTTGAGCGGTATAGCCCTGGGTCCTCTCAACAGCTCGTGGGGTTCACACTTTGCACACGTCCTTCAAATACTTTTGACCGTTCAAAAAATGCATATAAATAAAAATAATGTTTTTACTGCAATATAGATAATCAGATTATAGAGAACACATTCTAAAATGTTCCTTATGTGTCCCTTTAAAAAAACGGTGAGAGTACCCATATTTTTGCGCCCTTGAAGACCTATCTTTTTAATCTATTTTTCAATTTTGTTTTTGGAGTACTGTTATGGTAGCCTATATATAATTTTGTTTATAGTTTAGTCTTGCTTAAAAGTTTTTCTCTTTGTCGTTTTGTTTTTGTTTGTTTTTGTCTGTGTTGTTTTAATTTAGCTCTGTGAAGCACGTTGGGCTGCTTGTTTGCATGAAAGATGCTATATAATAATGATAATAATAATAATAATAATAATAATAATAATAATAATAAAAACTTTATATATATATATATATATATATAAATAAATAAAGTTTTTATTTCAAGTTGTCCTCAGAGCCTCTGTAGACGGACTAACCCTCGCAGCGGAAGAATAAGTCTAAAACATGCCTCCGCGGAAGGATTGCATATAAAGCCGAACACGGCACTAGCTTCCAGTATTGTTTAAATCGCCGTCCGGACGCGAAGATCTTCCTCCTGTTACGATGTGACAGAGCTGTACAGCGAATAAACTGTACAGTTTATATTAGCAGGTTAACGTTCAGTAGCTTAACGTGAAACAACATTGAATTGAAGGCGACAGCTACTCCCAGTACTTACATTAACGTTAACTTGACGACGAAGGAAGGTTCTTTTATGTCATACGGATAAAATCAATCCTCACTGGGGAAACGACAGTGTTTATCAAGAGGAGAGAAATGTGTCTTGTGGACTCGGACGTCTTGTCGAAGAGGACGGATCTGACGAGGACTAACGCCTTCAGATAAACAGCTCTGTGTTGACATTTTTGTTGCATCCTTACGATTTGTTATGCTAACATTGACAGTGGACTAGCTCGCGGATGTTGGCTAGCTTTATAGGTTGCGTCAACTTGTATATTTTAGATAGAAGCAGATTAAATAATTTAGCAGCACCGAACAAGGTAACGTTATTTACATATTATTGTTAGCATGTTTGCAGAGACATACTATGGGCAGCAGCTATGACGCTAGGTGCAGCCACAGGGTTATGTCACTGTCAGGCTAACCGATAGCTCGGTGTCTGCAACTGCTTACAATCTTTGCACAGTCATGTCCAGTAGGGTTGGCATCATGTAGACTGTCCCTCTGAACTGGTTAGCTGACTCGGGACACGCATTGTGTTAGTGAGCCACCTTGGAGTGTAATGCAAAGCTGGATTGCAGCGATCCAACTGGGTCAAAGACTGACAGCTGGCACTGATACAGTTTAGCTCAGGATTGTTGTTAGCCATGCTCAAAGCCCTCTGTTCTGTGTGACATTACAAACACCCCAACCTATTTAGAAGGCATGTGAATGCATCATGTCCTGTCAGCATCTCTTATTTGTGCAATAAGGCACATCAAAGCAGCCTGTCATAAAGTAAATCCGCAGTGCAAGAAGCGGCATCACCAGGACTGAGAGAATAATTTGCTCCGGGATTCTTTTCTGAAGAGAAGAGCAACATTTAATGCTATCCACCAGCGCCCAACATCAGCTGGACCATCAGCCTATCACAATGGAGACTGTGGGAGATTTTGAGTACAGCAGAAAAGACCTGGTTGGACATGGAGCCTTTGCTGTGGTGTTCAAAGGAAGACACAGGAAGGTAAATAAATAAATAACTTGCCTGCAATGTTGTCTTTCCCTCCTTTTCATCTTGCCTTGCAGGATAAAAGGGGGCAAGTAGGCAGCTCCATCTGAAAATCTAGGTCAGTCAGTGGCAGTGCAGAATGCAGTTCTGCAGCAGCATATGTGGGCTGTCATCTTTTCAGGGGTAGGAATGATACAACACTTTTATGACTAAACATCTTAATCCAGTCTTATGTACTGTACAGTCCTGATGTGGCAGGTGATTTAAGTGTTCTTTCATCAGCCTGATGTTAGCTGTATAAGTGTATATATGCCGCCTGGTTCATTCATGAAACGGATGAGTCAGGCAGCAGTGAATGACTTGCTGACGTACTGAGGCAGCAGGGAGGATGGGGTGCAGTGTTTTTCTTTTGCCTTTTTAAGGATACAAGCCTCCCTTTATGTAAGAGCTGCACAAGGTTCATTCACACTGAAGCAATGGAACCTATTACATTATTAACATAATGCTCAGAAATGTACTCACTGCATTTGACTTGGGTGTGGTTTTCTATCACATAAGAATACAGAAATGGTGCGTTGTTTAGAGATGCAAGAGATGACATCATGTTGCCCCCATTGCTACTGGTGTGGAACAGATGGTCCTGAATTCCTCAATAAAAGCCACATTATGGAGCATCCTTGCATAACCTTCTGTAGCCTGGGCAGAGCTGCCATCGATAACTAGCTCACAGCCTGCAAACAATCACCCAATCATCACTGGGAGCTGTGCATCTAGCACCTCCGTCCACTGCTCACATGCCTTCCTGTCACGTTAAAACAGTCCTGTCATGTGATGAGTGTATTTACAGTTTAAGTCCTATCATCTGCATGCCATCTAGCCTATTAATAGGATTATTTCCACCTGGGAGGTACAGGAAGGTTAGAGCCAGCTGCATGCAACGGACGTGATGGATTGCTTCATTGCTTAGTCAGTGCTGGATGTTACATATGGGCTCCTGTTACACTGTAATATCGAGAAAGGATCACAAGACAATCACCTAATTGCAGTAGCAATTGTGCAAATGCCAAAAAAAGAAACAAATCACATTAAGATGTAATTTTATGTCAACTTTGTTGAAAACTGTGTTTTCACAGATTATTTTAACAGCAAGACCCACTGCAACTCTGCAAAACATATAGCCTAAAACGTTCAAAGAGATAAGTTGCAACATGGCACATGGGGCCAGAACATGGTCTAGTCTCTTTCTGAATGCTGATCAAGGTTATTACACTGGATACACCTGATGATGTGTGTTATGTTGGGTATAAAGTAAAATAATCAGATCTCTCCCTCCTAAAAGGCCATAATGTAATTGCAGGAAGACGAATCACATGTAGATATATCAACTGATTTATGGAAGAATAGCTTGGGATACATTCATACCTGTTCTGTTGCTGCCGCACACAGATTATTACGTTACTCAAAAGTTAAACTTGTTAGGCTTTTTCCAGATGTGTCACCTCTGTTCTAAATGTCAGTCAGCTGAAGCCTCCCTTTCACATGCACTCTGCCCCAAACTACATAGTTTCCGGACATGTTTCAAAAAATGTTGAGGATCATATTGGCTAAAAATGCCAATCTCTTTAAATGCCCAAATAAGATGTTGTTGATACTCCTTTGGTGTCATATTCTTCTGCTCAGTCTCATTCTTCCACTGTCTATCACAACGTCTTCGGCCAACTTTTGCTGTGTTGCTGACGCTCCTCTCTTTGTTGCTCACATCTCTATAACCGTCTGTGATTCATAAATGAGATCATGCATTATTCTGGAAAATGAAAGCGTGCTTCTGTCTTTGCAGCATTACTCTGAGCCGAGAACAACTGCTTACTCTGCACTGCTCAACTCTCCATTATGTGGTTCAGTACCGAGCCATTAGCTTAGTTTGATAGAATGTCTCTCCCCTACCACTCACCTCCTCGCCCTCCAGCATAACATGATGGGCCAGCAGGGTCACTTTTTCCCCCCCCGATGGGTGTAGTGTCGGCAGCTCAGTCACACTTGGCTGGGCAGGCTGTCAGTGAGCTGGCTATGGATGCAGCTCAGTTGACACACACACACACACACACACACACACACACACACACACACACACACACACACACACACACACACACACACACACAGACCCATGTCACTCGCTTGTGTGCTAGATTCGATGCCAGGCTTTAGGCGGAGTGCACCCGCAGAACAAGAGCATCTCCTTTTAACCTAGATTCATTTGGAAAGCATGTCTTTTTATTCATAGAATTCCTTCCTTAGCCTCTCGTCTGACTGATCATGTTGATTTCATTTATCCATACTGTGTTTCTCAAGGGCATAGAAAACAAACTGCCTACCCTGGGTCTATTTCTGTCCTTAAGTTGCGTGGTTGCGTGTTTAGCACATGTCCTGAGAGCCTTTGAGCTCACGTGAGCTCCAAAAGTCTTTTTATACCTGCTCCAGGAGCTCATCTGGAAACATTTACTTGTGAAAAAATAGGTCCTTCTCCTCTCACTTAGCTTTTAGTGTAAGTAGGCTGGCTCCCATTCCAGCAGTCATCTGAGCGCTTCGTCATTCAGCGCAATAGGCTAGCATAGCTGTCTGAAACCCAAGTGACCTGGTGTTATTGGGACGGCTAGAATTTCCTCATCCTTCCAGTCAACTCTCACACAGTGATGCTGACAATGCAATTTAGGCCAGCTTGCTTTGCTTTTAGCCGAACACATACACTCATATTGTGCTTGGGTCAATTTAAATGTCAAATTGTTTCAAAGAAAATTCAAGTACCACTGCATTAGGGCTGGGTAATATAATTAAAATCCATCAACATAATTATATAGAACGTTTTAAAATGATAAGCGATTGCCTCATCAGGGAAGTCTCTAAACGATGATTAAAAGCTGTAGTGCGTAACTTTTTTGTACAACACAACATTTTGTAGGAACCATTATGTATTTATATTCCTCAAGAAAATCCGATTAATTGAAAATGAAAATAATCAGTAGTTCCATTTCCCACAGTGTTGGGTAGCAGAGATGGGCTACCTTTTCTGAAACAAACACCACGTTTGCTAACATTGTCAAAACAAATTACATTTTTATTTAATTAAAATTAAACTTGAAAATGAGCCAAGGTGCTATTTCAAACAGCAATTCCTTTTTTTAATATTTGTAAGTATTAGGCTGTTCTGTTCGAAATACATTGATCACAAGATGAGACATAGAGGATCCATGGGGCTCACCACCTCGACTGAACAATATCCTGAGGGGAAAGCATGACCCAACTACAGGTGCTGGTCATATAATTAGAATATCATGGAAAAAGTTGATTTATTTCAGTAATTCCATTCAAAAAGTGAAACTTGTATAATACATACATTCATTCCACACAGACTGATATATTTCAAGTGTCTTTTAATTTTGATGATTATAACTGACAACTAATGAAAACCCCAAATTCAGTATCTCAGAAAATTAGAATATTGTGACAAGGTTCAATATTGAAGACACCTGGTGCCACACTCTAATCAGCTAATTAACTCAAAACACATGCAAAGGCCTTTAAATGGTCTCTCAGTCTAGTTCTGTAGGCTACACAATCATGGGGAAGACTGCTGATTTGACAGCTGTCCAAAAGACGACCATTGACACCTTGCACAAGGAGGGCAAGACACAAAAGGTCATTGCTAAAGAGGCTGGCTGTTCACAGAGCTCTGTGTCCAAGCACATTAATAGAGAGGCCAAGGGAAGGAAAAGATGTGGTAGAAAAAAGTGTACAAGCAATAGGGATAACGCACCCTGGAGAGGATTGTGAAACAAAACCCATTAAAAAATGTGGAGGAGATTCACAAAGAGTGGACTGAGTCAGTGCTTCAAGAACCACCACGCACAGACGTAAGCAAGACATGGGTTTCAGCTGTCCCATTCCTTGTGTCAAGCCACTCTTGAACAAGACACAGCGTCACAAGCGTCTTGCCTGGGCTAAAGACAAAAAGGACTGGACTGCTGCTGAGTGGTCCAAAGTTATGTTCTCTGATGAAAGTAAAGTTTGCATTTCCTTTGGAAATCAAGGTCCCAGAGTCTGGAGGAAGAGAGGAGAGGCACAGAATCCATGTTGCTTGAAGTCCAGTGTAAAGTTTCCACAGTCAGTGATGGTTTGGGGTGCCATGTCATCTGCTGGTGTTGGTCCACTGTGTTTTCTGAGGTCCAGGGTCAACGCAGCCATCTACCAGGAAGTTTTAGAGCACTTCATGCTTCCTGCTGCTGACCCAACTTTATGGAGATGCAGATTTCATTTTCCAACAGGACTTGGCACCTGGACACAGTGCCAAAGCTACCAGTACCTGGTTTAAGGACCATGGTATCCCTGTTCTTAATTGGCCAGCAAACTCGCCTGACCTTAACCCTATAGAAAATCTATGGGGTATTGTGAAGAGGATGATACGATGCGCCAGACCCAACAATGCAGAAGAGCTGAAGGCCACTATCAGAGCAACCTGGACTCTCATAACACCTGAGCAGTGCCACAGACTGATTGACTCCATGTCACGCCGCATTGCTGCAGTAATTCAGGCAAAAGGAGCCCCAACTACAGTGGGGCAAAAAAGTATTTAGTCAGCCACCAATTGTGCAAGTTCTCCCACTTAAAAGATGAGAGAGGCCTGTAATTTTCATCTTAGGTACACAGACAAAATGAGAAAAAAATCCAGAAAATCACATTGTAGGATTTTTAATGAATTTATTTGCAAATTCTTCGGGAAAATAAGTATTTGGTCACCTATAAACAAGCAAGATTTCTGGCTCTCACAGACCTGTAACTTCTTCTTTAAGAGGCTCCTCTGTCCTCCACTCGTTACATGTATTAATGGTACCTGTTTGAACTTGTTATGAGTATAAAAAACACCTGTCCATAACCTCAAACAGTCACACTCCAAACTCCACTATGGCCAAGACCAAAGAGCTGTCAAAGGACACCAGAAACAAAATTGTAGACTTGCACCAGGCTGGGAAGACTGAAGCTGCAATAGGTAAGCAGCTTGGTGTGAAGAAATCAACTGTGGGAGAAATTATAAGAAAATGGAAGACATACAAGACCACTAATAATCTCCCTCAATCCTGGGCTCTACGCAAGATCTCACCCCGTGGGGTCAAAATGATCACAAGAACGGTGAGCAAAAATCCCAGAACCACACGGGGGGACCTAGTGAATGACCTGCAGAGAGCTGGGACCAAAGTAACAAAGGCTACCATCAGTAACACACTACGCCGCCAGGGACTCAAATCCTGCAGTGCCAGACGTGTCCCCCTGCTTAAGCTAGTACATGTCCAGGCCTGTCTGGAGTTTGCTAGAGAGCATTTGGATGATCCAGAAGAGGACTGGGAGAATGACATATGGTCAGATGAAACCAAAATAGAACTTTTTGGTAAAAACTCAACTTGTTGTGTTTGGAGGGGAAATAATGCTGAGTTGCATCCAAAGAACACCATACCTACTGTGAAGCATGGGGGTGGAAACATCATGCTTTTGGGCTGTTTTTCTGCAAAGGGACCAGGACGACTGATCCGTGTAAAGGAAAGAATGAATGGGGCCATGTATTGTGAGATTTTGAGTAAAAACCTCCTTCCATCAGCAAGGGCATTGAAGATGAAACGTGGCTGGGTCTTTCAGCATGACAATGATCCCAAACACACCGCCCGGGCAACGAAGGAGTGACTTCATAAGAAGCATTTCAAGGTCCTGGAGTGGCCTAGCCAGTCTCCAGATCTCAACCCCATAGAAAATCTTTGGAGGGAGTTGAAAGTCTGTGTTGCCCAGCGACAGCCCCAAAACATCACTGCTCTAGAGCAGATCTGCATGGAGGAATGGGCCAAAATACCAGCAACAGTGTGTGAAAACCTTGTGAAGACTTACAGAAAACGTTTGACCTCTGTCATTGCCAACAAAGGGTATATAACAAAGTATTGAGATGAACTTTTGTTATTGACCAAATACTTATTTTCCACCATAATTTGTAAATTAATTCATTAAAAATCCTACAATGTGATTTTCTGGATTTTTTTTTTTTCTCTCATTTTGACTGTCATAGTTGAAGTGTACCTATGATGAAAATTACAGGCGCCTCTCATCTTTTTAAGTAGAACTTGCACAATTGGTGCTGACTAAATACCTTTTTGCCCCACTAAGTATTGAGTGCTGTACATGCTCATACTTTTCATGTTCATACTTTTCAGTTGGCCAACATTTCTAAAAATCCTTTTTTGTATTGGTCTTAAGTAATATTCTAATTTTCGGAGATACTGAATTTGGGATTTTCATTAGTTGTCAGTTATAATCATCACAATTAAAAGAAATGAACATTTGAAATATATCATTCTGTGTGTGATGAATGAATATAATATACAAATTTCACTTTTTGAATGGAATTACTGAAATAAATCAACTTTTTCATGATATTCTAATTATATGACCAGCACCTGTATATTTACAAGCCTGTATGCTCTCCTAGTAGACAGCTGTAGTCATGAACAGTACATGAACAGTAGACTACTGGTTCCTGCACTTTCTCCAGTGGTTGTTGAATTGTCAATTTGGAAATGTGTTGGAAATTGGAAAAGCTTAAAGCTTTAGTGTGTAACTTTTTTATATTAATGAACGTCCGTTACCTTCAAGCCATTGCCAAATGAGTTGCTACAAAGCTAATTAAGACTATTAGCTCCACACAACTCTCTCTGTATTTCTCAGTATGACTATGTTCAGAAGATTGTGGCGTCCGGCGACTTTCGCGCGCAGAAACTCAAGTGAAGATAATGACCTCTTCTGAAGAGTCCATCATGTTTTTTAATCCTCCGTGTCCTCTTTGGCTACTAGCAACTGCGTGGAAGAAGGGTGGGGGTAGTGCGCGATCACCGAAGGCTTGCGTCGTGTGGATGTGCTGACAGTTTTGTTGTCATTGCTTAGAATTCCTCATGGGGGCGACTACATACTATTATTTTTATTATATTATTACTTATAGATGGGTGGCTGAACCAAATACTGTAATTTGATTGTATTAGAGTAATAACACTGTAAAGGTTTGGCTCATAAGGTGTTCTGAGACAAAACAAGTTGATCAAGAATGGTTTAGGTGGAGTACATGTACAAAGTCAATATGTATTTCATCATCATCGGATTCATTTTACAGGGACATTGGGATTAAGTTGTTGTTTAAGTTGTTAAATTGTTGTTAAGTTTTTCTTTTCTCTCAATCCTGCTCCCTGTGTTTTGCAGAAGACAGATTGGGAAGTGGCCATCAAGAGCATTAATAAGAAGAACCTGTCCAAGTCCCAGATCCTTCTTGGCAAGGAAATCAAAATCCTGAAGGTGAGCATGACACTTAATTGCCTCTGACTTATCTCCGTTTAAAGAATGTGACATTGACCTTGTGGGAGTCTGCACCTTTGACAGAAAGGAGCCTCGACATCCCTGAGAGAAATACCAGCGAAAGTGATTCCATTAGCTGCTGTAGCCTAGTTAATGGTCCTGCTAATGCATCTTGTATTTCTGTTCTGTTTTTACTCAGGAGCTGCAGCATGAAAACATTGTGGCACTTTACGATGTCCAGGTAAGTTTTTTTCTTTTTTTGCATCAAATTGATATAAGCTTAAAGGTGCTCTAAGCGATGTCACACGTTTTTTAGACTACAACATTTTTTTGTCACATACAGCAAACATCTCCTCACTATCCGCTAGCTGCCTGTCCCCTGAACACACTGTAAAAAAACGCGGTCTCTGTAGACAGCTCAGGCTCTACAAATGGCAACAAAAACAAACTGCGCCAACCTGCACCACGAAACCTAACAAACAGTGTTCCAGCCAATAACCGACGAGAAGGATTTGGGGGTTGGGGGGGTTAGTGCGTGTAAGGGAGGGGGAGGGGACGGGAGGAGGGAGGGGCGAGCTAGCCTCCGTTTTGTTTGACAATATTTTGAACGTCAACAAGAAGTGACGTCACCCAACATCGCTTAGAGCACCTTTATTAGAGAAATAAGTATCCTATGGTATTCCAGTATTTATTGACTTTGAGTGTTGTTTGCTCTGGGGTTCTTTTAGTGTCTGACAAGCAGGTACTGTATGTCTGAGACCTTGTCTGTTTCAGTATCTATAGAGCCATTGTTGGAAAAAACTTGAATCTAGTCAAATTAATCTTCATCCACAAATCTCTTGTGTGTCAAGAGGATCAGTGTTTCTATTGGCTAGTGCTTTAGTTTAATGCTGAATAAGGCCTCTCTCGACTCAGCTGACCGATTTAGGGTCATGCTATTGCAGTGGGGTTCCCATCAGTCCCATTGTCACGGTTGTCCCTCTACGAGGCATTCTGAGCACAGCTTCTACTTATTGACCAACTAACGCTAGCTGATCGTCACATCAGTATCTTAATCCCTTTATTCAGTATCTGTGGACGTTCATGGCTGAGCAGCAGCATGTCCTCAAAAGCAAGTCTCTAAAATTATAACATTAGCTAAAATGATGTTAACTCAGTAAAGGGGAGACTGAGAGCTTTAAACAGGATTCATTTCTGATATCTTCTGCCTTACTTGTATAATTGCAACCAGCAGTTTATCATTTTTACCACAAGTTGATTACTCCATAGCATTCACCACTAAATATAATTCAATTTTCTGAATGCAATGATTAGAAAACAATGATGAAGTTAGTTTTTATAATATAATAGTAATAGGTTTATTATCACTAAATGTGAGCTAGAGTAAATTTGTCTGGTTTTCTAGCTACGGATGAAGTTGATATTCAAGCAAAATACTGATCAATAGATGTGTTATTAGCACAGCCCTGGTGAATCAAGCCGGTTTGCTGCAATGAAAATGAAAAGCACAACTATGGACAGGACCACTTTATTATCTGTTTGTATTCATGTGTTTGTATTTATCTACAGAACAGGGTAATTTACAGTAGATATAAACATTTTTAAATTTCTAAGAAAAGGGCATCCACATCAAACTGTATTTGCATATGAGCCATGAACTCTGGTATAGAGGCTTTAGAATATTTAGTAATACTGTACAGTACATAACAAATTGCTCATGTGACTAATGATCCACACTGCTTTGCAATTATTGGTCAGTCGATATGTCCATCTTCACGTGGCAAGACTTCTCAAAACTGCCTTTCTATGACTTTCATGTACTGGGACTGCAAAGAGCTGGATGTGAAACTGCAATTCCATGCATTTCTAAGAATAGATTTTACAAGACATCATCACCAAAACAAACCAGTTTCAATTCATTTTGGCCGAATTGTGAAGTCTGTGGAAAGGGTGAAGTATGACTTGGTGGGAAAGAGTGCATTGTGCTGAATCTGAAAGGCCATACTGTCATTACACAGTCACATATACAGTGCACTGGTTGAAGCCCGTCCGAGGGCCCATGAAGGCATGTTGAATGAGCACAAACCGCTCAAATCCCCTTTGTTCTCTGGCTGGGAGTTTGGCTTCTAGCAGAGTCCCATATCACATATTCTTGACACATCCACTTTCAGATCCCGGTGGATAAAAAAAAAAAAGCTCATTGCTTGAGGCAGAATATTAGACTGTGTATTTTTCAAAGCTGTTTCTAGCATGTATGTCCTGTTGTAGTTTATTAGTGATGTGGTTTGTTGTTGGGTTGCTCGTTCCTGACTGATGGTGGGAGGCTCCGACTGCCTTTTATGCAGAGAATTTCAGCCACACAGCTTAAACAGATGTTTGTATTTGTCGTTTTCAAATAAAACTTGTGGAGAACAGGGAATCTTTAAATAGCTGCAATCAACAGTAAATTATTAGATTTACTTTGACTTTTTAATTATGTTTCTAACTGCGTGAACACAATAAAGATAGCAGTGGTTCTGTTGAGAGTTAATGTCTCCCTTCTAGAAACTGCTGTTCTGTTTGTATTTTCTGTCACAAAAGACCTTACCAGCAGATATAGTAGGAATGCAGTGTTTGTTATAATGTCCAAATTTTGCTATAAAAAAACCTTACATTTGACTGTACTTCCAATAAGGAGATACAAAGGGAGAAATGGGGAGTGAGGCAGAAACAGTTGAAGTGATGATGAAGCACTTCCCACATACTGTAGTAGTGGTACTTCCTATGTTTGTGTAAGCCTCCCACAGGGACCCTGCTCACCAGTCTGTCCACCCTTTCATTCTTTCTCCCATCTCTCCATCCCTCCATCAGTCCTGCTAATGTAATGACCTCCTCCAGAGGCGGACGACTGAGGAGCCCAGGCAGAAACGCCTCCAACCAACCAAGAAACATACAGAATAATTGTGATTTTAAGTTAATTAGTTTTTAAAGGAAAGCTAGAGTGACACAATTAAGAGCTGACCGTTATTTATTTTTTTATATGTCTTTAGAGATAGTAGCAGAAAGGACATAGATGATGCAAGTCATAATGAGAATATGTATGTCATGAACGTAACTTCATTGGGTGTCCAAATGACATGATCCTGCCTAAATTAATCGTTAAAAGGAACAGTTGAGCGTTTTGGGAAATTTGCTTTCTTGCCAAGAGTTGGAGTTGTGAAGCAATGGCCTGCAGCCGGTTTGCTTAGCTAAGCATAAAGACTTTTGTTTTTACAACAAACAAAACATCTTGCAATTTTAAGGGGAGTTATGTTGCTGGCAGTAGCTTTGTGTTGAAAAGACAAATATGAGAGTGGTATGGATCTTGTCATCTAACTTTGCAAGAAAGCGAATGAGCTCAAATATTGAAATATCCCTTTTAATGTATAAAAATACAATATTGACTGATTTGTAATACAAGTTAAAGTCTTATAATCTGGGTTGTATTATGTTTGGGCTTATTCTATTTATTAGGTTAAAGGTTAATTATAGTGATGTTCCGATACTGCCTAAAACGCTGGTATCGGTATCGGGAAGTATTGGAGTTTATGCACCGATCCGATACCACGTTATAAAGCCCTAAAGAAAATCTACGTTAAAGTAGTTCATGAATGTTCTTTTTCCGTTATAACTGACTGTCAAACTGCATAATAACAGAAAGTTCTGGGGCATTCATGTTTCACAAAGAGTTTAACCTGAGTTAGACCGACAACAAAGATAGAAATCATAGCATCCATACAGGGATAGTAGTATACAGTTCTTAAAACATAATAAAATATATGACACACCGGTATCTGATCAGTACTCGGTATCGGCCGATACGCAAGTTCAGGTATCAGAATTGGTATCGGGAAGCAAAAAATGGTATCGGACCATCTCTAGTTAATTATTTGCCTTAGGCATGACGCTTTGAATGCTTTAGGAATAAAATATATATTTCCCCAAAATAAAAGCCTTTATATCAAGAGTGGACTCGGTCACTGTATTTAGCCGGTCACCTAACCATTAAATCAAGGTACACTGTTGTTTTGTCACCAGACAGACACTAAGATACTGCTGCTGTATTTGTTTTGATAAATTCTCAGTCCCTCAAAGCCTACTTTATCAATTGTGTGGCTTTAGTTAGTTTCTTCATGCACTTCCTCTCTTTGTTTGTTATATATTTATCTCACTTTTTCCAGTTTCTTGTTTTCACATTGCCATTGCCATTTATAAACACTTTGTCTCGAATCCCTAGTTAGCTTCTTAACCAGCATCATCAGCTGTTGTTGGTGGTGGTGGTGGTGGTACCATGTGCTATAGTACATGACTGGGTTAACCCAACAGAACAGGAACTGTAACCCAAGCTGGTTTCTGCAATTGTCTAGTCATGCATAGCCTGTATTTTTGATTAGAAAAGGCATGGATCGTTAACTACTTTTTTCTACTTACTTACTTTTCTTTTGTAGACACTGTTAAATGGCTGTCCATTAAATAATTTCCTACATTTGGACAGCAGTTAGATTTGGTCATGAAACCGTTTTTCAGCTATAGTTTACTGTATTGGTTAACCTCAAATCTAAATTATAATCTTGGCTAAGCCCACTTAGGCTCACATCACAGCTGACAATGTTTATCTTCACACTGCTGCTGCTGCTACTCGTGTATACCAGCACATATAGACTAGACTGCATTGTCTTCATCTAAACACTGAATTAACACTGATTAGAACTGCCCATGTTCTTTTTGTATGTTTGATTTAGTTTCACAATGGAGGTAATCATTCACGCAACATCACATTGTGACATAATACGTTAACACCCAACAGTACTACCTCAGCACTGCTTTTGTTCTTTGCTGAATTGCTTTGCTTTGTGAATGCACAAAAAAACAATCACAGTTCTTTTTCAGGACTTCTGGGGTCTCATTTATCAACCGTGTGTACGCACAGGTGTGTGTGTGTGTGTGTGTGTGTGTGTGTGTGTGTGTGTGTGATGCGTAAGAACATTGCCACGCAAAGTGTGGAATTTACCAACTTGTACTTACACTTAGGAATGTGTGTAAATATAAGCACAGCTCTGGCCATGCCTACGAACAGAATCTAGTGGTAGAATAGCAATACTACAAATAAAAAGAATATGAGAGTGTCACAGTATGCATAACGCAATCAACATCCACATATGTCCTGTGTTTCCTTTTATTAGAAAACACTCAATTAGTCATTTGTTTTAAACAGACAAGTTGCCTAATTGGTGTCAAACCCTATAAAAGACACCTGTGACAAATATATATATATATATATATATATATATATATATATATATATATATATATATAAATGTAGTGCATGGCTTATCTTGCGTTATGGGAAGACTTGGCAAACAATGTGCTCAAAGATCATGCTGATCTGCTTGGCGAGGGCACAGAGTGGCTTCTAAGTAGGTGCGACTTCCCCAAAAATGTACTGCTGGATGTGTGTCGTGATATTCATTGACCTTCTCCCATGCAGCATTTTTCTTTGGTTTGTAATACCTCCTGCACTGAGTGAACCAAACAATATTTTTTGGTTGGAATCAACCTCATCTGTCAGTACCTCCATTAATGTGTTTGAGAGGTTCCTCTTCTTTGCTCTCTTTGCCATTATTGCAGTGAGGGAAAAAACACATTCACGTGGTTGATAAAGGGATCTGTTGTTTCATGGATCCAGGATACTATGCATCCTGATAAAGTTCCCTTGGCCTTTGGAATTAAAATAGCCCCACATCATCACATACCCTTCACCATACCTAGAGATCAGCATGGGGTATTTTCCATAAAATCATCTCTCAATGCAAATCAAACCAGCTATTAGGCTAACTGAAATAAAACCATGCCAATCTCTAGGTAATTTCCTAAAGATGTTTTTTTATTCCTCTTTTTAGTCAACTTTAGCATGGGTGTCCTAATTTGTTCACATGACTGTATATGAATTACTCTCAGAATGGCTGTGCGTTGACAAAAGACTGCGGCGCTGGATGTGTGTATGTGCATATTTGGAGGAGCTCTCTCTCTTAATGACAGTCTTAAGCACACAGCTGAGCGACTCCCTGTCCGCCTTCATGGAGATGTTAATGTTAAGCAAGCTGCAGCAGTGTGGGGTAGACTGGCTAATTATAAGGTGTCTTGTGTCAGGGTTCTATGTCTCTCTCTCTCTCTCTCTCTCTCTCTCTCTCTCTCTCTCTCTCTCTCTCTCTCTCTCTCTCTCTCTCTCTCTCTCATGCTGCACAATACACCTTTGCTGTTTGGATTTTTTGTTAACTGGCAACAGAGATAACAGGTTTGTTTGTTTGTTTTTACATTGAAAAATCATTAACCAAGCAGTCATCGAGGTGGCCAGAATTTGAAATTCCCCCGAACTGCCAAATAAAAATGTGCTTTTAAATTATTCTGAGTAGCCTACCACACATGCTATTAATAATAATGTAACTATACATAAGTAGTTATATTCAGTATTTGGTTTATTTGGTTTTGTGTATCTGATTGTTTCACGGCGGTTATGTTCTATAGCACAAATAAACACACCAGCACCTCCGCTGGAAGGAGCACATACAGACTCTGGTGCCAGCACTTTGACAAAATAATCTTAACTCAATGTTCATCTTCTATTTTTTTCCAGAGCTGTCGAGCTTTATTCCCTTGTGGATTTGTTTGCTCAATTGGCATGGAGGTTACTTTGTCTCTCCATCAGCATTACAAATAAAAACTCGGACAGTAAACGTACAATAACTTATTAAAAATAATCTACACAGGATAAAGGTGACAATATATGTTTGCAAAGTGGCATAGGGTGTTGGTCAATATTTTCTATTATTACATTGCCGAACAGAAACGTAAAGAAATTGGTGGGAATAAAAGTTGGTGTAAAGGTAAACGGAGGAAGAGGGGGGTTGAGGTTTGTTTATGAAGTGTTTTGTGAGCTAATCTTCACAAAAGCTGATGTTGGAACATTGTGTTCTGACCTGGAGAGGGGCCCCAGCCGTGTGTGTGTGTGTGTGTGTGTGTGTGTGTGCGCGCGCACGCGCGTTCTAATTACACAAGGTATTGAGGCAGGACTGACATAAAGAGGGCTGAAAAAAGAGGAGCAGTAAATGTTCTTGGATACTTTTAGAGGGGATTTTTGGAGCTCGGTGAGTTTTCCTAGAAAACCTGCATTACGAACCTCCCGGGCTTATGTCCACATTCCTTTACAGAGCTTTGCTTTCCAGACATTTAACTGCCTGGGGCAGAGAAGCTCAGAGGAAAACACTGTTACTGCTCACTGAAGCACAGGAACGAACACAAACACACACACACACACACACACACACACACACACACACACACACACACACACACACACACACACACACACACAGAACATGTACTTGTAAAAACACGTTTTATCAGCACATATACATGAGCAAACACACTCATGTGATCTTCAGTACATCTCTTCTCTTGCATAACAAATGTTTTTTTGAGGACCATAACTCAAATCTGGGCCTTAGAAAGTTTTGCATACAGATGAAATTATTACATTCAAATTTCTGTATTTCACTGTCTTGGTTCTTCATGTGAAAGTACATCATTACGTTCTGGCAGTCTAGTGCACTTTTATGAGGATGTTCTGTTCCTTTCTATGTACATATGTGTTTTCTGTGTACTGTATATATCAGCATATCTGTTTAAGAACAAATTGTACATCTGCAAAATAATAAACATCCTCCCCTCTCTACCCAAGATTGAGTCACACTGAAAATCAACAAGCAATCCTGACCTTTTGTCCCCAGAACATAATTACTGTTTTCTTGCCGCTGTCACTGACAGTCCTCCTGTCATTCTGGGAATCTGTTGTGTCGAAGCACAGACTTAACTCTCAAATGACACTAGTTCACCCAGAATACCCCAGATTACGCTTGCCGCTTGCGTGACAAACGCACACCAGGCTCACCACAAATGCCTAACCTCCCCCCCTCCCCAGTACCATATCCCATCCCCCATATTGTTACATAACCACTCCTGGAGCTGGAATGTGACGCAATAACTAAACGACTAACCAGACACAGTGCTGATTTGGCTCACATGGACTCTTGGCAGTCCGGTGTATTTTTGTGTATATTGTGTTGTCAGTTTTCATATCTCAGGATAATACAACCCTTTCATCCTTCTGTCCAGCCTGTAGATTTGGTTTCCTGCGACACAACTTCTAACGGTACATGAGTGTGACAAGGAAATGATGACAGAGAGGCTATTTATATCATAGTTGTTTTTGGAATATTTTGTACTGGAAGGGAATGTTTTGGAGCCCAGCCCTCATCTGGCAGAGACCCATCAAATGTCCGAAGTCCACCGATATTTATACAGTATCTTCTAGAAAAATTTGTTCATGTAAACAGTTCAGGCCCTCGACACTTTCATACCTGTGAGCTGCTACTTCCTCCAAGTCCTCGTAAACAAAGGCTGCCCTGTGTGATGCCACCTGCCTCTTGAAATTCATCTCACTTTTTAGCAATTAGGCAACAAACAAAACTGAGGCAACTGCAGCTGCCAGAGACAACTTGCAAAAGTGCCAAAACACACAATGATGGTTTCTCCAGGCAGCAGCTTTTCTCAGTCTCTGCTATTTGTTGTTCTCAGTTTTCTCTGACGTTGTATCACTTATAATATATCATATTATATATGAATATTCTTCAGTGACGATGGTCATTCATCACTATCATCTAAGTCTGTGTGTTTTGTGACACTTTACTCCCATCCCCCATCTTCTCCAGATTGCACTGCACTTACATTTCCTCATTATGTAACCCCCTTTGCCCCCCCAACACACCGACTAGATACTGGTGGCCCATCCCCCACTACCACCTGCCCCAATTGGAGAAAACACTGTATAGGATTTGCAAAGACTGAGCTACTTACCCATCAAACAAACATACCCATTACCGTGGGACAACATGTCGGTGGACTTGCATGGTGGCACAGTGCTGTAGCTCGTGGTCCGACCACACTCGCCTAGTATTTGTTTATATATGGAATGGTTTTAATGCTGTGAAAAATATTGCAGTACTTTTTGTTGTTGTGTTCTGCTAGCTATAAATGCTAATGAGAACTGAAGCTCATTTATTCCTGTTCATTCCATGTACAAGCAGATTCCTTCATCTCCCCTGTAGTGTTTTTGTCTCCGTATTTATTTCCTAAATGTCGATACAATGTTGCACATTGATTGGGGATCATTTTCGGTTAACATGAACTAATAGCAGTGTCATAAGCATTAAATAGCATTTTCATGAGACAAAAAAAACATGTTCAGAAGGTTATCAAAAGTAGCAAGTGGGTGTGTAATATGGATTTCTTTCTAGTGGCTGTTTTCTTCTGGCTGTGTGATTGAGCTGAAAATTGCTTCAGGATAAATGTCTTCTGTAATTCTGTGAAACTATTTCTGTGTCTCTTCTCTTCCAGGAAACACCCAACTCTGTTTTTCTGGTCATGGAGGTAAGTATAGAAACGTGACTGTCTGGATATTTAATGAGTCAGAGCTCATATCCTCTTCTGTGTTGTCACATGTGTTGAACAGTTTGTTTTCAATGTAACTTGTTACTTTGTTACTCTAAAAAGTAATTGGTTACTTTACAATGCTTTCTTTATTAAAAGTAACATAAGTGATGACATACATTATGTAATGGTTTAACCCCAACACTGGCTGGCAGCAGGTGTTCTTCCCCTTTTTGCAGGCTTTACTGCTGTCTCCCCCTCCCTGTCAGTCTTTCCCCTTGCTTTTTCCTCTCTTGTTTTCTTTTACATTGTGTCTATAATTTCTTTCTTAGCTTGCTGACCTCACCTTCTGCATCCTTCCCAACTTTCTCTGCTCGTTTCTCAAAACACCCCTAGCTGGCTGCATGGTAGAAAACAAACCTCACGTTACTGCACCTCAAGTTCACTGAAAATACACCCCTCTGTTTTCTAGGAATCATGTTCCCTGAAAGCCTTTGCTTAAAATCTGGTTTGATTTATGTTTAGACAGTTTTACAGTATATCAAAGCTGACAGGTTGTTTTAGATAAATGGATTTTCATAGTTATATTTTAAATCTGCTTCAGCTATCATATGGTTTACGGAATATTATATTGCTGCACTTTGGAACCTGGACCTTAGTCTGGCTAAATCAATGCTGATGCCTCATGTTTTGCTTAGCAGGAAAAAGCTTATCTTGGTCAAAGTATCCGATGACTGTGTTATGAAGAGATGAGTGCACTGAGCCAGGTGTAAATGATAATGTAATGAAGAGAATGCTGTGCCCTTTGAACACTTTAAAGCAAAGGAAGATGTTTGTCTTGGAACATTTAGTGCAGCAGTATGCCAACATGCGGCTTCATGCATAGTTTAAATCAGTCTCCGTTAACTTGCATGTAAACTGTAAGCGAGCCAAACAGCATGGCAACATGATGGATAGCTAACTGCATACCTCTCTGTAATCTGACACTGTCAGTCTTACCCATTAAAGGGTGAAGCTTTTGCTAAGCTTTAGCTGAATTCTTTTTGTGAAAGTGAAGTCAACCAGAGCCTTAATACACAGAAGTTGGATGCAGATCAGCAAAAGCTAGAGTTAAATTGAGGTCAGGTAGTTAAGCAACAGTTTTTTTTTACATTCTTGACAGAGGGAGGAAGGTCATAGTTTGTGGCTTTTAGTGTTATTGGTGTAGAAATTAGAATCCTTTGAATGTTTAATTATCTGTCTCCTAATGGTGTCTAATGGTCAACTCTTTCCAAGTATTGTTGTATCACCCAGCCAGTGCAGCGCCAGAGCGCAGTGTCATTACGCACGACTGTTGGCTGTGTTTACTTTCATTAAATTGCTGTAAAACGACACCAGACTGCTATAGTATAACAACACAGACCTCTACACACATCAAACTGCTCGGTTATAACTTGACTCAGCCAGACATTCTCAGCTGAGATGAGCTGGACGGCATAGCGCTGCAGTGTTTCAGTGTACAATGCTTAAATTAGCCTAGCGGCCAGCAGACTTTCTGTGTCCATCTGTTCTTGTTGTTCCTCTTGGGAACTAACTTCACTCTAGCAGAGATTGTCAGCACAGATAAAGCTACAGTCTTTCAGAATATCAATGAATGAGCCTGCCATTATCTGGGCTAGGATTTCAACAAACGCGCACATGTACACAGATACACACGAATAATACCAAAATGTGCTTCACAGCTTGACATTGTTGAACCTGAATTTAGTTATTGCTGATTGTTTGTCTCCCCACTCACAGTACTGTAATGGAGGTGATCTTGCCGACTATCTGCAAGGTAAGCATCACACTAATCTGTCTGCTACACACACATACTGTATTACTGTTCATCAAAACAAAGTTACTAATGCTGCAGAGGAGGAAAAGCCATGTGACTGTAGCTATTAGGAGTGTAGGTGTGTGAATATGTGCATGTGATTATGCATTTATTATCTATGTGTGACGAATAGTTGGTGGAATAATGTAACTCTGTATCATGTAGGGACGTTAAAGAGTGCGTGTCTATGAGTGAACATTTGTATGTCTTTCTTTTTTCCATGTGGGGGATGTGTGTGTGTGGGAACCACTACAGCTTTATACAAAGGATCCCTTTTCTATTTCAGAGCCAGTCAGCACAGTGTTATGCATCTGTGATAGTTTATAACAAAGGTCAGCATTTCTTGTCATAGAGCAACAAGTCAGCTTAAGGTGGAATGATACATACTGGACAGTAAAAGTGATGTTTGGAAGTTCTTTTACATGTTTCAGAACCCCCAGAAAATTGCAAAAAAACAATCCATAAATATACATACTCAAATGTCCCTCACCAACAATACAGTCCTCCTCTTGAACAAGTCTGAGATGTAGCATGTTAACACCAGTGAAACACAAAAAACAAACACTCCTAGTGATGGCTCCCATTACTTTAATGTTTCAACCACTAGTTTTGCATTAACACTGGAGTGTAGCCACCTTTTATGTTGTCAGTGACATCATGGGCGTAGGGTGTCTCACTCTGACAGCTTGGGTCTAAAGTTGCAAGTTGAAAAAAAAACAGAATGTCAAGTTTCATGCTTATGCGTTTGCAGTGTAGATAACACAGTTATTAAGGCCATTTCTTTTGTAATTCTTGGAGTGAGAGACTGATTGCATCCTAGGATTGAACCTAGGATTAAATAAAAGTGTCTTTTTCTCAAACACTTCTCAAACGCTCTGACACACCAACCCCGATGGCCGACCTTCAGCAGAAAAGGCAGTCGGACTGACTGCCTGCCCGAGTTGGTCAAAAAAGTGCCTCGGAACACACCGAAGTGACACCGACTTGAGCGTACGTTCTGCGCGTGCCAGAACATAATGGCAGCTTGTTCGGAATACAATCTCATATTTTACGAAAATAGTTCACGAAACGTGTTTCTGAAAACATTTTAAGCGAGAAATAGGCCATGCAGTTGCTGAATCTGTCTTCATTTCAGATCGACAAAGGTCAGTTTTTAAAGATTTTCGTCAGATTTTGAGAGGCGTTAGTCATGCTCATCCGATTGACTGCCAGCCTTCTGATTCAACGTGTCAAATCGGCCCAAATGAAGGCCGACGGCTCCTCCGACTGACAACGGCACGGAACGCACCGAACAGACTCGAGTCACTGACCTCGCCAGACTGTCCGACGGCCGATAAGGGGCTGACACACCAACCCGATTAAGTCTTTTAAGATAGACATTAAACAAAACATTGATTAAAGAAAAGTTTCCAAAAAAGTTGTTTGACTACAATAATACCTTAAATACTGTATACAAAGTGTTTGCACTTGTAGTTTAGTGATAAGATGCAAGCACATCACTGCCTGTTTCATTATAAATGAGCTGGTAGGTTAATTCTTGACCTTGGAAATACAGTTTGACTAAAAAAATATAAACTCAAGGTCCACTTACTAGATTTCGTCCTGAACTTTTAGCTAAAGCCCTTTTTAAAAGATCCAGAGGAAATCTAGTAAATGGAATCCACATACAGTAGCTACCATACACCATACCATACATATCAAAATGTCTTTTTTTTCAATGCACATCTTTCATATGGATACAAAACTGAACAGTTCTCCTGAACACTTCAGGGTATCTGTTACCCAATCTGATCTCACAGCATTTGAGCTTCAGAATGGTAAACTCACCACATTGACTCACCACTGAACACTCATAATGTGCTATCATAGTTGCTGTGAATAGTTTCGTAGAGTTAAAATCAGGTTGGCTTTTGGAATCTCAAATATTTTTGGCAATTGCCAATACATCTGTTAGATAACCACAGGTGGTTCCACCTCCTGTTCCATAAAAACACTGATTGTGTTGCTGGAACAGCAGCCTTATCACTGTTCTTTTGCATAATGTACCCGCTCCACATGTCCACATTCGCAGTTTGCAGAATGGGTCACGGTCAGACAAATCAGCCGAGATTGGTTCAGGAGTCTGCTTTAGTAACACTGGTGGTTGTGAAATGAAACCTGGGGGGTTATAGTGGTTATTTAGAGTGTTACACCCAACTGTCTGTGAACAGTGTGTAGGTAATGACCATCTTCCATCATATAAGAGGATCTCACAAGTGAATGATTCTACTACTTGTACAACTTTTACATGTTAGATGATGTTGGTCCACTGTGGTGGGCATAGAGCAGCAAACACACAAATTGTAGCTTAATGTTGATAAGCTTACTGCTTTAATCAATGCCTTCACTGTAATCACAATGGCTTGAGAGAGAAAGAGAGAAATCTTGACTCTGCATCTTGTGAGTGCAAATCGAGGAAACTAGTAATGACTGTGCTTCATTAGGCTGCAGGAAGCACCTGAATAAGATCAATAGGCCAGCCTGAAGGCAGTTATCCAGGAAAACAACAGGCAAGAACATGCATCTTAATGAGCAGAATTGCTAAACGCTGCCCCGTGGAGTTTCCTTGTAAACAAACAAAAGTTGTTTTCATTCAGTCATTGTCATTTCTTAATCTCTCCTCTTCTTTAGCTAAGGGGACACTGAGAGAAGACACACTGAGGGTTTTCCTCCAGCAGATTGCTGCTGCCATGCGCATCCTCAACAGCAAAGGAATCATCCACCGTGACCTGAAACCACAGAACATCCTGCTGTCGTATGTGGGTCGCAAGAAGTCCAACATCAGTGGCATCCGCATCAAAATAGGTGACAGAATTTGATGGACAAGGTCCTTTTATTGGATTAAAACGTTTTACATACCGTGTGTACTTAGTGTTTTGTAGTAACCCATATGTAGTGTATTACCCACCTTTTGACTGTTTTTTCAAACTGTTACTGTGTCACAGGGCTGAAATAAAAACAATGTAGAGCATCTGTTGAATCCAAATTTACAGTAACAATATATTTGTATGCAGTGTATATATAACAGCTTCTTAAAAGTCATGCTGCCTTTAGTTCGAATTCAGAAGCCAAATAATATAACTTGTACAGTAAAGTAGGTTTAGTCAGAAGCAGAATGAGAGACAAAACGTGCCCTGGGTACAGAAGAGATCATTTTATTTTACAAACATTTTTTGTACATAACCTTGACTGTCAAACAAGTAGATACTATGCTATCCACACTTTCCTCCAATTTTGGCAACTAGAGTATCGTAATTAATGCATTGCTGACAACACTGATGGCATTTTCCATCACTGCCTTAGCTCTGTTTTGAGTGCAAGTCAAGACAGTTATATGTTCCCAGTGTTCTCCAGAGTCAAACAACAGTGGTTTGTGTTACTGGTAATAAAAACACACATGTACTGACTGGTTTGTTTCATGCTTCTGTTCTGCAGCTGACTTTGGCTTTGCACGGTACCTCCAGAGCAACATGATGGCAGCCACACTATGTGGGTCACCCATGTACATGGTCAGTTTGTTTAACTGTGTATGTTTTGTGTGTCTAGAATTGCAGCTGAGGTCAGTCATTTTAAAATGACTTGTCAGCTTTCTCAGCTGTATGTTGCATAACTCTCCCTGCTCTTGATCTTTACTTGTGGCCTTTCCTCCCTCAGGCCCCAGAGGTCATCATGTCCCAGAACTATGATGCCAAGGCCGACCTGTGGAGCATAGGGACTGTCATTTACCAGTGTCTGGTCGGCAAGCCACCATTCCAGGTTAATATTGTGCACACAACAAAACAGTAACAGATGTGTTTTTTTGATGTGTTTGCATCTAATTTCTACATTCATATTTTGAAGGCCAATAGTCCCCAAGACCTGAGGATGTTCTATGAGAAGAACAAGAATCTACAACCTATGTAAGCCACAGAACCTCTTTTGCTTTAAGTTTACAGTGTGTGATTTGGGCTGTCAATTTATTTGAATTTTTTCCAATTGTGGAAATAAATTGTGGTAAAATCTTTTAAGACCGGTGCAGAGGGATAATACCATAACATTTCACTTGCATCTGTTCCTTTTAGCCATGGTAGTAATGACAATGCTAATTTTTGAGTTGATGAGGTACAGTATTTCAGTCTGGACCAAAGTGGTGGCTCTAATGATTAACATTGCCATCCATAGGGTCTTGAATGGCAATGTTAAAACCAGACTGAAATACTGGATCTCACCAACTCAAAAATTAGCATTGTCATTATGAGCATATTAACATGAGGTTAGCATTTAGCTCAAAGCTCCGCTGTGCCTTAGTACAGCCTCACAGAGTCACTAGCATAGCTGTAGGCTCCTAGTTCTGTTCCTATTTACACTGGAGGGCTACAATTCACCAGGCATTCATACTGTAGCATCATCTGACAGGCCTCAAAATTACAGTCGTACAGTCCGATACAGATTGCGAGCAAGACTTTACTAGATCCATCTCGCACAGTGGGACATGCAACAAACTTGTAAGATTGTTTGTTTGCACAGTCTATAGGCACCCCACAAGAGACAAGGTATTAATGTCCCCATGCTCTCATTACCCAGCATCCCAAGGGAGACATCCCAACAACTTGGTGACCTTCTGCTTGGTCTGCTGCAGAGGAACCAGAAAGACAGGATGGACTTTGGTCAGTGGTACTAACATAATAGTAATGTCTTTAAACGTTGAATAATAAATGTATTGTTCAGGTTTGGTTTTCACATATTCTGAGATCTGTTTTGATGTTTGTTAAAAACCACTCTGATCTGTTCTGTCCCTCTAACCCCTCACTCTGCAGACGCGTTTTTCAGCCATCCTTTCCTGGAGCCGTCATCCACCATCAAAAAATGTAAGCACAAAGGTCACATTCCCAAGCAAAATAACTTACTGAACTATACTTTTTCACATCATCCAACTTGAAAACATGATTAATCCTATATTTTTTCCCCTCAGCGTGTCCAGTGCCGGTCCCCACCACCTCTAATGCAGTGACGGACAGTTCCTGTGGCAGTTCCCCATGCATCCGCTACAACTCCCCTCCTGTGAGTTTAATATTACTTTATTATTTACCCCTCATTCAAAGGGCATTGCACTTACAATTAGGCAAAGGTAATACAATATTAACCGTGCCTCCCCGTTGTGCTCCTATTGTGCCCGCTTGCTTCTTAGATTACAAACAGTGCCTGAAAAGTAAAATGTGTCCAAAAAGGGAAATAAACAAACCCTTCATAAAAACATCTTTACTTTTAATAGGCCAAATTACCTAGACCCATTTTACCCATTTTTCTTATGTTCTATTATTGTAAATCCTGCAAGTGAATGTGTTGAAGCTACTGCCACTAATAAGTCCACTGCTAGTTATAGCAATCTCCTTGCACAGTGGCAGATCTCATCTGGCAGCAGCAGTGGGAATGCAGAGCAAGTTAATTTCCCAGGATGTCGGTGTTCTCTGTAACATGGTGATTATATTAGTTTGACAGCACTGCCCTGCCTGGAAGCCTTAATTGCGCCATTCAGGAGGCACACTACAACTTAATCCCCTTTTCTCTCTCTCTCTCTCTCTCTCTCTCTCTCTCTCTCTCTCTCTCTCTCTCTCTCTCTCTCTCTCTCTCTCTCTCTCTCTCTCTCTCTCTCTCTGTGTGTGAACACAGTCTCTCCCAGACATGCAGACACTAGCAGAAGATGGTCTGTCATCCCCTCCGCTCGGTCCACCCAACTTTCTGCAGCTGTCCAAAGAGTCTGCAGGAAGCACCAGCAGTAAAAACTCGTCCAGTGACACTGACGACTTTGTCCTGGTGCCTCACATCGCTACTGACAGCTGTAAGTACCAACACACACACTGTACATTAGGGCTGGGTATGGGTACCCAACACCTTTTTAAGGTATCGGCCAAAATAACACAGTACCAAGTAGGGCTGGGCGATATCGCCTAAAAAAAAATCCCAGATTTTTTCACACAAAAATCCAATTTAAGCTTTAAACTGTGGTTGGTGGTTCAGTTCTCCGAGAATAGGTGACCGGGTACAGAGCACCGCGAGAGTCATTTCGGCGGAGATTACGGTTAAGCAAGTAATGAAACTACTAGTTGAGAAAATAACTAATGTTAGTCCCTGTCGCTGCCATGTTGTTTGTGTATCTCTATGGCAAACGCGCGGGGGGAGGGCTGAGCCCGTTAGGAACTACGGGAGCCCGGGGGGGGAGAGTCGGCGGATGTTAAGGAGAAAACCGATTTTCATTTAAACAAATCAACGTTAACTACACATTTGAGTTAATCGATAAAATCGATTTATCGCCCAGCCCTAGTACCAAGAAGTATCGAAACTTCTCCAGTCAGACGTTACCTGCATTCATTCTAGAACTAGAAAAAAATACAATTTGTATGGTTTTGCCCGCAGACAATCGCCACAAGCATTCTTCGATTTATTGTGCCAATTTTTTGCCTCACTACTGCAGCAGGTACAACCCATACAGTGAGTCTGTGGTGTGGTGAAGTCGAGCGGGGTGTATTTTACGGAGTTAGCAGTTCAGGGTGCCAAAATGCCACCAAAATGTTTGCAAGTAATTTGTACACTTTCAAAATGTATTTCTTTGATGACTGGTGGTGGTATTTTATGCAACTGAATGCTATCAAGTGAAGTACTCTATTGGTAATGGTATCAATTTAAGGGTATAGGTACTGGTATCGAAGGTTTTTTCAAACTATGTAATGCCTGCCAAGCTCCTTTTTAAGGTTGTTGTGACGGGTTAACTGTTGCTTTCCATCCCAAAAAGGTTTCCTACGAGGGAGTGCTTGGGCCTCCTACATAACGTATCAACTTTTGATACCAAAACAATAGAATGTGGTGTGTTTAGCCAGCTCAACCAACCCTTCTTGTGCCTGTTTTGCTAAGTGGGCTGTCCAGTCTTAAAATACTTTCATATAATTGGTTGAAAATAGTATTGTTTCTGTAATTTGATTGGTTGTTGGTACATTGCCAAGTACAGCACACATGCTCAAACACACTCAGATGTTACCAAATCCACAGCCAGTAAATTAGACAGCTGCTCACCAATTCATGCTGTAATTGTAGACATCACTTCACAAACAGTAGGTACACACTTACCCTCTTGACTGGTAAAATGAACCCTCATATTCTGCACCTGCTGCAACACACACACACACACACACACACACACACACACACACACACACACACACACACACACACACACACACACACACACACCTGCTAGTCCTCCACTCAATGAACAAAGTTCAGAGCATTGGAAGTGTCAGCTGGCATACTGAGTGGCATTTAATGACCTAATCTCTGCTGTTTTATACATACATTAGTAAAGCCTGATGGCCCTTCATCATTCTTTTTTTCCCTTCTTTCTCTCTCCTCAGATGACCAGCCAATGGGAGTGGTTCGTCGGACGTCCAGTGACTTCCTCATGTGTGGAGGGTAAGTACAATACTATCAACCAGATAGGTTTGGATATTGTACAGAAATACAAACGTTTTGAAAACACCCAAGTCATCTCACACAAAGTACTTGACAAACCGCATGACTCATAGGGCTTAAAGGGTCATAGCCTCGTTTCCACCAAGCAGTCCGATTCAGTTTAGTTCATAACAACGGTTATTGTTGCATTTCCATTGTCAAAAGGTGTGGATGGTACCAAGTGAACCGCTCCATTGTGTCCTGTTTTTGTGTTACCCCTCTGTTGAGGTACCTGCACACTGATCCGATACTAAAAGGTGGAGCTAGAAACACTGCAGTCTGTGATTGGTGCGGATGTTTCTCTGCATCATCGGTGAAGAGGAAATAGAGCTGGATGGAGCAGAGAGGAATAAAAACGTTTTCAGATCATTTCTCAGTGCATGGCTGTCCATGGCTTCCATCGCACGTCCGAACAATGAATGCAGGAGAAAATGTAACAATAACACGTTACTTGTGTATGTGGTGGACACAGCTCTTACCATCCGTTAACAATTCCGCCTGCATTTTAGAGTACTGTCTGCAGTGGAAACGCAAGACAGACCTAGTGTTTAGGTATGTGTCCGTACGGGCGATGTATGGTTCTAAAGGTACTGTAACTGCCTGATGGAAACAGGGCTATAATAAACCCATTATAAAAGCTACAAACAAAGAAATTGATTTTTAGTGAAATACGCTTATTATATACGCTTGAATACGCTCACTTTCTTGCTGAGAGCTAGCCATTAATCTAAGCCTAGCATAAAGACTGGAAACAGGGGGAAGCGGGCAGTTTGGCTCTGTCCAAAGGTAACAAAACCTGCCTTATGGCGGATTATGCATCTTGTTGTCACCTTGCTGTGAGTAACAAAAAAAAAAGCTGATGTTGCTAGCTTTGATTGTTTATTTGGTCATGGTCATTTGGTCAAAATGTCTTTTGTAGATATTGCAGATGCGGTATTATTTTTGAAATGTAGCCCAGCATCACTAAGGAATCCGACAGTTCATGGAGTATGAAGTAGATGTTGACATGAGTCAGAGTAAAAAATAGATTGACTATGCAATGGAAGTGTGAAATGATGCTGTGAGTCAGATTCCATTTCACACACATCCTTGAGATCATGTGTATGTGTGTAAGGTCACATCATCTATTCTTCATGTGTTTTTATGTCAACGAGGCCTCCTTTTCTATTTCTGTCCCTCTGACCGCTAGCAAAACACCCTCCTGTCAGCTTTACACCAGACACACACTAATTGTCCTTTCGTCATGAGTGAATTCTTCTGCCCACCTCCTAATCTGCATGATTAGTGAGTTTTGAATCAAACATTGAGCCATAACAATGTGGTGCAGTGCTAAATAAAACACCTGACACACCGGGGGCTGTGGGATAAGAATAGACTTGCGTACTCCCCAAATTTGCCTGCAATAACTAACTGTGTTATTATTGTGCCTCAGCTGTGTATTGAAAGATCAAAACATGCTCAAATGTACCACTCTCCAACGTGACAGAATTTACTGACCGACTCTTTTTCTTCAGATTTAAATCCAGTTAGTAAAATGTATTATACTCACTATACCCAGTACACAGTTCGATCTCTTGTCCAGCAGTTATTCCCTACTGTTCCATTTTCTACCCTTTGTATGTTTTTGAACTTTCACTAGCTATATTTCATCAGGGAAGCCTCGTTTCTTAACCCTTGTGTTGTCTTCCCGTCGACCACGCAACTTTGTGTTTTTCTGGGTCGAAATTTCAACATTTTGTTGTTTTTCTACACTTTTCTCAACGTTTTTGTAGATTTTATTCCAATATTTTTGTCACTTTTTCCCCCCTTTTTTGTCACTTTTTTTTGCTGTTTTTTAAATTGTTTTTGTCACTTTTTTTCCCGCCTTTTTCGAGTTTTTTGTTAATTTTTTTCCAATTTTTTTTGTCACTTTTTTTTTTACAACTTTTTGTCACATTTTGTGATGTTTTTGATGTTTAAAAAAAAAAAAAAAAATCCTGAATTTGTTGCACTTTTTTCAGCGTTTAAAAAAACATTTTTGTCGATTTCTTTTCCCCTGCGTTTTTGTAGCTTTTTCCAACATTTGTCACTTTTTTTCAATGTTCTTTTGTCATAGTTCTGATATAGAAAGTTTTTGTAAACAACATTTGTTATCCCCGTAGCCTGGACAGCTTTGTTTCTAAATTGTGGCTAATATTGGATATAGTTCCTAATTTAAGCTGAGAGTGAAGTTTAAGCCTTAAATACATATATTTTGCTCCCTGAAACTTGAAACCTGCTACTGTCTTTGTTATTGGTCTTTCACCTTCTCCCTTTGTTATTAACCTTCAGTCAGACTCTTCACACTTCTTCCATCTCCTTGCTTTCCTGTTTGCATGTGTAAACAGCCTAAAGCAAAACTGTTATCTTCCCTGTCTGTTCCCTTTTTCATTGCACGCACATTGTTCTGTCTCATCCTCCTCTATTCTTGCTCCCTCCCTCTGCTCTCCTTTTAACGGCTTTCTCCATAGCAGTAACTCTCTGTAACTGTAACTGCCTACATAAATTAGTTAACCATTGACATGGGAAGAACCAATTTTTTCTTAATTACAGGAGTTGTCCCTTGCAATTTAGTAACATCAGCCACACTCTCAAAGAGCTCCTAAATCACAGCCTTGTCATCCTTTGCGCCCTGCATGTCCTAAATTGATTGGAGTCGAGAAAGAAGGAGACCAGAGTGTGGGCTTGGGTAGATCAATGAAAGAGTAGTATGTCTGGCGAGCGATGATCATTGTAATTAAAGCAATTAGAAAAAGAAAGACAACACAAGCAAATGGAAGAGATATCTGAGGAGAAACAGAAGTGACAAATTATAAAAAAAATAAAATAAAAAGAAGAAAGAGGATCCCACCCCCCTCTCTTGGGCTGCTTGCTAAAATCCAGGTCAGTTGAGAGGCAACTGACTTTAAGATCCAGTCTTTTTCCCATTTCCACTCACTCTTGCCTTTTTAAAAAACCGTTCACTGACCTACACATTCTCTTTCTCTCTTTTTAACAAGGATACAACAGCACACAACATGCCTCTCCATTTTAATCCTTGGCTGGGATCAATAAAGCTTTTAGCAACCTGGCAAACAATTGAAAGCCTCCATTATGGGTTTCTGTATCAACCGTCTTCTCGAGCGGTGTTAAGTGTGTGGTAAAGGACAGCATGTGGTTAGATTTATATCTCAGAATTACAGGAATCCAACAAAGCAACTTCTCTCTGGTTCTTTGTCTGGACTAGTCTGCCTCACGTGTCCTCCTCCTCTCTTCCTTGTAGACCCTCCCTGGCTTTACATCATTACATAATACTGGTTTCCAACTGGTGCCCCTCTGTAATGGCCATTTCTTCCACTCCTCTTTTTTTTGCATTCTATATGTAAGCAAAGGCACTCTGTGGGTGACTCTGTCATGACCTTATGTTCGAGAACATTTTGTCTCTTCTAGAATAACAAAAGAATGCAAATGAGCTCTGCCTCTTTGCACTTCCCCTCCCGTGTCTGCTGAACACAGAGGACATTACTTGCACGTGCCAATGGTCGGCCCTGCCTCTAGCCCTGCCCCCCAGCAGCAGGAGCTTAAGCTGATTGGTGCTGTCTTTGTGTTTACATAGAAGCCTGGCCCCTTTTTTTTTTTTTTCACCAACTGACTGCCCTTATGATCAGCCAGGCTAAACTTAACTAACTCAACCTGCCTCCACACTGTAGTAAACAAAGAACACAGGGCTGTAGAAACCAAGTCCCTCCATTTTAGACTGTTCCTGCTTTATGTTCTACTTATTAAACAAGTCACCTTTTGGAGATTTAAGTTAATATGGGTGTTGACACCACTCAAGATGTCCTGCAGATTTGGCAGCAGCAGCAGCCTCGAGCGGCCTGGCTAACCGCCCTCGTCTCTCCATTCTTTCCCTCCAGGCAGCCGCAGCCCACCCCAGGACAGACCCCCATGGTGTCCCCACGGGCTGAGACCACCCCCATCCCTGTTCCGACCCAGATCCGCAACTACCAGCGCATCAAGCAGAACCTCTCCAGCAGCCCGACGACCACACTGTACAGCTCTCCCAGGTAAGAGCTGCCTCTGCTGGGTCTGAGGGTGAAGGAAGTACCCTTGGTGCTGGATGGTTCTGACTTAACTCTGCATTATATATACCTTTTTTAGTGATTAGTAATGAAACGCCTGGAAGGGGCACCAGCTTGTTGAGCTTAATTGGGGACTAATGTTTTACTTATTTTGGGAGTGAACTTTGTGGCTGGGTAATGAAACCCAGGCTGTTATTTCATCAGCCATAAAGTTTCACTGAATTTACATCAGATACAGTCAGGGCTGGCTTATATTTGTGGCTTCCCAACCTGTTGCTGGGAGGGTTTGTTGGTGGTTTTATGTGAAGACAAAGCAGATGGGATGGCAGAGGAAGAAAGAATGTTGGCATCTTGTTTCACAGGAAAATAAGTTCTGTTGTTCCTATTTACTGTTGTCTGAAAAGGAGAACTCTAGGGGTACTCTAGGCTTTAATCAGCTGTATTGTATGTAATATGTGTTTAATATTTAAAGGTTTTATTTGGTTGGTTTCTGTATTGGCTTGTGTTCATCTGGTGGTTTGCTTGCTTTGTCATTAGCCATTAAATTCCTCCTGTGGTGATTGTAGCTCTGAAAATAAGGATTTGCATAATGGTTCTGTAGTAGCAGCTTGTTTACCTGACCTCTGTGCAACCATGGTAGTTAGATCCTGGAGGACAGTTACTGTCCCTCTCACCCTTTCTTTTTCAGCTGTCCCACTCTTCAGCCATCCTACCTCTTCAGTCTGTTCATGGAGGATTATTATGTTATATATTTAGAGCTCTGACACTCCGTCCCTTTTATCTATCAAAGACCCTTCTGTGTGTTAGTATTGTTATTCTCACTTTAGGGAGCAAGAATTTGTCAGGTAGAACTCCTTAATATACTGTATGGATCTTTGCTCTGTTTTACAGAACACCTGGCCATATTTGGCCTTTGTGCACCTGCAATATCTATAATTTCTTGATTATAACAAATCGAGCACAGTGTACCGGACACATGTAGGCGATGGCAGGTGTTCCTTATATTTTGAGAAAACTCCATAGGGCACTTTTTAATTAAATCTGTGCCTTCTGCAGTTGTATTCAGGGCATTTGATTTGGGATTCACAATCCTTAGATTATGTATTGTGTATATTATGTATCTCAGTAATTACACAAGGTCCTCACAAAACACCTCTACTTTGCAACACTCTGTACTTCTGCGAAATACTTTTTGTCAAAGATTTGAGATGAGCAATCTGCACAGCAAATGCTCATACACATGCTTTGCTTCTGTGATCTTGTACAGTACTTGCAGCAGTTATCTTGGGTTGTCTCATCAGCCAAATAAGTTTTACTATTTACTATCAAGCCAAAATGAGCAAAAGGGAGAATAAAGAAATCATCTGAAAGAGAGTAGTTGAATACCTGAGTTACTGTAGGGCTGCAACTAACTATAATTTTCATAGTCGATAAATCTGCCGATTATTTTCTCGATTAATCGATTAGTTGTTTGGTCTATAAAATGGAAAAAAAATGGAAAAAAAAAATATCGATCCGTGTTTCCCAAAGTCCAAGATGACGTTTTCAAATGTTTTGTTTTGTCCACAACTCAAAATATTCAGTTTACCGTCATAGAGATGTGCAGAAACTAGAAAGTATTCACATTTAGGAAGCTTAAGATACTTAAAAATTACTCGAACCAATTTATCCAGTATCTAAATAGGTGGAGATTAATTTAATAGTTGACAACTAATCTATTAATCAAATAATCTTTGCAGCGCTAAGCTGAATCCTTGATGAAGCCAAGAATTGTATTTATGTATTTATTACTTAACTCTTTGGATTAGTTCAGTGTTAATTGAGACGGAGCATTTTCCTCATGGCTCTGAAAACTCAATGCATTTTACTTGCACTTGGGATAGTTTACATACATACTTAATGTTTTTTGTGATGTGTGTTTGTGTTTTCTAGGTCTGGCACAGTGAGGCGCTCCAACACTAGTCCTATGGGCTTTCCCAAGGTGGGCTCGGGGTCCCCCAGCTCCGCAGATGTCCCTCAGGCAGTAGGCAGGCGTCTCTCCACCGGCAGCTCCCGGCCCTACTCCCCCTCACCTCTCGGTAAGGATATGTCTAGACACATCAGCTTTTTTAATAACACCTTCCAGACATGACTTGGACTTGGAAATAACTGTTTGTGTTTGCAGTGGGCACCATCCCTGAGCAGCTGGGTCACTGCTGCTGTCACATGCAGAACCACGAGCCTCGCAGCCGCAGCTCCTCAGGAGGTCAGTTCACAGGCAAAGCTTCCGCTGTCCTCAACATAGCCTGGTCACCTGGTTAACCCACATCTAACTGTGCCAACTTGTCCACTTAGATAAGATTTAACCTACATGGTCCTGTGTGGAATGTGGGTTGTTGAAACAGCAAATGGTAATCTTTTAACACTCAACAAAAACAAAGGAGCACACAAATACATACAACCCTTTGCCAAAAAGCCATTACAGAAATGCCGCACAGTATAATATATTATGAACTGGCATTTAAAATATGCAGTATTAGCATTAACTGCAGTTAGGAATTGTTGATTCTCTCCTGTGTGTCATGACTTTTATCATTGACAAAGTGCATGAGTCAAGGTCTGACTCAAGTGTCTGACACTGTGGTTATATTAACACTGCAGACGTCTCCCACTTTCTAAACCGTTTGTGTCTAGAGGTTTGCTGTCATGGTGAACATTTTATTTGAACCAGGAACAGGGCTATAGTGTACTGTCTGAAATGGCACCTCAGTCAGACAGACAGTACTTTGTCCCCTATTTCAAAAGTCATACAACCAACAGATTTTATGACCAACACAGAGTCTCTATGGAACGTCTCAGGACTTTTGTACTTCACTGGTTGGGCAGACAGGGCAAAGCTCATGAAAATGTCACCAGTAGCATCACTCCAGCTGCTATTTTTTTCTCTAGTGCAGAGCAAAGTTTAGAGCTGAAGACTGCCTTCTGCTGAGAGACAAATGAGACATGAACTTATTTATGTCTCCTCTGACCTGCCAGAGAGAATGTACAACAGATACCTTGTCCATGATCAGTCTGATTCAATACTGTACAGGTTGCTTATTCAATTCAACTTTATAGTGTCAAATCATAAACAATGTTATATATGGGCATGTTTCATATAGCGTAGGTCTTTTTTTATACTACTATATGGTCCATTAACTTGAATTGAACTCTAATCCAGTCCCTCTACCTCCTCTAGGTTCCCCTGTCCCATCCTCTCAGCTCCTGGGGGCTCGGCTCCAGAGTGCCCCCACCTTGACTGACTTCTACCAGACCAGGCAGAAACTCCACAAGCAGTTATCAGACCCTGTTCAGCCTTCCTCCTCGTCCTCCTGCAGTCATTCCCCGCAGCTCGGTCGACCAGCCAACCTTGGCTCCTCCCCCACCAAGCTCCTGGGCTCCTCCCCCCGCACGTCCGACTGGCTGCAGAAGTCCCCGCTGCCCACCATCATTGGCTCCCCGACTAAGGTGAGTGCAGATATTATTAAGTGTGCAGATTACCAGTACCAAATAAACTAAAATATTAGTTTTTAAAGTTTACCTGTTTTCATTTATTTTTCATTCAGACTATTTCGGCACCGTTCAAGATCCCCAAAACGCAGGCGTCCTGTAACTTGATGGCACTGGCGGACAGCCCCGTGCCCACCAAGACGTTGGCAGATGCCCGGGATATCTGTGCCCACCACTGCAGCCCGTACCTCACCGGACGACCAGCTGCCCCTGAGGCCAGCAGGACCTTTGGCAGGTAGGACTCACTGAAAGAAACATGTCCTCTGTCTGTACCCTTCGCTTGCCCAGATATACAGTCTCCATCACTTTTCTTTTGCACCCATTTCAGCTTCCACCTTAACTAATGTTACACTGATACACAACTAAAAATGTTACTATTTATTGTACAATTTATCAGTAGTACACTGATGTAGTAATAGCCCTGAACCTGAATGATATCTAATGTGACACTTTAGACTGGACACAAGAGTTCCTGGAAATGTAATTTTATTTAATAACTTTCTTATTTTGCGGATTTTAAATGGAGAGTTTTAGTTTTACACTGGCTCTATTTTGTTTCAGATACATTTCTGTCCGAGAAAAACACATTTCTGGGTCTAACATTGATATATAATATTGATATGTATATCTACATGTTTTTAGAGCAAAGGGTACTAGCTTGGTGCACCACTTTTTATTACTTTGACCCCCCTCTCTGTCTATCTTTTAGCATGTGACGTCACTTTGTCTGCTGTTTGACATTGTGCTGATGTTATCCGTGGTTTCCCTGCAGGTCTGTTAGTACAGGTCGTCTGTCTGAGCAGCCAATCAGAATCACTCTGGGTGGACAGGCCTATCAAGGCAGCAATGACAGCTTGAACACAGAGCGACCCATGGACACAGGTATGGACACACTGCTGTCAACACAATGTACAGCTAAACTTAAATTTAAACTGCGACTATTATCGGTGTATCACAGAGAATGAAAACAATTACATGTCCTCTTCCCAAAGCCCCTGCAGGTCCCAGTGGGCTGGTTCAGGTTGGGTCAGTGAGTCCCCGTACTGTCCTTTTCACCGTGGGTTCACCGCCCAACAGCAGCACTCCCCCTACCTGCAGCCACCTGGGCACACGACCACGCACCACCTCAGGTGAGGACCCTTCCCCTGATCTGGGCTAGTATGCAAGAAAATAAGCTAGTAACAGTTAGAAGCAGGAAGGCTGTGAGGTGTTCTTAGTGAAGGTGTTTGTCCGTAGATCTCATGATCCTCCACTCTCCCCCCCCCCCCCCCCCCAACTTTCTCTCAGTGGGCTCCAACAGTTCGGCCGGCTCCCTGTGCTCCACCAGCGGTCGGGTCTATGTTGGATCTCCTCCAGGCATGGCCATGGGCTGCTCTCCTCCAGGAGGTTTTGTGGGCGGGCAGATTGTCCCCAGTACCGAGGGGGCACCCAGCAGCCTGCGCTATGTTCCCTATGGGACCTCCCCTCCCAGCTTAGAGGGATTCATCACATTCGAAGCCCCTGAGCTGCCTGAGGAGACCCTCATGGAGGTGAGGGAGTGTGAGGTCAAATGTTTGGTGTCTATTTCCCATCACCCAACAGGGAAATTGGTCAATTAGACAACTTCATGACTCACTGGTATACACTTTTAATCTTCTTTTGGGTTTTACATTTAATCTTTGTAATTTCTGGTCTAGCGTGAGCATACAGACACCCTGATGCACCTGCGGATGATGCTTTCATTCACCGACTGCGTCCTGGAAATGGCGGCAGTGCGAGCTGGAGGGACGGAGCTTGGCGTGTCAGCCGCCTCCCTCTACCCTCCCCAGGACAGCGTGGTTGTGGACCAGATCAGCCAGCTCAGCAGAGAGTGGGGGTAAGGAATGACTAAAGTTTAGTCTGACTCTCTGATGATCTCATACAATTAATAGTATCCTGTAGTCAGAAGAGGTTCTTTGTTTAGTGGTGTTGGTGCAGTATTTTATATACTATGGTTGTGCTGCCCCTACAGGCAGGTGGAGCAGTTGGTGCTCTACATGAAGGCAGCTCAGCTCCTGGCGTCCTCTCTCCATCTGGCCAAGGCTCAGATTAAATCGGCCAAGCTCAATCCTTCCACTGCCGTCAAACAGGGTAAGGACATTTTATTTCATTGGATTGGGAAATTTGCTGTTCGCCCACTTCATCAGCAGGAGAAAGACACTGTAGTTATGTAAAACTTACCTGTGTCCTTTACAAATATGTAACTTTCAAATGCAGGTATATGCAAAAATACTAATCCCTCTCTCTGTCTTCTCTCAGTGGTGAAGAGTCTTAATGAGCGCTACAAAAGCTGCATCTCCCTCTGCCGGCGGCTGACTGACAGACTCAACCACTTCTTCTCCGACAAGCAGCGCTTTGTGGACGAAATCAACAGTGTCACCGCGGAGAAGCTCATCTATAATCATGCAGTGGAGATGGTGAGTGTCGGATACACATAAAAAAAATCTTATAGAAAGGAGTGTAGTCGGGTATTGATTTTAGTCATTTCCACCAGGTTTTTCAAACAATATGTTCAGTAGAGTGCAGCTATGATCTATACTGGTCAGCCTAATGTGTGTGTGTGTGTGTGTGTGTGTGTGTGTGTGTGTGTGTGTGTGTCAGGTTCAGTCAGCAGCTCTGGATGAGATGTTCAAGCAAACAGAAGATATAGCCTACCGCTACAGCAAGGCCGCCATGCTGCTGGACGGCCTGTCCAAGATCCTACAGGACCCCACTGACATTGAGAACGTGGTCAAGTGTGAGTACAAACCCTGACACACACACACACACAGTCCTACACAATTGGCCTCATGCAGGAACCACTCGTATGAATAGATTGGGTCTTTAGTCTTAAGTGGCATGTACGATGATTTCAGAGAATTTGTAGCATAAACCATTTAACACTCAAAAGCAAAATTCCAGACCTGTTGTTCAAGTCATGTACAGATCTGACTTTTTCAACATGGGGAAAACACGTGTTTGACTTAAAAATAAGAATGCCTTCATCTGAATGAATGTGGAGTTTTAATATGTTACAAAATTTTTATTGCCAAGTTATACAATTACCACAGCACTTTATGTCAAACCATTCACTCTTATTTCTGTCATGGTACAGCTCTGTGATGACAGGATTGACAGCTATAGTAATATTTTGGCATTTTTGGGGGGTACTCTTACACCACTACTGACACTGCTAAATCGTTTATGTTTATGTCTGCTGATTTCTGACAGCAGGACTTGAAGCTCTGCAGTATGAAGGTCTTATTTGTTGTCTTGAGTAACATATTTGTGAATGATTGCAGAAAAAGCAACGCAATATCATGACTTCGCGTAAACATACACGCCACTTTCCTAAAGGCAAGGGGCGTTATCTGTACGCATTTTGAGCTATCCACGTGTATATCTACATACACGCCACTTTCTTATCGCGAGGCTACGTGTTATTGCGAGACTACGGTTGGTTTTAACATCACACGCTGGGGAAAAGAAAAAACGGTTGGGATTAGGGAAAAAAGAACTGGGTTGGGTTTAGGAAAAGAAAAAAAATGGTAAGGAAACAACACACGCGGGACGCGATCCCCGCTCTCCTGGGTGAAAGTCCTGTGTTTGACCCATCCACCACCCCGACAAACCTCCCTATGCGGATTTTCGCCCTTTCATACTACTCGCAAAGGCGTCAATTCACAAGCAAACGCAAGGTAATGTAAGTCAATGGAGGCCAAACGGCGTTGATAAACACGCTGAAAAGCGAGTGTGCGTCTTCAAAACACACCAATAACGGCATACCAATTGGCGTGTCATACATACGCCACTTCATGAGATCAGTCTGGAAAAAGAGCAGGACAGGTAGCCGTTTATTTGGGGGCGTCGTTTATGCTAATGATCAAACCTCATGAAAACTCACCTCTTCAAGAACAGTTAGTATTCATCAGGCTAAAACAAACGATTTACAATAACTTTGTGCAGTTAAGAGAGTTTGCTGAATCTGCAGGTCTAGCAAGACTAAGTCTGCAGTCTGTATAATAACTATATTTTACTTGTTTAAGTGTTTGCTTTAATTACTTTTATTTATATGTTGTTGTTTTGTGTATTCTCCCTGCAGACAAGGCCAGCGTTGACCGCAGGATATCAGCCCTCTGCTACTGCACTGTCACACTCTACGAGTAGCAGCCCTCCCATAAACACACACACACACACACAGACACAGAGGGACCACGTCCTAAGACTATTGACTACCATCCTCACAGAGCCGCTGTTCCCTCCTGTAGCAGTTCAAGCACTTTTTCATTTGATAGGTTTCATCTGTATTTATCATCATACTGGCTGCATCACGAACTGAACTGTGGCAAGCGACTGATGCACAAATTTACAACCAAAGATGACAACGGATCCAGAAACAAAAGGCTGAAACCAGATGTGGACATAATGCCTGCACTTTCAAGTGCATTTTTCTTCTTACGCTATGATGGTGGAAACCCATCTGATCAACATGTATAAAAATAAACTAATGTCCATCTTTCAGGATATCATTTGTTTTTTACCAGAAGAAAAAAAAAGGATGGACAGGACTATGAGGGGGCGTTGTGTACTTCAAGAGACTTGAACTGGAGTTTGTCTTTTTTATTATTATTTTTTTTTTTTTATATCCTGCGTACTATGTGATATCAGTGGTTATTTACTCTGTGTTTTAGTTGTTGTTGTTGTTATTTATTGGTTCAGAAGAACAGGGATGTTTGAGTCTTCTGCTTATTTAGATAACCTTAAGTATTGGAGTGGAATGAAAATTGCAGAAGGCTTACGGCTGATCACTGTAACAGATCCAACAATATGGATTTATACATAAAACAAGAACTCTTGTTACAAAAACTAGACAGCCATGTGAGCAAAGGAACCTGTAGATTGCTTTATTATTTTTCCTGTGTTGTTAGCTCAAGCACTTTATTGTGGATTGACTCTTGTGGACTGAGATTGTAACCCAGATGATGTCATCAGGGTTATCTTGATTAGGGTTTGTGGACTACCCCCCTTTATTTTATTTTTTTTTTAACAGAAAACCTGTTATAAAATAGGGGAGTGGAGTTTGTAGGCAAAAATGTAGGCATTGCCAGGCAAGAAGGGTATATTCCTTTAATTCCAGATACAGTAGTTGTGTCTGGCCATATGGAAAAATGGGTTACAATTTGAATGCAGCCATTCCAAGCCTTCCCTATTATTTACCATTGACCTGACCGATGCAGTTGTTCTCAAACATCAAACCAACATTTATCATTTATAAAAAAAATACTAGTAGTTTGGTAATTCACATAAAAAATACAGAGCAGGGGAGCTTCGATCGGCTTTTACGGACCTTGATATTCATTTCGCACTTGCAAATAGAAAAATCAGTCACATTGTTTCCCTTGTGACCCAGTTTTGTAGGAATGTAACAGACCCATGGTGACTTGTTGATTATGTTGATCACAGTGAGGAGGGGTTAAGTTAAATATGGGGTGACAGTGGCTCACTCTGCTCACAAGGTCTGCAGACTTGGATATTCAGAAGAAAAGATGGTGGCAGGCCCTTCTCCTGTCCCCACTGCAGTGCTGAACAGCCAATCAGCGTCCACTTTAAACCCTGAAGGAGTGATTTGTGAAACTGAATGGTCATATTACTTGACAAGTTACCTTAAAAATAAGTTTCATTTTACTAAAATACTACAGTTTTTTTTATGTTCTGTCAGTATCTGTAGCAACATTTTTTTTTTTAACAAAACTTGATGTTGGCAAACTTGTATATATTTGTATGTGGTGCATGTGATGATTCCTTTCCCCTCTTTTTGGGAGGGGAGTGAGTGTGTGTGAGATCACATTTTTAGTTTTGGGTTGTCGATGATACCATCAGATGACCTGCCTGTCGGTCAAAGAGCACAAATCTTTATATGTACATAGGTGAATTTGATACATTTTATTCATGTCTGCCATATTTTGGCACAACAGGGGTGTGCCAAAGGATAAAATATAACTCGTGGCAGCTCCAAAACTTTCCAGAGAACTCTTTCTACCAGGACTGTTCATTGTTTAGACAAAGACACATATTTGTTCAGTGGGTCTTATGAAATTTTCTGAAATAAGCGTGATCTCTTAAGATTTCATACTCATTTCTCCAAATTTTGTGATACTTGAATTGTCACAATCTGCACTGCCTAGCATCCACTGTCCCTCTGGCTCCCCTCAAGTTGTCTGCTGTGCTCTCAACAGTGTATGTACTATGTATGAGTGTATATATACACACGTGCACTTGCCAGGTGTGCATTAACACCAGTAGTAAACAGTTATTGATGGAAAAGGAGATGCCTTCTTCTTGTGAAAACAGACAAAGACCTACTCCTCTGTACAGGTGTGAATAAATTCTTTTTTCTGTGTAAAAATGTGTATAAATGCATTCACAGGCACCCAGCGGTCTCTGGGCCTGTTTATCTGATGTACTGTTCTTTTCCGAGACATATCTGGGTTTCAGTTTCCCTCGTCCTTGTCATGAGCACTCTGAACCACACAAAGCCTTTTACTGCACACAGAGTGAAGAGGGACAAATACAGCTTATGGAAACCCGCCTCAATCTGTGCCCTGTACCATTTTACCCATTGACTGTAACTGAAGATGGACTGTTATACTGTGGATGAAGCATGGGTACCAAGTCTGCATTTTACCCTGTAGAGTAGAACCTCTAGAATCTTGAATGTACTGTATGTACTGTATGTACTGTATGTACCCCGTTGTTTTGCGCCTCTCCAGCTTGATCGGAATGCATTTTGAAGAAACCCGTTGTCAGTCACGACCCTAAAAATGTAACACATTTTCGAAGCACCTGTTTTTCAGAAGAGACATTTTAATGTTATACTTGTGTCCCTCACCAAGGGGTGTCTGTCTATGTTCTTTATGGAACACAAATACAGTCTTTAATATAAAAAAAAAGAAAAAAAAGAAGAAGAAACAATTAAAATGTCTTGCTGTGTTTTATTTTTCCGAGCTTGGTTCTGTGTTGATTCCTCAGAGACAGAGGTTTGGACGAAAAGGTCTGAACTGAAAAAGTTAATATATGAAGAAGATAATGAATGATGCTGATGTTTTGTCTTTGTTACATTTTCCCTGTATGAAATTGAATGAAATTAGGAGTGCAAATAAGGCACTGATCAGCAGTAGCACTCCTAATTTCGTTGTATGTAATACACTGACAAAGGCTTTCTATAATACAAAAAAATATCATTATTAATATCTATACAATTGTATTTAACAGTAACATTCAACATACTGTTAACAATTAGTCATACGACTTAAAAAGCTCCATAAACAAGTAAAGTTCTAGTCATTTCTTTATCAATGTCAATAAGTCAATCTCTCCAGACCATGGATGTAGGCTAGACACAGAGCCAGACAGTAGGCTACTTTCGTCCACATTTGTATGGAAGGGTGCAGTTATCCTCCTGGCCTGCAAAGTTACAAGGAGTTAAGGAGCTACAAAGTAACAATGAAGAAGACGAAGACGAAGAGGTTATGTATTTATTTGGTCAGGTATTTGGAGGCACCTGACTTGTATTTCCCTGATGGACACACCTAAGTTACATACCATTTGCCGACGCTTGTTTTTCTTTAGCTACCTAGCTAAAATCTGGACTTCAAAACTGTATAAGTAGCTAGCTAGTTAGTTACTAGCGTCAACAGTTAACACTAACGCTGGTAAGAGCGTGTGAGCGGCTCTATAAGGTAAGTTACCGTCAAAACTTTAATTTGCAAGAGTTATCTCTTAGCTACATAGCTAGCTAACAATAGCTTGTATTTGTTCGTATATATTTTTTTAATTATAGCTAGCTAGCTATTTAACAACAGTTTGCAATGTTATTCCGTTAGCAACTAAGCAAGGCTGGACTTCCAGGATGAATGTGCTCATCCAAAGACCTGATTTATTTTCATTTACTGTTCGTCGATTAGCGTTATAGCGAGTATTGTAATTTTTCCTTAACACATGTGAGTGTTTGCCAAAACAAAAGTCTACGGTTGCATATATGCACAATAACTTTACAGGTAACGTTAGGCCTAACGTTACATTTCGGATAGTATTAGCTAGCGTTAATTAATAATACTCTAGTGCCCAAAGTGGGGTCCAGGGATTCCCAGGGGGGTCCCCAGCTTACTTTCACTATAACTCCATCCATAAGTAAAACAATGACAGAATATATGACTATTTTGGTCATAGCTTCCATACACTTCCTGTAATTAAACATCTAAAAGCAGAAATCCTGTCAGATGGGGGACCTTGGGACAAAATCTTATCAAATGGGGGTCCATGGTCTAATTTTTTTGTGTCAGTTTAGGGGTCCTTGACGTGGAAAAGTTTGGGAAAAACTGTTATAACTTATTTGAAAAAATCTTAATTTTCATGTTTTATTGCTTATCGGCAAAGGGAACTTATCTGAAAATGTGAGGTCAGTGTCATTAACAAATTCGCTACAGCATAGCAACAGCTGTAGCATTAGCTAATCAATTGCCCAACCTTTAATACAATTGTTTTTTTAGCATGTTAGCCATCTTAACATAGAATTGACTTAAGAATTGAAGAATTCAACCAGAAAATTAAAGTTGGCATCAACGGAATTCAAAGGGTTACGCTAGGTCCTCATACTGTATATTCTTTTTCTATTTAAGATGTCAGAACAGCTGGTTGTACAACGGGCCAGGAGGTCCTTCCAGACAGGGAAAACCAAGCCTCTGGAGTACAGGATCCACCAGTTGAAGAGCCTGCTCCGCTTCATCTCAGAGAGACGGAAAGACATTGCAGATGCCATCAAAAGGGATCTCGGCAAGGTGGGTTAGTCAAAACTTTACAGGGCTCCAGTAGGTCCTTTTTTTTTTTTTTTAAATGTTGGAATTTCGTGAGGATCAGGAAACTAGACTCTCCCTAGGGAGTCCGAGGTCCTACAGGCCGGTCACTGGACAAAAAATATATTGAAGGATGCATTTTCCAACATCGTTCCAACATTCACTGCCTGGATTATTTTCAGTCTATTTTTGGTCTGAGATCATTAGAAAAACAGTCATTAACACAGCAGGAAGGAAACAGGTCAGAACTAGCACTATCAGTAAATTGAATTATTAAATTAGATTTGGAATAAACGTGAATTATCAAATGAATGAATAAATTAACAAACAAACTGGGGATGAGCACTGGATTTTGTCCCTCCTTCTGCCTTCAGAGTGAAAATGGGACCGAGCTGTTTGAGACACTTGGACTGGAGGGAGAGATCAAGCTGGCTATAGAGAAACTGGCAGAGTGGGCGGCTCCTCGGCCGGTAGAGAAGAACCTCCTCACCATATCAGATGAAGTTTATGTGCAGCCGGAGCCTCTGGGAGTGGTGCTCATCATCGGGGCCTGGAACTACCCCTGGGCTGTCACCCTCCAACCGCTGGTTGGAGCTATTGCTGCTGGTAATAAATATACCCATATGTATTTGTATATAAGTGCACTGTGTGTTAATAACGGTGCATAGTGTACGGTGTAGCTACAGAGGCTACATGTGTAGGCTCTTTTGCTACATCGTAATGCCCAAGTATAATTCCGGCTTGTGTGTGCACAGACGTTCAACAGTCATACAGGGAGAAATACATTAATTTCCTTCATGCCATCTGGATGGCTGAAATAAGGAATAACCAGCAAAAGACTCTACATACAGTATGTGAGCAAATAGGAATAACATAACAGTCCCAACTTAACATCTTGTCATTGATCGTGCACTGTTGAATATTATTCAGGAAACAGAATTCTCTAATAAACAATTAACTTTATCAAAAAATGTATTGCAGGATTCACTGTGAGAAGTGGGGGTGAGCGTTCCTTGCTTCCCCATCATCATTAGTTTTTCCTGCCATTGAGTCTCTCTTTCATCTTTCAGGTAATGCAGCAGTAATAAAGCCATCTGAAGTCAGCTCTCACTCTGCCAAAGTGATGGAGGAACTTCTCCCTCAGTATCTAGACAAAGTGAGCCTCCTGCTTTGTTTGATATGAAACGCATACATCTTCTTTTTTTTTTTTTTTTTATATAATCTACTTCTAGTGTGAATGTACAGGGATGTTTGAATGACTGCATATGCTGTTCTCTCCCTAGGATCTGTACCCAGTGGTGACAGGTGGAGTGTCAGAGACCCAGGAGCTGCTGAAGCAGAGATTTGACCACATTTTCTACACAGGAAACAGCACAGTGGGGAAATTGGTGATGGTGGCTGCGGCTCGCCACCTCACCCCAGTGACCCTGGAGCTGGGAGGAAAGAGCCCCTGCTACATCGATAAGAACTGTGACATCAATGTCGCCTGTCGGTCAGTCTGAACTGTAAAATGTAAAAACCAAAAAGCTGCCATTATGTGAACTCCATAGAAAGTCACAAATACCCACCAAGCACAGAGCAGTTGGGAAGCTACCACAACATCAAAGTGTATCTTCAAGGTTTGAGGCGTTTGCGTTCTTTTTTTTTTTCTTCTCCCAATACAGTCGCATCACGTGGGGGAAGTTTGTCAACTGTGGCCAGACATGCATCGCTCCAGACTTCATCCTGTGTGAACCCTGCATCCAGAGCCAAGTAGTAGAAGAGATCCAGAAGTGCATCAAGGTTGGTCTGTATTTAGATTGTAATATGTCAGTCTTTTTCGGAAGGGAATCTGACAGATCACTGAAGACATTTCAGGAGGTCAAATAGGAAAGGTAAAATTGGAAACACTCCGGTTTCACTAAAATGTAATTAACTATGAATAATCTAGATTAGAGAATGTGAAACATGACCATTTTAATCCTTGGTATCTTGATCAACATGGTTGTATACCCATGTGCTGTGAGACAACTAGACAGTTGCATAATACAGTTACTAACTACAAAAATCTATCTGGCATGGGGCTTGCTCTGTGACCCTATTGTGTATCGGGGCCCCACAACAGGCACGTTTAAGAACAGCAGTTGTATGCAATAGAGGCTTTGCGTGTAATGTTTGTATGTTTGTGTTGCCTAAGTAAAGTACATACTTGGTAAAGTACCAAGAGCACAATATTACTGCTTGCTTACTTCATTGGTGTATTTCCCATATTTGAACCCATAAAAAACCATAGCTTGATACATAGAAGAACTATTGTTCCCCACCAGGGGTGTCGGACTGGGGGGGAAAAAAGGGGACTGAGTACCCAGATGAAGGACCCAAAAAGATAGTAGAATGAATAGATGTAGATGCGGGGAGGGACCCATGGAAAATGCCTTTCTACAGGGCCCAGAATTTTGTGCTACGCCCCTGTTCCCCACAACAAGAAGGACAAACGGGCTTAAGGATATATAAGTTTCTGTGCTTTTTCTCTAACAGTCTATACATTGTCTTTTTAATATTGAGATTGCAAGTAATCTGAACATCATTTATCTTTTGTCTCACACATTGCAGGAGTTTTACACAGATAATCCAGAAACGTTTGACGACTACGGACGCATTATTAACCAGCGGCACTTTAAGAGGCTCATGGCTCTTATGGAGGGGAGCACAGTTGCTGTTGGTGGAGACAATGATGAATCCCAGTGCTACATAGGTACATGGTGATTTTGAGCAATTGTTTGCTGAAAAGATTTTGTACTATATGTTAGGCAAACATCTAAAGTTGTGTAAAATAAATTGATTGTGGTAGTGGTTAGCTTAAGAGGCCAGCTGATTACTTTCTATGTCATTGGTGGTAGCCCTTAACTTCTTAAAAATGTCGCTATGCTGTGACAGTGCCTCAGACTACCTAAAGGAATATTACTATATATTGAGTAGCATTACTTATGTGATGGTTGTTTCTTCATGGAGGATGGCAGGTGTAGTCATCTTGGATTCCTAACAGTGAAAGGAGATTTTGCAGCAAGAAAAAACTAAACAATCAAAATGTCCATGGAAATTAATAACTAACAACTAAACTAACTAACCCCTCCTGCAGCATAATCTGCAATTTCATTGTGTCTGTATACTCGGTGTGTGTTTTAGGAGTATTTAATATATTGCAAAAATGTATGCTCTCTGTAGAGGAATCACTTCCATTGTGTGCCAAGACTGTAAAATAGAACTTTAAAGCTCCATTGTGTAATGTTTTGAGTTGATTCTTAGCAACAACAAAAAAAACCTTTGTTCTTTGAATGTGCTCGTTCATGTGTAATTATCTCCACCAACTAATCAAAGTATTCTCGTAAGCGTAGAATCTGCCATTCAGAATCATTCAGAATACATGCGAGCAAGTCGCTCGTATGTATTCTGCCATGTTGCGCCTCCATCTTTAAAATACATTAGCCAAAGAGGGACATGCCTCCGCCTTTCGCTCTTTTAAACTCACCGTGACGAATTCTAGGGGGAGATTACTCGATCTGCTGGCAGATTTGAAAGCCTGTTGAAGATGGAGGATCACGCTGAAACTTTACTAACATTAGCTTGCATTCGTTTGGGAACCTGAAAGCTGATGTTAGCGATGAAATGGTACCAAAAAAACGAAAACGTAAAACTATTATTACACTGGAAGGAACACTCACGGACAAAGTCGTACTTCTTGGACTAATACGGCCACCGTAGGAGTTAAAACACGCTCAGAATGGGAGGGGCTAGAAAGTAATATCCAGTTGGTTGTCATATATAATTTCACCGCTAGATGGGAGTAATTCTTACACAATGTAGCTTTAAGGTACACTGTCAGGTAAACAACAAGCTAATTTTTGCATAATTTCAGAAGAATTTTCATAGGGGGCATCTTTGTTGCACGGATGAATGATTGCATGTAAGGTAGAGAAATGTTAATCCAATTATACTTTGGCTTCTTGTCTTCGTCTTTTCTGTTTTGGCAGTTGAAACAAATCCAAAAGTGTTCAGGATTTGTTCTGCTTTTTAAGTCAACTGTGTTGAAGTAAGCCATTTCACGTGTCATTCTTTTAGTTGTTTAATCTTATTAACCTAAACTAATACACAAATATCATGGGTAACCATGATATAACTTGTATCTTGTTTGTCCACTCTATATGAAGCAGTATCAATACATCTTGGGCCATACTCTTAGAGTGAGTCTCTTCTTCCTGTCTCCTTGCAGCCCCCACTGTGTTGAAGGATGTGACGGGGGAATCCAAAGTGATGAAGGAGGAGATCTTTGGGCCACTGCTGCCCATCATCACAGTGAGCGGTATAGACGAGGCCATCCAGTTTATTAATGAGAGAGAAAAACCTCTGGTTATATACATCTTCTCTAATGACAATAAGGTAAACGCATCACAAGCAGACATGTTTGTTTATTATTATTGAAGTTAATATTTAGATATCCTTGTGTCTGATTTTTGAAATGCTATGATTTTGATAACGGTGTACCCACAATGCTTTGGTTGATTTGACTCGACTTGTCCTGACTGTTCCTATCTGATAAACAGCTGATCAAAAGGGTGATAGCTGAGACATCCAGCGGAGCTCTGCTGGCGAATGACTGTCTGGTACACTTTACTGTTAGTGCTCTGCCCTTTGGAGGAGTTGGTGAGTGTACATAAGAGTTAAGGCCCTGACACATCAACCCGACGGCCGACCGTCGGCAGAAAAGGCAGTCGGACTGATCAGTTGGCTCCCCGAGGTCAGAAAAGTGCCTCGGAACACACCGAAGCAACGCCGACTTGAGCGTACGTTCTGCGCATGCACGAGACGCAATACATCTCCTTAACAGCAGGCGGCGCTAATCTGTATTGTCACCCAAAAAATGAAAACCGGAAATGACGGAACATCTCTCTAGACCTAGTAAACACAGAGCACGCTGTTGTCAGTCATTGTTTTCATCAGAGAGTGTTGATAGTAGTCAAGAAGGATCGTCGTCGTTCTCGCTGAACGGAAGAAAATACGATGGCCAGTAATAGGAAGATGCTGGTGTTGTCAGCTCCGGTTCTGTCGTGCAGTGATTCGCTAGTCAAGGGCTAACGCTCCACCTATCAGATTGGTCATTGAGTCCGACCACCCACTGGCCGATTCAACATGTCAAATCGGCCAAAATGAAGGCCGACGGCTTCTCCGACGGACGGTGGCACGGAACACACCGAACAGTCTCGAGTCACCGACCTCGCCAGACTGTCCGACGGCCGATAATTTGGTTGGTGTGTCAGGGCCTTTAAATCAACCTGCAGATATTTTCCACACACATTTACAGCTGACTTATTCTCATCACTTCTTGCTCAGGTAACAGTGGTATGGGCTGTTACCACGGACGGCACGGCTTTGACCAGCTGAGCCACCTGCGCAGCTGTCTGATCAAGCAGCTGAAGATGGAGGGAGTCAACAGCATGCGTTACCCCCCTCACACTGCCAAAAAGCTGAGCTGGGCACGATTCTTACTGCTCAAGCAGGTTGATGTGGGCAGGCTGCGGCGCATGGCACTGCTGGCCACATTAGCTGGCTTGGCAGCATTTGTGGTGCTGGTAAAGGAGCTCAAACATACCAATACAGTCCAAAGAGCAATAAAAGGTTTTGATATTGCTGATGTTTAATTTTACACGCCTGTAGTTTCCGAGGAAGTTCCCCTGCAAAGAACTATTTCACTTAGAACGAATTACAGAGATTGGAGACAAAGTTCTGAGACTTTTATGACAGTTTATTAGCAGTTTTCAAAAAAATGAATTTCCTTGAAACAGTTACTGCATTTAAACCCAATGAAATATTTATGCAGGGGCCAAATGGTTCTTTAGATGTCACTAATAACTTTTCTTACAGGACAAGATGTAGTTATCCTGTAAGTGCTAACTCTTTGTTAATAATGGACACACTTTGCTTTCCATTATCTCACCCAAGGTTACAACTGAAGGCTTTATTAATTAGTGTTGGCATGACTAGATAATGACTGATGGGACCATATTCACCTTAATAGGACATGTTTTATGTGTTACACAGTTATGTATAAACTGTTATGCTTTATGTAGTCTATATCCATGACGTTCCCCTTCCGGGATTGCTCCGGTGCCGCAGGAAATTCCGCCGGATGCATGTCTTTTCCGTTTCCTTCTGCATTTTTGTGTTATTTTAACTTTGGTGGATCTATGAGGACTATGGTTAACTGCTCCTCAGATCTCTGCAGGTGAAATCCAGACCGCTAGCTAGACTATCGCAGTGGCTCTGTGCGGAGTTTAGCACCGCCCATGACGATTCTGATTGGTTTAAAGAAATGCCAATAAACGGAGCACGTTTTTCGCCTATCCCCGAATGCTATGTGGAGTAGCCAGACCCTCCTTCAGTGCGCTTCGGAGGAGGGTCTGGCAAAGTGACACTGTGTTTTATGTAACAATTGAAAAAAAGATTTGGCTTTTGAAGAGAGATGTGTTTTTTTAAGTGTGGTATTTGTGTGATGACCTTTTTAAATAATGACAAATGCAGTTTCTCAAGATAACCAGATATGAGTACTTCTCTTCCCCCCCCCCATCCACACACACACACACACACACACACACACACACATACACATATACCCACAATCCTACAGGCCTGTATCCTTATACAACAATGGATTGGCTTTGTCTCTGGCAGACAATGTGGTGTTGTCCAGGAAATCTAACCACATAATGCCCCCTCATCTACCCTCCCTTTTAATTACCCAGCATGCTTCACTCTCCTCTGCTAAATGGCCCCTTTTGTTTTGGTCTACCCCACCACCTTTGTTGACATCTACACTTGTTGTGCTTCTGTGAACAGTTAAACTATCTGTTATCCCTGTATTTCAAACAGTTAGCATCTGTCTCTTTACGTTTAGTTTGGGTGTCGTGTTTTTTTTTTTTTTTTTTGCAGAGATTCCAGCGGCGAGGCTGAGGAGCAGAAACGGGGGGCCGGAGTTGAACCCTGGTGGTGTAGGTGATCCTGGGACAGACACATGGACTCCTCGCCTGTAAAGACATCCAGCCCATCTGTGAATTACTGTCCATATTATTTTTCATTCGTGTAGACATATTTGACTGTTTTTTTGTCCTTTTCAAAGATGTTTTTATTCTGTTACATCTTAAGCTGCAATCAATGTTTTTAGGATTATACTATATTTGTATTTGACTTCCGAAATTTATGAAAGTAACATAATCATACTGGCCTTGATCCATTCAACTACACACAAACTGCCTTTTAACATGGCAATCCATCACAGTATAAATACCATGTCTGCTTTCTAAGTGATGCCAGTTCTGTTTTTGATTGTCGTCCATCACACTTTCTGCAACTAAACCTCACTAATAAAGTTTATTATGATTAATTGTTTTGATGTTGAGTTTTTGTTAATTGTTTTTCACTTTGTACAAACTGATTTGAGTTTGATACATCTTAACAGTGGCATATTATTAACAGGATCCTAAGGTTATTGTCATTTATGACAAGGCTGCTGTGACTGATAAACTGTTAAGATACATTGACGTTCATGACGACTGTAGGAGTAAAAAATTAGCTCAACTAAAGGCTGTAAAAGAAGACACAAACAAGTGATCTACAGCAGTTAGTGGGGGGAGGGGTCGATGCTTAAGGCGGTCTGAATGAAGCTGCAGGTTACAGTGAGCAAGCTTCCCGGTAAACTGATCCTAGAGCAGCTTGACTGATGAACAGTGTACAATGAGACTCAGTCAGTCAGTCAGCGCGCAGCGTGTCGGACATCTGAACCGCTTTTAGATCAGATCAGTGACGGATTATTGAGTTTTTATTTTATAGAGAATCCACTGGATGTGTATTTGACCTGCGCTTAGGTGAGTCTACTTTTATTGCTTTCTCATCTTTTTCCCCGAATCAAAAAGGATAATGAAATCAACGATGTTATTCGATATAATCGCGTTTAGATCGCAGGTGTAAGTTACTCTACTTGCATAAAAAGAAAAGTGTAACCCGCTGACATAGGTTAGTGTTTTAATGCACGATTTTCACTTTGTCGTGGTTAAACAGACTGAATTAAAATAGGAGAGATATGTCAAACAGTGACACCTCAAAAGGGTTCCTGTAAATAAGCCTGTCAACACACGGATCCAAGAGGGGTTGAACGTTCTGGCTGCAAATCATATCAGATGCAGATTGTAATACCATCATTATTCAGCAAAAAACACTTTACTTGTAAAGATGTTTAGATGTAATAACTTGAGCAATAAAAACACAGGGAGAGACTCAAAGTAACGTCAGGGGCTACAAGATGAGAGGGTCTACTGTAGTCTTCTGCAAATAGGCTATCTGTTGCGTTCTATACCTTTATAGCCTTTTCATAATATACAGTATAATAACATTTATAAGCTTATATAGGCTTTTAACTTCAAAGCAAAAGCGTCATGGGTGTGGATTTGAACATTTTTTGGATGAAAATCCAAATGTGGATTAAAGAAGAAATAATAATTTGTTTAGCTGTTTTTATATATTGTAGCCTACTTTCCTTAAATAACTCCTTTACTGAACAAACCATGTTATTATAAGTTTTACCAGATCCAGTTATCTCCTTTCAATCCTATCTCCTTTCCTTTCAATTGTTTTAATAGTTGTTTTGCACACACATTGCAATTGTTGACCGGTTGTTTTGTGGCAAAAAAATATAGTGTTAACCTGGTTTAAATGTGTTAAAGGTTGTGTAACTTTACACACTATGGAAATTGTGTTATCTTTTGGCATCTCTTATGATGTAATTAAACACGTTGACAAGGCTGATTTATGTTCTTGTGTAGATGTAAAGGTAGGAGACCTTGGTTTATTAGATACACATGTGTAGTGAGGAAGGGAGTCAAGTGTTGCCTCAGGGCCCCAAAAAGGCTTTGGCCACCCAGCCCTGCTGGATTGTAGAGAAAATAGAAAATATGCAAGGACATTTTGTTCTCAGAAGAGCATGACCGGTGTCACTGCTACTGTTACTGGATATTCCACACAGACAAGCCTGCTGTCTTAACATCTGTGTCTGCAGTTCCAAAGGCTCTTTGCTGTCCTTGACCCGTCTGTATGGAGAGGCAGGCGGTGAAGCGGGCCAGGGAGGCCTTCCTGAGCGGCAGGACTCGGCCTCTGGAGTTCAGACTGCAACAGCTTCATGCCCTGCAGAGGATGCTCACTGAGAAGGAGACCGAGATCTCCACTGCTCTAAAACAGGATATCAATAGGGTGGGTGGAGACACAGCACACTGCTGCATGTAACGTGTAACATGTAATGTTAACAATGTTGAATGTGTGTGTAACGTTGACTATGCTGGGTTTCCTACAGAGCCAGTACGACACACCGCTCTTGGAGCTCATTGGCATTGAGAATGAGATCAAGCTGGCTACAGAGAAACTGGCAGAGTGGGCGGCTCCACGGCCGGTTGAGAGGAACCTTCTCACCATATCAGATGAGGTTTACATCCAGCCGGAGCCTCTGGGAGTGGTGCTCATCATCGGGGCCTGGAACTACCCCTGGGCCCTCACCCTGCTGCCCCTTGTTGGAGCTATCGCTGCTGGTAGGGAACCTTTCCGTCTCTAGCCCCTTAACACCTTTTTATAGCTTAATTAAATGTAGTCAGGAAGACCTCTATTGCCAGCGTTCAGTATTCTCCTGCAATCTTGTTCGTTGAAACTGAAATGAGCATCTAACCCACAGAAATGAATTGAGGTTGTGCACATCCACACATTTGAAGTTATTGCTGATTAGACATCTGCTCAGGTGGAAGTAACCAAAGTAACCAAAGTCCTTGCACTGATCAAAATAATAAAGGTGTAATTTTCACTTGCTAAACTGTACACAGATTGGGGGGGGGGGTAATTTTTTATTTTTTAACACCCCAAATGTATGTCAGCATTCCCTTGTGGGATTGATTTAAAAAAAGAAAAGACAAAAAGGGAATCAATAGTAAACAAAAATTAAAAAAATAGTGTCCTATAAAATTAGCCTACTCTATATTACAATTCTAGTTCAGCCTTTTGTTATGTTTTCTATAGATTAGGAAAATGCTAATTCCACTTCTATTCACGCATTGGTGGCTATTGGGAAAATATTATACACTTATAGCATTATATTGAGCAATTTAACATAAAACATAAGCTCCTAACCTCCTTGGTGGAGGTATTAATGAAACACTAATACAAATATGAGTTAATGACCCTTAATATGCATGTTGGTCAAACCTGCATTTTGCAGCACAAGTTTGAGAACAAAGGAGGGAGAAATTTGTTGCTGTGAATTTCAGTTTGAAAACATTCGCAGCTCTGCATTCTCAGCCTCCTACCCGTGTGCTCTCCGTCACTCAGTGATCTCATTCCATTCACAGAAACCCGTGTTCTCTCTCTACAGGCAACGCAGCGGTGGTGAAGCCATCAGAGCTCAGCGAGTTCTCGTCCCTCCTCCTCCGGGCTCTGCTGCCTCGCTATCTGGACAAGGTCTGAACACTGGCTGCTATTGTTGATGGAATAATGTTCTGATCTGCTGTGATGTCAAAGCCTTGTACCAACACAGTACAGCGCATCTCAGATATGTTTGACTTGGGTATGGTGGGGTGGGTGGGGGGGACCTTCCTCCATCAGCAGGGACTCATTCTACCCAAGAGCTAACATCATCTTGAACGTGGCAGGAATGTGCCATTGTGTCATTTTCAAACATGCTTTTAGTTACCCTGTGTAGTTGACATTGTTGTATATTTCAAGATGAAAAAAATTAGGGCTGCACAATATATCGTTTTTTTATCGTCATCGCAATATCAACTTGCACAATATACACATCGCAAAAGGCTGTGATATATCGCAATAGACCCTCAGGAGATTTTTTGTGTTAGTTGTAGGAAAATATCAGCAGAGAACTGCACTTTATAATGTAGCTGTCATTCTTTTTTTAGTGGTGCCTTTTATATTCCATTCAATGTTCAATATGTTGCTGATTTCCTGTCATCTGTTTTAAATTCAACAAGCAATTTGTTGTATTTTAGCAGAATACTGGAAGCAGCAGAAATGCAGAACTGAGTACGCTGTTTATTTATCGCAAGTAATATCGTTGTCGCGATATTCAACAACGTTATCGCATATCGCATGCTTTCCTCATATCTTGCAGCCCTCCAAAAAAAAAAAAAAAGATAAATAAAACGTTACTGTTTATTTCCAGGATCTGTACCCGGTTGTAACGGGTGGAGTGTCAGAGACCCAGGAACTGCTGAAGCTCAGGTTTGACCACGTCTTCTACACAGGCAGCGGCACAGTGGGTAAAGTAGTGATGGAGGCTGCGGCTCGCCACCTCACCCCAGTGACCCTGGAGCTGGGAGGGAAAAGCCCCTGCTACATCGACAAGGACTGTGACATCAGAGTCGCCTGCCGGTAACACACCGCTCATCAGAGTAGGCCATATCACTAGTGGTCATAAACGACATGTCGGCTCTAAGGGGGAATCTGTGGGCTGTTTGGCCTCATGCTTGATGCTAAGAATACAGCACAGTGTACTTGATGACCCGCAGAGGTTTAGCACTTTGACCAAAGAGGCAGCAGCTTTAACTACTACAGCTGCTATGTCTGCAGTCCTGTTAAAGTATATGCTAAAGTGTTAGCTTGAAGCCTTTTATCACTGAACCCAGTACATTTGAAGTGTTGGAGCCCATCAACACTAAACTAAAGTGATAATGATAAAGTGTTAAGTGATTATGGAATACTGACGTGAATGATCTATTGGAGACTCATAGTTGAGTTTGGTATCAACTGTTCTTAGGCTTTAAAGGTGCTGTATGTAGGATTGTGAAGATCCAGGACTTAGCCAAACAGTTTGAACATCGACAACTTCTCAGTCCCTCCCCCCTTTTCGCTAAAGCCCAAAACGGTCTCCTAACCCCTTCGCCCCACAAGGGAGAATGAATGCGTGTGCATGAGCAGTGATTGACACGCAATTAGACACCCCCCCCTGGCCCTGATTGGTGCATCTGAACAGGGAGTGGTGGATTTTTGCAAATCACACTACAGGTTGTAGGTGGTGCCAGAGGAGTCTGATTTTGTTTTAAATGACCTGCTTCATGTAGTTCTACTGGAACATAGGGTCAGTTTCAGCAAATATGACAGAAAGTTAGTTTTATAAGTCTTACCTACTGCACCTTTAAATGACCATGATTCCTTTTTTTTTCTCCACATTTTAGTAAATTAAGTACAACATGCCTACACTTCACTTTACATTACTTAGTTTTTCCAAAGTGTACCATAGATTTAATGAATGAGCGATGAATTTTCTACCTTATAGGCAGGCGTCCATTTCTAATCATTTCACTATGCTATAACAATAATTGTCATAGTAAATAATTTGTTGCCATTATATTTTGTCAGACTTTTGCTTTAGCTCCTACATCTAATATTAAAAGAAAATGTGTTTAACACAAACCCTATTTTAGGCAACAACAAAAAACATAAGTCAAATCATATCTGTGTTTACATCATCTGAATTTTATTGTCACTGCAATGCATTTTGGTGACTAAATAACAAAATGTCAGAGTGTCACATAATGTATTACCAAGCAATGTGCTGGTTACTGTATCTCAAGCAAGTTTCTCGGCCAGTTCTTTTTCTAAAGTGTAGTGAGACTCATTGAAACCAGTCGCTGCCTGGAAAGTAAATGAATTGTAAAACATATAGATGTTTTGGGTTGATAAGAATGCAAATGTATTCACTTTTGTGGTTTAATAGGACAGAACATACCCACCACTGTCATTATCATTTAGCTTTGGATGGAATAATTTAGTAGTTTGCTAAAAGTTGGTTTATTCTTTTTGTACAGCTACACATGCATAACTGTACTTATATGACTTACTCTAAGCCTAACACTGACACACATTGTTCATTAATTACAGTATAAATGTTCTAGATTTGAATGATGAACAGAATCCAAATACAGACATACGCAGAGCCAGGAGTGTGAATTAACAGGTTTTATTCAAAGTACTGAAGTATCAAGTCCAGGTTTCCGGGGGGAAAGGCAAGACCAGGTTTCCAGGGTGGAGAACAGGTCAGGTGGATTCCGGGAAGGAGCGGGTCCGACAGAGGAAGACAGTAGGCCGGCAAGTGGTGAGGTCCAGTGGTGGTGGTTCTGGTCCGGTGGATGGTAGGAGTGAAGCGGTAGCAGGAGCCAGGTTCCAATGGCAGCTGAGGCACAAGAGAATGGATCAGGACAGGCAAACATACAATTAGACTAAACAGATACGCAACCGTTTGTCTGGCGCGAGACTAACTGTGGTCGTCATCACTATGAGCTGACGCAGAGTGACGGAATGACCGGGTATATGAAGCAGAGGTTGATTGTGGTAGATGAGAGGCAGCTGGAACCCTGACTCCCACACACCAGACTCTACTCCTGCAATTAGGACAGACAGAGGGAGGAAGAGAGGAGAGACAGAGAAGCTACCTAGGAGCAGCAGGCATAACAAAATGAAAGAGTTAATGCGTACTGTAAATGTGTTCTTCCATGTTTGTGCAGTCGTATCACTTGGGGAAAGTTTGTCAACTGCGGTCAGACGTGCATCGCTCCAGACTTCATCTTGTGTGAACCCTGCATCCAGGGCCGAGTGGTGGATCGCATCCGACAAACTCTATTGGTACCATCCTTTAAACCTGTCTAAACTAACATCTTAATCTAATTGAAATGGCACAGTTGTCAAGACCTTTTGATCCATCCCAGGAATTTTATGGCGCTGATCCCAAATGCTCGCCAGACTACGGCCGAATCATCAACCAGCGTCATTTCAACAGAATCATGGGTCTGATGGAGGGTTACACCCCTGTGGTGGGGGGACAGAGCGATGCCTCACAGCGCTACATTGGTAGGAAGATACAGTGAGGTATTAAATAAGTCAAGGTGTTGTGTTTGAATCTATATTTCGTACAAACGTTGACTATGTACTGTACATGCAGCCCCAACAGTGCTGAAGGACGTGCCCCCTCATTCCAGGATGATGCAGGAGGAGATTTTCGGCCCCCTGCTGCCTATAGTGGCTGTGAGTGACATGGATGATGCCATCCGCTTCATCAACGAGAGAGAGAAACCTCTGGCACTCTACATCTTCTGCTCTGATAAGAACGTAAGAGGAAATGGCAGGCGCGAGGAGATTTAAAACATTATTTAATCAGTCCCTCCAGGATTTTGTGGCCTTTTTTTTTTTAGATTGTTGCGGCCCATGTTAAGCCCGCCCACTGACTCTATACACGATGCGATTGGCCTGACCAGAATTAGGTTTTTCCAGCTCGCAAGCCAACGGAGAGTTGCTAGACTGACCCTGGCTGCAAATTACATTTGCTGCCGCTAGGGTGCGTCTAGATTTCTAGGCTTGCTTTCAGCGACTTCAGAGTGAAAAAACGTTACAGCGTACATTGATGTTAAAATGTATACAGGTTGGCAGGACGGTCTGAAATGTTTTGCAAGGTACGTTTTGTCGGTAAATGTGAAATGTTCGAGTCACACACGTCTCGTCTTCATATCAGAAACAAGGAAATGAATTTGGCAAAGTACGTGTGTTACGTCAACCCGTTCTCACTCCCGCTTGGTCAGTGGCTCTCAGAGTCACATACTGATACAAAGTCTGGCACGTGGGACTGCTGTGAGTGGTTGAAGTCGCGGGAAACTCCAGTTATTGGTCAAATTTGCGGTAAAGTTGGGGGGATTGGTCAAAGTTGCGAGTCACGGGGTGACCTCTAGCTCACCCAGTAAGAGACGTGCGCCCCATGTAGGCTGAGTCCTTTGCAGCGGCCCGGGGTCGAGTCCGACATGCAGCCCTTTTCTGCGTGTCATCCCCCATCTCTCTCCCACCTTTCCTGTCTATCCACTGTCACTATCAAATAAAGGGAAAAGCCCCCCAAAAAAAAGATAAAGTCGCACCGAATTCACGGTGATTGGTTGAATTTGCGTGAATTGTTGCAATCCTGACAGAGCGAAATCCTGGAGGGACTGTTTAATGTTCTCTTTACATATTTTTTTCTTTTCTTCCCCCTGTCTCTCAAAGGCAACAAAAAGGATGATTGAGGAGACCTCAAGTGGAGGAGTGACGGTCAATGACGTTATGATGCACTACACACTCAGCTCGCTCCCGTTTGGTGGTGTTGGTAAGACTGACCCAAAGTGTATTATGTCTGTATGTGTACTTAGGTGGACTTCATTATGGGGGCAGTGCATGGCCAGATTTACCTTTTTGGGGCCTGAGGGAAAACCTTTTTTTGTTGGGTCCCTATTTCCCCTCTAGTTTTCCCTGTTTTCCCATATTTTTGTTGTTATTGCAATTGGTCCAATATTGAGCAAGAGCCCTGAAGCCTGCAGACGCAAGATAAGCTGTAATGTAATTCTATGGGGCAATTACGAACCGCCAATATACGTCCACGAAAAGAACTTGTTTTGCCACTGAAAGGCTCAGAATGTTATTATAAGTGTCTGACAACTTTATGGAAAGGCCCCTTCGGAGAAATAAAACGTTTTTCTTCACCTTTCGCTTGATCTGGTTTGTAGTAAAAATCTAAGTGTGTCCTGAACAAGTCTTTTAGATCTTTACCCTTAGCCCTTTGTTGTCTTTTGGTATGAAGCACCCCTCACTGGTTGGGCTGTTAGACATGAGTGTTCTGTGTGAAGTGCACTGACACCCACACAAAAAAAAGAAGAAAAAAAAGACATGACTGCAGACTTGTTTGCCCCTCCAGGTCAGAGTGGTATGGGCCGCTACCATGGTAAACACACTTTTGACCAGCTGAGCCACCAGAGGGCATGCCTGGTCCGCTCTCTGGGCATGGAGAGTGTCAACCTGGCCCGGTACCCTCCTCAGGACCGCCGGCGGGCGCGGAGGGTGCGGATGGCACTCAAATCACCCATGATCGACATGTCCAAGAGGACGTTCATCTGGGCCGTCGTTGCCACCATCATCGGCTTCGCCCTGTTCATCACGCTGCTGGTCATCCTGCTCATAGCTTCAGGCCTCAACTGTACCTGCTGGTACTGGAGAGGCTTTTATAACTAGAGACACTGCCACTTCCCTTTGTAAAAAATTTATCCAAAAGAAGAAGTGCCTGCTGCAATGATTTCCATGTTAAGAACACACCTGAACCCACTTTGAATCTTTGAGTTTTGTATTCATATATTTTAAAGATCAAATAGCATAACCCTTTACTCTAACTTTTATTCGCTGTGTGTCTATTTTGTATCAGATGTCCTCCTACAGCAATGAGACCAACAAGCTTAAACACTGTCCAAAACACACACCTGAGTCCTGTTCTGCATTCTTCTTTTTTAAATTTTTTTTTATTGAAGGTTAACATTCACTTTTTGAGGAAGTGTGTATTTTGCTTGTTGTTCCAGATAAAAGACTGTTTGATATATTGTGAACTTCCATTTTCATTAATCACCATTTATAATTCTTTTTTTTGGGGGGGCATTTCTACCTTTATTGGATAGGAAAGCTGAGATATGAAAGGGGAGAGAGGGGGGGGGAAGACATGCAGGAAAACCATCACAGGTCAGATTCAAACCCTGGACCTTCTGCATCAGGGAATAAACCTCTGCATATGTGCGCCCACGCTAACAACTGAGCTAACCGGCCACACTATAATTCTTTTCTTTTTTTTTTTACGGCTTTTTATTAGTGTATGTTGACAGAAAATAACATGTATACATATACAGATTTTAAAAGCGTGTAGATGGAGAAAAAAGCCTGTACACAAATTCTTTGTAAATGGATTCTTTCTTCAAAAGGACTGAAACAAGAAAAGAAAAAAAAAAAATAATGAGAGTAACACAGCAAAATCACAACAGTCAAAATGTTAGGAATCAACAGCTCTCTCCCTAAAAAGCAAACTGGACGACAGCTATAGTTAATGGAAGTTGACCTTGGTGGAGAAATTACCTCAACAACAACAACAACAACGACGTCCAGGTAGTAATAAAGACTTACTGACAGTGTGAAACCAACCTGCTGATGCTGCAGGAAGAATTGTAAGATTTATCCCACAATGCCTTGAAAACAACAACACATCTGTTAACTTCAGCTGACATCAGTATCTCATAAACACCTTGATCTCCTAAGAGTTCTTACTTTTACAGTCATTCCAACAGTGACCACAAGAGGTCACCATTTGTAGTTAGTTTACTGCAGAGAACTGACTAACCGATAACATAGAATGAGTAGATAAATAATACATTCATCAATCAATCATGCTGTTGGATTGTATGCAGATGCACTACAAAAGAACACTTCAGCATTGTTGCAATCTATCTGCATGAATATATATTTGCTGTATAATAATATGTTGTGTGTGTGTGTGTGTGTGTGTGTGTGTGTGTGTGTGTGTGTGTGTGTGTGCCATAACACACTGCTATGCAGCTGTTTTACTATATCTCTTGAGCGAGTTAGATGAGTAAAAGTAGTAGATTGAGGAATGGGTAGGGTATGGGGAAATGGGATTCTCTTGTATGCACTTTTACTATTGTATCTTTATTTCTTTATTATTTATTTTTTTGTTTGCTTTAATTCAATTTTTCCGTACCAAATACTTTATATATACAGATTAATAATTGTAACTTTACTTTTCTTTCAAAAAAAGTGAGCACTGACTTGACCAAGTTACTGTCTGTACAATAATCTTTGGCTCAATAAAAACATTTTGAAACACACTGCTATGCAGGTCATTCTATTCTAACACTAGAATAAAGTCTCTGTGTTAATGTTTTCAGTGGATACAACTGTCCCAAAATGGTGCAATATGATACACGTCAGGTGCAGATGTGTTTTTGTCCAAGTAGTTGGTTCTCTAAAAGAAGCGTACTGTGTGTGGCTACTAGATGGCAGCAGAGAACTAAAGAAAAAGAAATATGACTACGTCCCACATGTTCAAATGAATGGCTTTTCTATCAAGTTATAAGACAAACCTTAAAAAAAGATATCCTCTCAGTCCTGAATTACACTAACATTAACAGGAAAAGATGCAGAGTTTCATTCTGTACAGTCAAAGACAAAAGTGTAGATCTGGTTCCGTTGGTAAAAATATCTGCATTTGTGACACATTCTCAGCCACTGAGTATACAAACTATATCATCCCAAATGACAGCCATAACACATCATGACACATATAATGTGTGGCAGTTAGTCCCATCATAATTTGGGCAAAGTGCATTGAAGGCCTTTTAAGTAATTTAGGCGAGCACCCCATTAGCATCAGCAGGCTCTCCCTGTTCCTCTGAGATGCTCTGCTAAGCTCTAAACTGACAGCTTTATCACTTAATAGGTCTGGGGATATCCAGGCATTCAGCTTGTGAGCCAGCAAAAGGAAACAGCTGCCATCTCAGCACCCTGCTTCAGCTCTAACAGGCTCACTGCAGTTGTACCGAGTTCCTGGAGGCCTAAATAACGGTTGCACAACTGCAGTAGTCAGATAGTTGACTGGGCTTGGACGTTAAATCAGTTGGAGACATCAGTTCATGACTTCCACAGAAGTGATCTTCAGTAAGTGGACAATAAGTTACCAGTCTAATGTTTATTTTAAAATAGGACAAATAAAAGAGAACAGGATGAGTGTACAGCTAAACTGATGAAATTAGATTTTTTTTACTCATATGCGTCATCAAAATGCTAGTGTTAGATATCTGTACTTCAATAAAAAAAAAAAGTTACTTTGAAACTTGTTTTCTGATGTATATGACATAAAAACTAAGAGATTATGACTTTCTTGGATTGCGCTGTCTGTTTGTAGTGTAATGCTGTAGACTATGACAGTTCCCATAACTGGAAAAAAACAATATAAGAACATGTGGTAGTTCAGTTTTGTTTTCATGAGCATGATTTCTACAATAGCAGGTTTGACAGGTCTCCAACTTTCTGACCTCCTGTTGTGATATGTTCCATTTGCAGATGATTCATGCACTGCAGGAAATACTTTTGAAGACTGATGTAGTTTCAGGGCTTTGTTGTTGCCAGACTGCAACGTTTACTTTAGCAGAGATTTGCCCTCATTTGTCCTCTACATATAAAACACAGTCTGGCAAAAAACCAAACCGAACTGACCGAACTCGGATGGCAGTGAGCTTCAAACACATCACTCCTCAGTCACACTGCTGCTTTGGTAGGAAGAATATCCTTTTAACACATATTTCACTCTGCAAAGCTTTTGGGTTTAGGGTATAACATGTAAGGTACAGTATTTCTCATGTCTCCTGTCTTTTCTCACTTCTATCTTATTGAAGAACAAGTGTGAAGGTGAACATACAGTCAGGTCCATAAATATTGGGACATCGACACAATTCTAATCTTTTTGGCTCTATACACCACCACAATGGAGTTGAAATGAAACAAACAAGATGTGCTTTAACTGCAGACTTTCAGCTTTAATTTGAGGGTATTTACATCCAAATCAGGTGAACGGTGTAGGAATTACAACAGTTTGTATATGTGCCTCCCACTTTTTAAGGGACCAAAAGTAATGGGACAGATTAACAATCATAAATCAAACTTTCACTTTTTAATACTTGGTTGCAAATCCTTTGCATTCAATTCCAGCCTGAAGTCTGGAACGCATAGACATCACCAGACGCTGGGTTTCATCCCTGGTGATGCTCTGCCAGGCATCTACTGCAACTGTCTTCAGTTCCTGCTTGTTCTTGGGGCATTTTCCCTTCAGTTTTGTCTTCAGCAAGTGAAATGCATGCTCAATCGGATTCAGGTCAGGTGATTGACTTGGCCATTGCGTAACATTCCACTTCTTTCCCTTAAAAAACTCTTTGGTTGCTTTCGCAGTATGCTTCGGGTCATTGTCCATCTGCACTGTGAAGCGCCGTCCAATGAGTTCTGAAGCATTTGGCTGAATATGAGCAGATAATATTGCCCGAAACACTTCAGAATTCATCCTGCTGCTTTTGTCAGCAGTCACATCATCAATAAATACAAGAGAACCAGTTCCATTGGCAGCCATACATGCCCACGCCATGACACTACCACCACCATACTTCACTGATGAGGTGGTATGCTTTGGATCATGAGCAGTTCCTTTCCTTCTCCATACTCTTCTCTTCCCATCACTCTGGTACAAGTTGATCTTTGTCTCATCTGTCCATAGGATGTTGTTCCAGAAATGTGAAGGCTTTTTTTAGATGTTGTTTGGCAAACTCTAATCTGGCCTTCCTGTTTTTGAGGCTCACCAATGGTTTACATCTTGTAGTGAACCCTCTGTATTCACTCTGGTGAAGTCTTCTCTGATTGTTGACTTTGACACACATACACCTACCTCCTGGAGAGTGTTCTTGATCTGGCCAACTGTTGTGAAGGGTGTTTTCTTCACCAGGGAAAGTATTCTTCGGTCATCCACCACAGTTGTTTTCCGTGGTCTTCCGGGTCTTTTGGTGTTGCTGAGCTCACCGGTGCGTTCTTTCTTTTTAAGAATGTTCCAAACAGTTGATTTGGACACACCTAATGTTTTTTGCTATCTCTCTGATGGGTTTGTTTAGATTTTTCAGCCTAATGATGGCTTGCTTTACTGATAGTGACAGCTCTTTGGATCTCATATTGAGAGTTGACAGCAACAGATTCCAAATGTAAATAGCACACTTGAAATGAACTCTGGACCTTTTATCTGCTCCTTGTAAATGGGATATTGAGGGAATAACACACACTTGGCCATGGAACAGCTGAGCAACCAATTGTCCCATTACTTTTGGTCCCTTAAAAAGTGGGAGGCACATATACAAACTGTTGTAATTCCTACACCGTTCACCTGATTTGGATGTAAATACCCTCAAATTAAAGCTGAAAGTCTGCAGTTAAAGCACATCTTGTTCGTTTCATTTCAACTCCATTGTGGTGGTGTACAGAGCCAAAAAGATTAGAATTGTGTCGATGTCCCAATATTTATGGACCTGACTGTATGTTTGCATGCATTTATAATGGGAATATGTGTGTGTGTGTGTGTGTGTGTGTGTGTGTGTGTGAATGAATTCAGGTTAACCTTCAGCTAGTTTGCAAGTCACTGTTAAGGAGAGTTTTCTCACTGGTGCTAGTGTCTGATTTTGATTAGAAGGTGAGTCATTTTCCCATAGAAACACATCATCCGATCAATTTCATGTCTAAATTGTGCAAAATGTCCAAACAGAATACACAAGCAATAACCAGCTCCATTATTCATTCTGAACATTCTTTAAATGTGTTTATTTTACCATTAAATATGATTGAAAATGAACAGAATGAATGAATGAATGATGGTCACTGACTGCAATAGCTTGTGCTGTCTCCTTTCTTGTTTCCCTGGTGACCTTGATGCCCTCTGTTCATCAATAGGCTCAATTTCTCGTTCAGGGACAGGCATGGCAGCCCCTGAGGCAGCGGTGTAAAATGTAGGCTACATAATGCAGCTGTTAGGCAGATGTAATGGCAGAGTCATGCTGTGTCTTTGGCAACCTCTTCCCTGATGGACTGTTGACCTCCAAAATGACCAATATTTAATAATTCAATTTATTTATAGTATCAAATCATAATAGACATTATGAAAAGCATTTCTAGAAGAAAATGCATGTCATTGCTGTAATCATTGATATCGGTTGGCATCATTTACCATCAAAAACTCAACCTTAATAAACTGTACATATAGTCATAATGATCTTATGTGCTGTTAATGTGTGTGCCTTACCGTGCATTTACACATTTGAATGAAGTATGTGCTGTATACAGGTGCTGTGTTACAAATACATTGGGAATGAATGGGCCTCCGTTAAGTTTACACCTCATGTAACTCATAAATTGTCCAAGTTGTCACAATGAGTTTTTTCATTTTCAAGTGACTGGCCTCTAGCTCACCCAGTAAGAGCGTGCGCTCCATGTTGGCTGAGTCCTTTGCAGCTGCCCAGGTTCGAATCCAACCCTAGGCCTCTTGCTGTGTGTCATCCCCCATCTCTTTCCTGTCTATCCACTGTCACTATCAAATAAAGAGAAAAGCCCCAAAAAATAATCTTAAAAAAAAAAGTGATGACACCCATCTAAAAGGAATTATATTTGACATATGCAGTGCTTTGGTAGCATTAACACTGAAGGAGCAGATACAAATTAAATGTGTTAAAGCTGCTGTATTCAAGGTTTTTATATCAATAATGGATAACATTAGTTTGTGAAAGGGGTCAGTCATAGTGATGAACCTGCAGTTTCCTCCAGTTATTACAGAGCTTTTTTAGCATGTTTAAGCTCATTGTTTTGGTTTTCCGGGCCTGCAAATGTACTGTTTTTGTTCACTTTAGCCACTCTCATCAGTGTTGTTTCCAGCTGTTTTCAGTAGAAATTAGATCTAAAAAACCCACCTCACACCCCAAACGACAGACAGACAAAGGTAGCGACTAGCTGGTGAACAAAGTGTAACATTTAGCAGCTGAAGAGCAGCAAACAGATCTTACATTCATCAGATGAACAGAAACACAACTCCAATTCAATGCTAGTGTCTGCTGGATGCATAAATTGGCAACTGAAAACTGGGAGCAATTTTACCATTGCTTATGCTCTAACAAAAACCTAACTGTAGGGTTAGGGTTAGGGTTAGGTATATGTACTATGTAGTAGTAAAACAGAAGATTATGAAAATGTTATGAAAAAGTATTGACTCTTTCCACCTTCACACCTTCACACCTTCACGAATGACAGGCATTTTTCATTACTTAGGTGCCGTTGCTATGGTAACCACTCAACCCCCCCCCCCCAACCTTGAGATGTGTGTTCCTGTACTTCAGGCGTCCCACTACAACGTGCCATTTGCAAAGATAAATGAAAGCAACCTGCCTCCCGTTCTGTACAGTATGAACAGAGACACAGCATCAGCATGGAGGAGAGGATGTTCAAGATCCACACTGACATAATGAAATGATAAATTCCTAAAGAAAATCAATGGGGATCATTATAATGAGGCTTAATATTGGTCATCTAATTTAAGTTTACCTGTAATTGTATCATTCTTTCCCAGGTTTTTACGCCTCTGAGCCCCATATTGTCTTGTTCTGTAATACTGGTAAGACAACTCATTATTTCTGCTCATACAAAGATAGAAAGTCATATTATTGAAACCCATTATGTGCTATTTTGGAAATGTGGGTACGTTTCCATCTGTGTTCACCACATTACATTCTGTGGTTGCTTTCTAGTTCAAAATGCTGCAGTAAACAGAGTTGTATGTTGTGTAACTATTTATACTGCTTCACATGTTACGCAATACATTATATTTATAATAGAGCTGAAACAACAGGTTTATCAACATAAAATTGACTGACAACTAAATTATATATGAATTTTTTCGATTGGATTAATTCATCTTTCAATCAAAAACGACAAATATTTGCTGGTTTCTACTTCTTCACAATGTGAAGATGTGCTATTTTATCTCTGTTTTAGCGTAAATTGAAAATAATTTTGGGGTGTTCTTTGGACAATTAATCAGATGTCACTTTGGCCTTTGGGAAGCTGCAATAGGTATTTTTCACAAATGTTTGATGTTTAATAAACCAAACAATTAATCAGTTAATTAAAAAAAAAGACAATTGTCATAGTTGCAGCCCTATTTTATAAGTAGTAACTATAGCTGTCAGACAAATTAAAGTACAATATTTTCCTATAATATTTTGTAGTGGAGTAGAAGTACAAAGTAGCACAAAATACATATTCTGTACACAAATGTCAATATGTCAACAGTACTTGAATACATGCACTTTCACCGCTTCATTCATTTATCATCATTATTGTCAAAGTTTTGAATTATCTTATTTTTATTTTACGTCTCTACTCCTCATACTTTGTGACTAATTGGTGTCTCCTGTTTCCAATTAGTGAGGGACGTGCAGCTGTGAGATCCACACATGTGCAAAGGGATCCAGCTAATTAAGCAGAGGGAGAAGTCACTCTCTGTGTGCTTCAGTGGTCATGCTTGAGGAAGCTGCATGTTTTTGCAACAATGGGGTCCAGGCAGTTTATAGTGTTTGGCTTTGTGCTTGCGTCTGTCAGGCTTAGTGACGCTCAATTCCTCAGTATGGGTGAGCCAACCTACTGGGAAGTCGAGGTCGAAGTCTCGCCAGCAGCAGAACCTGAAAGAGAGCGCTCCAGGAAGTCTATTCAACAAGCTCACAGCTTTCGTGCAAAGCAGATTCGGCCAGCACTCAAACCACACTCCTGGAAGTTTCCAGAAGATCCTGTGGATTTGGTGAGAAAGCCCCCTGTCAAGTTTGAACTGCAGCAGCTGGTGACAACCAACCGTGTTGCTGTGAGGTGTGGGGAAAGTAGGATCCAAGTTGAAGTGAGCCAGGACCTGCTGGGCCTCGGCAAGCTGATAAAGCCAGAGGAAATCACACTTGGTCATTGTTCAGCCACTGAAGTCGACGACTTGTCTCATGTGCTGGTCTTTGAAAGTGAGCTGCACACCTGTGGTAGCAGACTAGTGGTATGAGGTTTTTATTCATATAATGCATTGCTGCTGTTATATTATGTGTATACGTAACGTCAATCAGTTGTTCTCTTTTTCTTAGGTGAAAGAGAATGTCTTCATTTATGCTTTTACACTGGTTTACAACCCCAAAGTGTCTGGCAGAAGTCCCATCATAAGGAGTCACAGTGCTGTCATTGGAGTGGAGTGCCACTACCCGAACTAAATTATAAGATCGCTCAGCCTGCAAAGAACCACTTAAATTCACCGTGGGGAAAAAAAACCCAACTTTTTTTTGTGTATAATAAAGTAAAAAAATGTTTTCTCTTAACACGCTGGTCCTACCTTTTTTACCTGGGTCATAAAGAAATGCAAAACTGAACTTCCTCATTTGGTCATAGAATCTGAGGGATCACAGAAAATGGTTAAATATTTATATGCACTGTTATACATTATCAGGTCACATGGTTTACATTGTGGCGCATGAAGTGACTTTGTAAGATAGGTGCGTAGGCTTTGTTACTGTTGCTCCTTTAATGCACTAGTGTAGATTCAGTTTAACTTTATTTGAGGGTTTCTTTAGTCTGTTTAGGGTTAGCCCATTTAGACACCGGCACTTTCAAGAAGCATTTGCAACATGACATAAAATGATATGTTGAAGTCTAAGTGATTATTTTTTTGTTTTTCTTTTCACACACCTGAAAGCAGTTTGTCTTTGGTAATCAGCAAAAGTGAAACACGTGTGTGTGTGTATGAAATTTAGTTGATGGTCCAAGGTTGGACCTCTCAAAATGGTTGTTCGGCCCACATTTGAGAGAAGCTGGACAGCAGGTGAGACATTTATACCAAAATGTTCATGAGATTTTGGATATAAATGTCCCAACAAACTTAACACAATGATACCTACAAGTTATAAAGAGATCATTGTTCCGCTTTAATCTAATGTCACAACAATGTTAGCGACTGGGACCCATTTCAAGAAAAACCCTTCAGGGCTCTTGCATGTTCATTCTGTGGCGTTTTAAAGCCACTGATGTGGCAGCGATCCGGTCGTCAACTCTCACCAGACATTGTTCAAACACATTGCTATTTTTTTATTTAAAGGAAGAAGGATTTATTGGGACTTTAGCTTATTCACCGTAACCCCCAGAGTTCGATAAGTCCATACATACCCTTCTCATCTCCGTGCGTGTTGTGACTCGCCTAGCACGGATCCTGAACATAATCGGTTCCAACTAGTACTACTACTACTACTTCTGCTACTTGGGTGGAGTGATATGCTTTGCAGCACCTGAGAAGCCCCGAGCAGATTAGCAATGCTTCGCCTTTCTGAGAATATAGTTCCCAGTTTATATACGGTTAGAAGATGGCTGTGTCTCATGTTACGTTATTTGTACACACTGTGACTATACAAATCACAACATGTAAATAGGAACATGTTGGCGTTATGTTGTCACTTATTGAGAGCAGTAGGCTAGTTGGAACCGATTACCTTCAGGATCCGTGCTAGGCTAAGCTACCGGTGGAACCGTCAGACAGCGTTACAACACGCACGGAGATGAGAAGGGTATGTATGGACTTATCTAACTCTGGGGGTTACGGTGAATAAGCTAAAGTCCCAATAAGTCGGCGTGTTCCTTTAAGTGAACATCCCAAACTTCCCCAAGATGCTAAACATGTCAGAAATAATTTGGATTGTTTGAAATGAATGACACAGGAAGTCAGCTGGCTGGACCAGCAGAAGTATCAGGCATGTATGCTCTCCTCTTGCTCGGCTGGAGAGGGATGTTAGTGTGCATGCTCTATGGACACCTACTAGTGGATTTTAAACAATTGAAAACCCTTTTTATACAAACACTGCTTTCAAAATCACTTCGCAAATGACATTATCACATAAATTACTTCTGAAGATTTAAATTATTTGAAGACTGAGGTGCGTGCCATAGTAAGCCAGTATGCTGAGTTTAAACAAAGACCTCTTTTCTGTTTCTCATCTGTTACACTGATGCTTGTCCAGACATGATGACTATCAGCTGTATGTGTGGACAATCCCACAGTAAGTCCTGGCTTCAGACCTGAGTGGAAATCCATTTCCCTCCTGAGGACAGTAAATGCTAAGATCCAGCAGGAATGAATGATAACAATAGTGCTTTTTGTTCGAAGTGGGCCAAGCTGTGATTGTAATTTATCCTTTATTTATCCTCCTCAATTCTTCCTGGAACTTCCACTGCGCTCTGCATGCTGAAGATTTATCGTTGTAGGAGTTCAGACCTTATCAAACCATTTCATGATTTCTGGAAAATCTCATTCCTGCTGTGAAGCCCATGTTGACAAAATGTGTCACGACAAACAGTTTTACTCTGTGCTGCATGTGAGTTTTTCTTGGAAACCCTATACTGTGAATCATCAAGCAGCTGTTTTGTTTCATGCTAGCACTGCTCAGAATATCACTTTGCCTCAATCATAATATTGGAAAGCTTTGCTGTCATCTGACTCTGTTTTTGTAGCTGCAACTTCTTCCAGTGACCTCACAATTACATCGCTCATCAGCATTGTGGTTCACTGTGTGCTTTAGCTTTCCATATTCCATATTGATTTTAAACATGAACAACAGGTCAGATTTTGACTTTATGATCATATCAACATGTATTTCAGCGTGTTAAGCAACGTGTATAGCAACAGCTGTTGAGTGTGTATGTGTGCTGCCTCTATCATCTCACCCATGGGTCTTCATCCCCCCTCCTCATCACTGCTGGAGAGGCTTGTTCACAGCAGCACATGTGGCTCTGGACCCGCCCGTTTTTTCTGGTGTCTCGGCTCTTTTCAGATTCCACAAAAAAGCCTGCCAGACATACAGTACACTATGTATGTGGCTATTTTTGTATCATGTCACCACAGAAGCACATACACACAAAAAAATACTAGGGGTGTGAGGAAAAATCGATACAATTGAGTATCGCGATATGTTATTTTGCAGTACTGTATTGATTTTCAAAAACACAATATCGATTACGTGCAAAAATATTCATGTAAGACAGTGGTTCATGTTTATGTTGTGTTTAAACCCCCTACCGCTAGATGGCTATGCTGAGACGCACCACTAGTGTCCTTGTCTAACAGTGCCTAACAGTGCTTGACTTTTTGCTAGAAGCTAACAATGTAGCTATGGCTGAACTTTGGCCTACTTTAGCATATAAACATTAGCTCACTAAGAACCTGTGAACCAACTGAGAGCCTGAAACTGGCAGTTTGATTTTCTGTGTACTGAATTGTTTACCTAAAGTAAACTTCTTTGACTTTTATGCACATCATGTCTTTTTTTAAATATTAGTTTTTCTAAAATTATACTTAAAAAAATCCCAATATATCGCCTTACGCACAGTATCAAAATATATTGCAATATATTGAATCGTGACCCATGTATCGTGATACATATCGTATCGCCAGATTTTTGCCAATACACGGCCCTAAAAAATACTGGGTCAATTTTAACCCAAATTGGGTCGATCTAGCACCGACCCAGTACACATGAGCATAAAAACCACTGGGTCACCAATCACATAGAAAAATGGTTATTTTGACCCAGTATTTGTTATTTAAATTATTTCCATTGGGTTATTCAGCCACACCAATATGTTGTCAATATGTCATATTAACATTTCTGTTGGGTCATCAATTATACCAAAACCTGTAAGTGTTTTAGACACACACAAAAAAAGCTTTTTACACAATTTACACATTCACCCCACAATGTGGGAAATGCAGTTTTGTTTGTGGTGCTCAAAGCATCAAAAAGTGACGCTTGAAAAACTCAACAGTAATAACTGGGACATCGCTTCTGAAAAGAAACAGTATTGTGTTTTTTAAAACGTCTTTTTTTTATGCTTTGAGCATCACAAACAATATGTCATTCACCGCCTTTGTATTGCTGTGGCTTTAATCTCAGCAGCAGGTGCATTCAAATCTAGGCAAATAAAACCCAAACTGTATGCGTGGCTAGATACGATTAGAGGTAAGTTAGAAAATGTTTCTTTAATAGAACACTACACTTAATTGTCATGCCCTGAAACTGGTGATAAACTGCAAGGTTGATTGTTTACACAATATTATCTGTCAATATATCAATGTGGCCAGAACTGTGACGTTGTGACTTGATCCATTTACCAATCTACCAATGATTGCTAACACTATCCACGTGTGTGTGCGTTTGCACATGTATTTACATGTATTGTAGGATTAGACATATTCTAATGTGCCATCTGTGTATTGGACATGCATTTCAGCCTGGAATATTGATTGGTTTGGAAGTTTACCATCATTTTGCATCTGTCAAGGCTGTAAATCATTACAAGCTATGTAGATAGACAGTGCCTTTATTAGTCATCTGTACTCATTAGTGCATTGATCTGCTGAGATTAAGGTGGTTGGGCAAACATCGTAACATCCATGATTTCCTGGGGCAGGATTTTTCCATTTGTCCATTAGCTGCATTGATGTCAGACAGTATCGTGTAGCCCTGGCTAAATTTCATTTAGACATTGAGAGGTAAATAGTTAAAACCACCAACTGGATAAAGCGTTTAAAATGTAAGAGTTATAATATTTACAGTTTAAAAGGTCAAAGTTTGAAGTTCATGCAATTGATTGTAGTTTGAGTAAAGGCGAAACAAGATACAATGTAATAGAGCAATTGTCCACTGACAGGCTCAGATTAATATTCTAAGTGTCTGACAACATTATGGAAAGGATTTCTAAGGAGGTTGACCTTTCTGTTAAAGACTAAGATCCTTTTTTTAAACATAAAAACATCCGAAAAGTTAGGTTCGTTAAACCCACCAGACTGTAAACAGTAATTTTAGCATCATAAAATACACTTTATTCAAAGTCGACAGTAACAAAATAAAACTATGAAAAGCCATTTTGGGTCGTCTTTCTTCCAACCATCACAACTCTAGTTTTGGTTGAAATAAACACATAGATTTACATGTGAGAATACGTTGGCTCTATACACCCGAAAAGTCTTGCTTTTTTAAATGGAGTCTGGTGGGTTTAGTGCCAGTAGAGCTGTTTCTGGTTAAACAGAAAGGTCTCAAAGAGGATTTAAAGGTCTATCTCTGAAAGGATCCTTTCCATAATGTTGTCAGACACTTAGAATATTAATATATAAATTATATAATAATGATAAATAATAATATAATAATAATAAATATAAGCTGGACAATTGCCCTATTAACTTACATTGTAGCTTATTTCACCGCTGCCGACTGCAGCGATCTTGCTTAATACTGAACCAATGTCAAAGATTGTTGTTATCATCAGTCACTTAGACACAAAAACATAGAAAAATAGGTTGAAAAAAACGGTAGTTACCCTTTAAGTATACTTCCGAATTCCAATGTTCCTGATCCAATTTTCCTAGTACAGTAACCAAGAAATCCAATCTTTTGTAATCTAGTAACTAAATCACAGTTCCTTTTATGTTAAAGCATGTAAACATTTAAGAAGAGTGTATGCATTTGTGGCTAGTTACTGTGGAGAAACAGGTACATTTGATGGAGTTCTTCATTAAAACAACAATCTTTAACTGATGTTAAAGATTGTTGACTGGTGTTACACCAGTTGATAACTGACAGGAACAACTGCTGTAGGTGATGATGATGGATGTGATGAATGAGGCAACACTTACAGCTGCCTCGTTGTCATGGCAACCCACACAACAAGGTAAGAAGTGACAGATTTACAAGCTCATAATTCTGTTATGATTTCTATGCAGGAGAGTCAGTGGTTGTTCCATATGTGGGTGGGGCTGTGTGGGATACATTTAAAAATAGTGCTCTTAACACTGCTCTTGTATTTTTGGAGGATTGGCAGCTGAAATCAGGACATATGCAGAATATCTCAGATATGAATCAGGACACTGTGTTCTGGTGAAAAATGGGATGTCTGGTCACCCTGTAATATATTCCACACACATTCAGGTGCAAGCCATATGTACTGTCCTCGAGTTGAGAACATAATCACCATGCTGGCGTTCATTCATGTGCCATTCATAGATAATAAAACAACCAGAGAGGTGATGTATAGTACTATTTATATGTCTATATAATTCTATGTCTACAGCTAGACACAAAATATCAACATATCTTCTGTTAAGGCCCTGACACACCAACCCGATGGCTGTCGGACTGATCAGTCGGCTCCCTGAAGTCCAAAAAGTGCATTGGAACACACTGAAGCGACGCTGACTTGAGCGTACGTTCTGCGCATGCGCAAGACGTAATACAAAAAATGAAAACTGGAACGCGTCACATGGGTCTGGCGTCTCCAGCTGACCGATAATGGCAGCTTGTTCGAAATATGATCTCGTATTTTACGAAAATAGTTCACTGAAACATGTTTCTGAAAACATTTTAAGCGAGAAATAGGCCATACAGTTGCTGAATCCGTCTTCATTTCAGATCGACAAAGGTCAGTTTAAAAGATTTTCGTCAGATTTTGATGGGCGTTCGTCTCTCATCCCGCTCGCCATTTCCAGGTTAGCACTCCACCAATCAGATTGGTCATTGAGTCCGACTGCCCGCTCTCCAACCCAGCAAGTCAGGTCGGCCAAAATGAAGGCCGACGGCCCCTCCGACTGATGGCGGCACGGAACACACCAAACAGACTCGAGTCACCGACCTCGCCAGACTGTCCAACGGCCGATTATCGAGTTGGTGTGTCAGGGCCTTTAGCCTACCTGCATATCAAGCAACATGAAAGAAATTGAATATTGATTTATCTTTACAAATGTGCTTTTTTGAAAATCAGGAAATCATTAACTCAGGTAGATGGCAGGCAAAGTGATTTGCAGCACTTTAACACAAAATAATGAACACGTTAAACCTCAGATGGACGAGATCTGAGAGTTGGAGAGGGGGTTCAAGGTGCATTCCTCTTTTAAATCTAAAGATCTAGAATCAAAGTGAAAAAACTCCCACACACTGTCTAGCTTACTACTGTAATACACTTGTATTCATGACATTTAGGATGACAACACTTTCATCAGGTATATGGACAACTGCTCCTTATAGATGCTGGGTAAATGATCAAATAGGAAGACAACATCGTTCCACATAGCAACTCCAGACCGTCCAAAAGTCAAAGAATTACAAACTTAAGTTCAATGAACACAAAGGACCACTATTCATTTCATTCAATTGAATGAGTTCACATCTTCTTTTCAACCCTATCACCAAACAATCTCAATCCACTTCCTTGGGATACTAGGCTATTTCCTCAATGATCTAAATCTTAAAGCTTTAGTGCGTAACTTTTTTATGGCTATGTTAAGAAAATAGTGTCCTCATGCGACTTTCTCATGCAGAAGCTCGAGTGAAGATAACTACTGCTTCTGAATAGTCCATCATGTTTTTTTTAATCCTCCGTGTCCTCCTTGGCTACAAGTAACTGCATGGAGGAGGGGTGGGGGTGGTGCGCGATCACGGAAGGCTTGCGTCGTGTGGATGCACCGACAGTTTTGTTGTCATTACTTAGAATTCCTCATGGGGGAGACAGAAACTACGCACTGTAGCTTTAACATCTAACAAGTTGTTATATTCTGGACTGTACGCTACTAGTAATGCCAACCAAGAAGTACAATTCACCCCATAGGTTGTTTCTACATGCAGCTTATTACAACCCATATATACGTTTATTGTGGCCACGACCTCTAGTAACAGTAGTAATTATGACAGGAGCAAAGAAGAAAGTTAAGTGATGTAGTATAAAGAGCGAGAAAATCTGTGGTGGGAGGAGGCCGGGTAGATGGATGGGTCAAACAAACACAGGACTTTCACCCAGGAGAGCCCTGTGTGCCCGAGTGAAACCAAAAGTCAATGTTGACTTATTTTTGTAAGTTTACGTATGCAACTACGTTACATATGTTCTATGTCACTGTTGGTTGTATTGGAGGGTAGGAAGGAAGGAGGTTGGGAGGTTGTAGGACTTGTGAGCGGGGGTTATTTTTGTACCTCAAGCTGTTTGTGAGCTGCTGTCACTGCACACCCACAGGCAGTGACTCACAGAGCAACATTACACACTTTATGAATTTCTTTGTTAACCGTACTCTAGACATTTGTGAGACTGCAGAGAGTTGATTTCCGAATCGACTGGCCTGGTTGCACCCTCACTGCTCTGAATCATGCTGTTGTCATATTTCACCAACTCTCTGTCTGTTTTTTCGCCTCAATTGTTTCCTGTTGGAGAACAGTTATGACAGTTAATAAAGCCTCTGCACTATTTGTAATCCCTCGCTCTTTCTCTTTCCCAATAGGAGTTCAGTCAAAGTTCAGATGAGTGGCAAGCTAAATGTCTCCTCGACATCCTCATCACATTATTCCATTCCTATCTCCTGACACTCTTAACAGTTTCTCTGGTTAAATACAGATATCTTAGCGACTGACTTATGGATTCAGATGGGTTTTCTAAAGACATCTGCATTGGTATAGAAACTCCAGTGTGTCATTGCAGAAGCTATGTTGCCAGCTTTCTTAGTCAAGCAGAGGTTCAGTATTTTCTCACCACCAAAGCACACCAATGAAGTAATAAAAGGGAACATGTTTTATACCGTTGCAGTCTGAATGGTGTAACATTTGCAATACTTTGCACATCAGTGTTGAGTAATATTTCAACATGCTACCTCTTGTGCACCAGCCTTGTATGCGTTGCTGCAGGGCAATGGAAATATTTACATTTTGGCAGGGACTGAGCCCTCACCAGCAAATATCTGACTCATTCTTCACCAGCTACGTGTAGTATTTGGGTTTTTCAGCTTCCCCCAAAGTTACTTTTAAAGTATGTTTTGCAACTTAAGGGGAAGTAGAAAGCTAGACAAGTCAGTACGCTCGATTGAGTCCTGTATGGGGTTTGTCATAGTTGATTGGGCAAATAATTGAGCTGTGTCGGTGCACATCCTGCTGGATTGATTTCCCTGATCTAAATATGTGCATTTTAAGATGTTTATGCTATTTCTCTCAGCCTCCCTTTCTGTGTCTCTCCGCTTTCCATAACCTGCTCCCTCTCTCTCCTATCCTCTCTCTGCCTTCAACATTACATTATTTCTGTTGATTTCTCTTGACTCTTTGTTCTCTCTCACCCCTTGTATTCACTACTCACGTGTCTCTCCTGCCAGTGTATTCAACCTGTCCACTGTTGACATAATCAAAGAACCACTGTGTTGAGTAAAGTATTTGTAGTAACAAATGGCAAGATCATCCACTTCACCACCCACCCACCCACAAACAATTACTGCTATCAGATGAGCAAGTCTGCAATCTTGTACAATAGCTTAACCGCACCAAGGTAAAGTTATTTTTGGCAATTATTTCACAACTTGTATTATACACACCTTGGAACAAATGCAGAGGTCTGGACCTTGGTGACCCAAATGGTGGGTACAGCCATGATTGTGGGGGATTGGAGCTCTGGGGGCCGTGATGGAGATTTAGGGGAAGGTTCATTGAGGATGACAAGGTGACAACATTTGGCAGCATATTATTAATAGTCACATTCCAAAGATTCTCAGTAGTGGCCTTTATTAACCTCAGTGGCAGATAGAACAGTCAGAAAGTCACTTTAATTATGAGTGTAAGGTCAGTACATGCCTCTGTAGAATATTAATATCTACACTAAATATATCCAGTTGGTTGTCTGCAGGCATGCATACACAGAACATTGATTAAGTCTAGACATACAACAGTGAAAGACTACTGAAGAAAATGTCCTAGCAGCGGTAAAATCAGCTCTAACTTCCATTGGCCTGGCTATCAGTTACTGCAACATCACCCCACGCCATGATTAGTGGTGGCCCTGTCAAACGTAATAAACATTTCTGGAGGACATATTCTTTCTAAAGCTATCTCCCCCACTCAGAAAGTCGACTTAGAGGCAGAATCTCTGACATGGCACAATCAGGAGGTCCTTATTGTAGGAGTCTATCGTCTTGATTGAGCTCAAGTTTCGCCAATGAGGCACCAGCCAGGGCCAGAGCTCCCTGGGGAATTAGCAAAGTGGGAAGGAAATACAATAAAATGTCAGGGCCAATTAAACTATAAATGCATTAGGTCCAGCTCACCCGTGTCTAGCTTATTTGCAGCAAAAGGTTTCTAGGAAATTTGCTGCCACCCATTTTGCATAATGTGAAAATGCAGTAAGTGTTTGCTGCCTGGGTCAACATGCTAGACATAAATTCTGGTGCAGCAGACTCCACCCTGGCCATTATAGCCATTAATTCCCTCTATCTGTGGAAGGCCCAAGACATGGAAAAGATGAGCGATGTTTTAATGGAGTGCAGAATTGGCTCGATTCACCAACGTACTTAATCACTCCCATCAGCCATTAGCCATTACTGTAACATGTTTAAATTTTAACACATTACAAATCATACAGGCACGTCATAAATGACAGGCAAGAGAAGTAAACATAAATATGACTTGCTGACTTCAATGACAGCGGATCAATGTGTGGCCTGTGTGTCTGCTGGCTCAGAGAGAAGCAATGTTTGATTGCTGATTGATGACTTTGTTGGTGGTCTGCTATAGTCCCAGTTTAAGGATATGGGAGCAAACTTCCTGATATTGTATACGGTTCCATTACACCAATGCTTTCTATACAAAACCGAGCTGATCACTGAGCAGGGTAACTGGACATCTGTATCCACATACTCAAACGTACTATCTGACAATCACTGCCACCTTCATGGAGCCAATGATTCATAATCCATCCACCAACCCCTTTGTTGTCTTTAAGGACAGACTTTTCATTCTGCCTTCACATGTGAGCATTCAGAACAGCTCTAATCACTTTTGCCTTTAGACGTCTGACCGTCAGCACAAGCTGCTCTCGCAGTGTTAACAAAAGTGAAAAATAATTTGTGTATTGTGTATGTGATGGTCCTTTCTTTGAATATGAACATGTTCATCATTATGATATAATTTGCTGGCACTGGCTGGCCAGTTCAGTTTTACTCAGAGAATAAATGAAACATCTCCATCAATCACATTCATTTCCTGCTTCCTGGAGACTTTAGGTCAAACCATTTCTTCCACGACAGTAGCAGAGCAGTACTATGATTACATACCAATGTACTTCCATAGAAACAGACATTTTCCCAAAGCTCATCCGTCCAAATACTTTCCCTTACCAGCAGACTACTACTCAAACTAAATGCCAAACATTTCTCAATACCTTTGAAAAAAAACAACAGGATATTACAAAATTGAATAGTGTCTTTATCTACCAAAAAAACATCATTTTGGAAGAGAACCTATTACTCTCAGAAGTTAAGTCATAAATTTAGCAAGTTCCAAATTTAATATGCAGCTCCACACATTTATTTTGGATGTCACACATCTACAGTTGTTACCTTCCAAATCTATAATAATAATAATAATAATAATAATAATAATAATAATAATAATAATAATAATAATAATAATAATAATAAGTTAATTTATTATAGCACCTTTCACAAAAGTGCTTCACAAGAGTAGAATTGTTAAAATAAGACCCAAAAACAGTAAAAAGAACAAGCAATACAAATAAAATAAAAATAAATACAAATGAATAGAACAAATAAATAAATAAATATAGTATCCTGACAACCTACTTACTCAGTACTATAAAGAAAGCAAGCTTAAACCCAAAAGCATGACTTACAGGCAGACAGGTTAAGATAAAGGGGTTATGCAGAAAATCAGCAATCTATGGATCAGGTAGGCAGAAAAAGCCTGGAAAGCTAGGTCAGATGCAAACTAGACAATCTGGCAAAGATAAAGTGGAAATGTCTCAGTGAATATACTACAAGATTAATATGGGAAATGGGGAACAGGTAAAAAAAACCCCTGATATGCCTAGTTCTGGTACATCGATTTTGATTCTTTTTTAGAAAAAAACTGTGAATTGTGAATTGTTTGATTGTGATTGTTGAGCAAAGGTCTACACAGGTGTATATTTTTACTTGATATTTTACTTAGACTTGGTAGAGCTCGAAAGCCAAGCAGCTTTATACTATATCACAATACCCAAAGAACTGCTGTAAACTGACTAAAGGACATGATATGCATCTGCAAAGGGTTTGGCAAACCCTAATGTATGTTGTGCTGCCAGCATCTGCAGCAGTTTAAAAGCTTTCTGGAAATGCACAAAGGCTCGATGTAAAAGATGGAGTCAGAAGAGCCTCTGTTGGACGTAGGGTTAATGTGTGACAGACACATTAGAGGAAATTGCACTCTTATCACAGTCATTGCCAGTGAGGGTAGCATCACTACTATTGGCTGACAGGCTAACAAGAAGACGCATTAGGGTGCTTTCAGTGATGACCAGTACTGGTGAGAGGAGGCTAGAAGCCCTTCTAACAGCATCAACTTAACAAGCAATACAAGAAAGAAGCAGACTTACTGGCTGGTGTTTTTTCAGACAGGACAAGAAGACAGGCTGTTTAGTACAGGATCAAAACAGCACCTCAGCTACTCTTTATATGGAATCACTTGAACTCTGTAAAGTGATTGAAATTGACCTTATAGTCCATGCACTGTGAGGGTGTCCATCAAAGATCTGGCAGTGAAGTATAGACCGGGCTATCAGCCACAATTAGTTATATAATATTACTCATTAATAATGCATCATGAGGGGCGGCTTGACACACATTTCCGACCATACAAGTCAGCAACCAAACAAGTGGACAATCAGGCCCTCTTGGCAATGATGTGAGTGGTGGTCAGAACTGGCGGCTTCAAGTATTAGAAAGAAGCCCTTGACTGAAGCTGTTTTCTTCCCATTCCTGACAATGAATAATGTCTATATTTGACACAACATGACACACTGACAAATCATTTGTGACACTGTGACACTGGTTCTCACACCCTTTCGATACCACCTCACCACCAGGGTGCCAGTTTGGTTTGAATGGTCACGACATAGCTCAGCTTAAGTACCCCTCCACTCTTCTTGTCCTACCTTTAAATGTGACCTTGCAATACAGGCATAAATACTTTTGCCTTAAGAACTAGTTTATTTCAAATATACAAGCCCTTTGACAATGATCACGATCTTTTCCTAAACGTAACCAAACCTAAACCATGGAGGTGGCAGATCGCTTTTTCCCAGCGGACTATTTACCTTGTCTTGATTCACAATACCAGTAACAGAAGTAGCTAAATGGAATTCAGCCATCATTCATTTTATTATTTACACCTGTGCTTTTCCTATGTGTAAAAATATCTCTGGTGAAAAAATTTGGAACCATCGCATGAGTCGTTTGTTTATTAGAAGAAGGAAGAAGAAGATGAAGGTATACTTATACTACATTTGTTCACACTGTTGTTTGCTATTTACACACACACACACACACACACATAGCATAGGTCCAAAAACACATGCACAAACACAACCTATACACATGCATTATTCATGGAGAGATTCCATAGCAAAGCTAGCAGTTGCGGGTTCGGTGCTTTGCTCAAGGGCACCTCGGCAGTGCATAGAAGGCAAACTGGCACCTCTTCAGCTCTGTACTTGGTCCGTGTGAGGACTTGAGCTGGCAACCCTCTGGTTTCCTAGCCACGTCCCCACAGACTGAAGTACATCCATCCCATTCAGGATTTATTGGCTCTGTTCCTGTAATGTGGATTTACTTTGAAAGAAGGCAATTTATTATGGCACAGCTTAGTTCTTATTTCTTTGTAGATTATTCTTATTATAAGACATTTATACTATAGTTGAAGTCACAGGACAGTTATATAAGATGTATTATATGTTAAATGTTCCTGATACTGTAAATTAAATCAACAGCGACCTTTCTGCTGGTTGAAACTTTCCAGCATCTTGCACATGCTAGCCAGCGAGGAGTTTTCTCTTCAGCTTCACCTTTGATAGGTATTAATGATGATTTTGTTCACACCTTGTGTGACACATTGTCATTGCAGCCCTGTAAGCACTCTTTTGCGTTTCAATCAGGACAAAAACACATTTATGATAAGAAGGCTTTATAAAAAGCTCAGAAAGTATTTCATCAGGAAAAAGCTGCTTTTTGGAGAAGCAAAAATATCTATGCATTTTAAATTTTTATTACAATGATATTTGCGTCATTGATTAATATTGCTGGGTGGATTTTCCCTTCATTTCAACACATCTCTTTATAAACTTGAAAAACCTGTCAGTGTTTCTGATAATTGTGTCAACTGTATTACTTTGCTGTGATGTATGGATTTAATAACTGGGATACTGCTGGCTTAGGGATACTATTGAGTCATTATTCATCACTCATCCATGTCTTTTACTGTGGTCTCACACTCTTGCAGCACCATACCCTCCTCACCCCCCTTCACCATCTGCCCAAACAACAGACAGACCTCTGACGATCAGCTTACTGTGGGATAAAACCTGACCAGACTCACAAGCCTCACACTTAACCCATCAGGACAGCCTGTGTGTGTGTGTGTGTGTGTGTGTGTGTGTGTGTGTGTGTGTGTGTGTGTGTGTCTGTCTGTGAACTGATCCCAGAAAGACAGAAAGAAACACTTCTTTTACAAAACATGGTAATTAGAGGTTTTACAGCCCCAATGGAGATTTGTGTTAATTCTGTTTGTTGGTTCGACTGGTAGATTGACAGGGATAACTTTGTACAGCATCAAATGGAAATAACTACTTACAATTAATGCTGTTCCTACAATTGAGTAGTGCTTACTGCATATAGGTTGTTTTAATCTCACTCAAATACATTTTTACATCAGTTATAATGTTAAAGGTTATCTTGATTATTAAGACTTCATCAGAAATGTTCAGCTGTATTGAAAAACTGTGGAGCAGTGAAGCATTGTTCAACAGTAATGTGGTAAAGTATTGTACAGCTAAAAACGTTAAATATGAAGCCAGAGCCAGCAGGCATTTCACTTTTTAAATTGTATTAAGCTTAGCATAAAGAGAGAGGGAATAGCTAGCTGGGCTGTGTCCAAAGTTTAAAAGGCCAGAACCAAAATCTCGCATGAAAACAAATCCAAGAGAACGGTGAACTCGGTACACATGTGTTATTAACCCCTAGGTTTATTTTGCGCCAGATTTGTCCTTTAAGCAAAGTAACAGTTTTTCTACTTGAGTGATATTTGTTGGTTGTCTTTCATACTGGACATCCTACCAGCTTGAAATGGCCCGAAGCAAATCCCACCTGGTACTAAATTCATTCTTTTTGTCTCCCAGCTGAATGAGAGTGGAAGTAATGCTGATTGAATCTCTTTTTCTTCCTTCATCGTCCTTTGGAAGGCAAACAGCTTGGTGACTTATAGACTGCTTTCATCTTTGCATTTCATGCATGCCATTTCACCTTGTTAGACTTTGAATAGTTGGGTATCTAGGCCAAGAGCTCCATCTCTCATTTTCTGGCATACTTTGCTGGCAGGGGTTGAAAAGTTGTTGACTATTCAGCACAGATGTACTGCTGCTTATTAGGAAGCAGCCGGAGGGAGCTGGTTGTTTGGGACAAAAAAGCCTCAGGGGCATTGAAGGAAAAAAGCACAACTTGTGACATGCAGTTTTGTTCAAACAGCTCAGATAGTACATGTCCTTTCTGTCTTTGTTAACATTGTGTTAATTTGATTCATGCCAAATGAATTAAATCTCAGGACTTTGCGTTTTTGTGTGCCAATTAAAAAAAGGGTACGATTACAACACAGAGAGCAAAATATATAAGTAACTCATGCACTTTCACAATTCAGGGAGAAGTGAAACCATCATGGGACTATGGCATCTGCTTGGCATTACAGAAAGTAGATAAGGATAGAGATTTTACTTACATCAACCACTACTTTATGAGAGGCAGCCTAAAGGCTCACTCATGTCGTCAGGCTATAAGTTCACCGTTTGAGCAACAACACTGTGGTCCTGCTTGACGTCCACTGCTACTGTTATTATTAGTCATACTTCTATTATCATTACTACTATTAATATCATTCTATTACATCCACTGCTAATAGTATTATTAGTAGTCATATTTCTAGTATTATTATTATAGTTGTTAATGTTATTATTGTTGTTGCTGTACATATCTCTCTCTCTCTCTCTCTCTCTCTCTCTCTCTCTCTCTCTCTCTCTCTCTCTCTCTTTCTTTCTACACATTAAAGGGCAGTTTTTTTCTTGCCACGATGGAATGTTGGGTTCTCTCTACAGACTTACAATAAGTGCATTCAACCATGTGGGAACAGATGAGTTTGCAATCTGTGAAGGAAGAGGTGTAGCATTTTCACTGCAAACACTTTGTTGAGTGGTAGCCATGCAAGGCCACTTGTGTTGTGAGGCAATAGCAAGCTGATTGGCAGTAACCGAACATAGTGGACAGGCTGGGGTGTTTGGTTTGACCAAGTCCTTAACGTAGGATGGGCCTGAACCATTCACAGCACAGTAGGCACGTATCAGTGTCTTGAATTGATTTTGAGAACCACCATTTTTCCTTTATTTTGTCAAGTTTTTTTTTTCCCAAAAAAAATAAAGTAAGAAACCTCAATTAAAAGATTTGCGTGATTCGCGAGGAGTAGTGAAACTACTATAGAGATCTGAACCTTTTGCTGCAACTCTGGTTCAGCTGGGTCTGTGCAGGTTCCAAGAGAGCAACATTCTGCCAGGAAGGTTTGTGGAGACAGCGGATACCACCAAAGAATTTCTAACAAGGGAAGAAGTTCCACTCTCTCGTTACTTCCGGCTTCTGAACTGGTTGCAGTTCCACTCTTGATCCATATAGGGGGCGCTCACAGGCGAGTGCAGAATGAATGGGACTCTATGGAGCTATACCCCTCAAAATCCACTTTTCTCAGGATATCATTTTTTGTCTAGTAATTTGAATGTTGCATTCGAAAGGGGAGGCTAAGAAAATACACACTGCTGGGTGTTAGATTTTTTAAAGTGGCTTTTTTGTTCTAAAAAGCCTTTTAAAATGTCAATGACGTCATACACATATACGGCCAGAGATACTGCTTTACGGCAAGCTCTGAGTCGCTTCCTTTGTTCTCTCGAAGCATCGACAACACAGCTGACAGGTTAGACTCTCTCTGTTAATACACGTGCTAGAAAGAGGTTTGCTAATGTTTTAAAGACCACGCCGAAATATTCACTCTGACATTCTGGTTCTGCTTTGGATGCCGTCAAGCGGGATCTCCGATTGTAATCAGTCCTTCACTGACCAATCAGCATCCATTAGCAGAATGCTAGCGTGTTATGGGCAACAACGACTCAACCTGTAAGAAATCGAAAGGACACAAGTACTCGTTCATTCAACTTTCGACCTATAATCCATGTTGAACTTGCAAAAACTACAATCAAATCTGAGATTTCTCAACGACAATCAGGCGAAAGAGACAAATTTAGCTGTCTAGCTCCATAGAGTCCCATTCATTTTGCACTGGACCGCGATCACCCCCAGTGGAACTCTGGTGGAACTGCAACCAAATTCAGTACAATAGGGCTGAATAAGGAGTGGAAAGGCTTTCGTAGACTTCGTTGCTTTGATACCACACATACCAGAGGAATCACAGAATCAAAGGCTTTGTCCGTGTGGGAGCCTCTCCCACTGTTCAACCTCAATCTTGTGTTTTTCTGTAGGACTTTTAGTAAACCCATACTGTACATGCTCAGTGATGGCATTTCCCTATTGTTTCAGACGTTTTTGGTTTCTAAAGATGCACAATAATGGATTTGTGTCATCTATCAGGGAGGCTCATGCTTGTTGGTGGCCTTGGATTTTAATTAGATTTTATTTCTAAATGTTTTCTGTATCTCTTATGGGTTATGCCAATCAAACCAATCTATTCTACCTCTACAGTGACTACTACTAATTTACATTGTTCATGATTCAAAACTCTTCATGAACTCAGTGTAAGTAAGTTCACATAAGATTAAACAAATGATTCCTGTTTACATAAAAGACAGGAAGAACTAATTAAGTCAAGTCACGTCAAGCTCTAGTGATAAGAACAACCCCATAAATTGGGCAAAGAAAAAACGTCTTTAACCCTTTAACAGGAAAAAAAGAGAAATCCTTGGGATGGACACACAGGGGGAGGCCCAGATCCTGGCTTCACAGGTACAGTAGCTGGGCGTTGTGACAAAACCAGATCCGTGATTCAAGACCAATACGGCCTGAAGTTTGTGGTATGTTACCGATGGCTCTACCGATTACCACTGAGGTACCCCAGGCCACTGATGCCCCTTTGTCTTTAAATGAGATTAAGCCAAGTTTACGTACAGTAATGTTTCTCCTGTGGTAAAAGTGTTTCATGTCTCCACTCAGAAGGGAGTCGTGTTGTTACAAATGTAGTGCAGAATGGGGAATGAATCAGAACTTGATGAAGGGACAACTCATTGTTTTTAAGGCTTTTATTTTTGACGAGCAGAGTAAAGTGTGGGAATAGCAGTAAACCTTGTTCAATCACACAGTTACAAGGAAAAAAAGACACATTTGTCTTCCATTTAGAGAAGTGCAGTGTTGCATGTTTTTTTGTTGGTATATCTCTGCCAAGAGAAATCTGGACTGCAAAACAGAAAACACTTAAATAGATACACTCAGGGCGAGGCCAGTAAATGACTCTGTCAATCAAGGCTACACTCTTTCTAGAAAACACTGAACACTGATCCTTCTCTCAGGTTAAGAAGGCTTTGATGAATGCAGCAAGTCTTCGTGCCACATTACCAACTCCATGCTATTCAAACATGTCAGAAAATGAGACTGACATATCAGAGCTGAACAGTTTCTGTTTCTCTTGAAAATAGTAACATGACAAGCTGTTTGTGATCTGTAAGCAGAAAAAAATTTAGATGAATTAAGTTTTTGTAAAATCATTTTACTTTTTCTGTTCTTCCATCCATCCATCCATCTTCATCCCCTTATCCGGGGTCGGGTCGCGGGGGTAGCAGCTCCAGCAGGGGACCCCAAACTTCCCTTTCCCGGGCCACATCAACCAGCTCCGACTGGGGGATCCCGAGGCGTTCCCAGGCCAGGTTAGAGATATAATCCCTCCACCTAGTCCTGGGTCTTCCCCGAGGCCTCCTCCCAGCTGGACGTGCCTGGAACACCTCCCTAGGGAGGCGCCCAGGGGGCATCCTTACCAGATGCCCGAACCACCTCAAGTGACTGGTTTTTCTGTTCTTAATGTGCATAAATTAAATGGATTTAATTCATATCAATTAACTGTGGAAAAAAGGATATACGATATATTGAGCCTAGCTAAACACAAAGACAGACAACATACATGTTTTGTTATTGAGTCAATGAGTCAAGGCTAACTTTTTTCTAAATAACTAAGCTAGCATTTGTTTTAGCTAATGTTCTTTCTAAGCTACACACACATCCACAGCACATCCAGAACCTTTGCAGGATGCAAAATCTGACTCTGGGGTTCAGTGCAAAAATAAATAAACCATTTGACTGTTTCTTTGATACAATTTGATTTTCATCAATACGCTACCTTCCGTTTTTTCCTACAATGTACAGTGCACACAAGTTTAGTTTAAGACAAACTATGTGGCTGTTCTATATATGATTTCTTACCTCAACATCTTGACCTTTGCACCTCCTGATGGGCATTGTTGAGCACCACACATTTCCTCCCATTTTCTCATGACTCCCATCCGTTCTCACACTCCAGCAGACCCTTGAGTAAAAGCCTCTAGGGGGTGCATTGTGGCAACAGCTATTTTTGCCCTCATCTACCTTCACTGTCCTTCAATAGATGATGACTTATACTACCTAAAGAGGTTGCAATCTCAGATTCAGGAGAAGAAAACAGCAGTGGTATAAATGGCCTGCTGTCCACATCTCAAAGGAATCCAGTCAGCACTCATTTCCACACTGTGCATTGTTTCTGCTCTGCTGTAAATGAGTCACGTGGGAAATATGAGTGTCGGCCAAACCATATAAGCAGAGCAAACTACTTGATGTTGTTGCAATCAACACTGTATGACACAGAACATCTTATTTAGTGGTTATTTAAGGTGTCAACTGTCCATTGACTGTCCACATATTTGTTCGGGTTAGATCAATATATGTTTAAATATTAAAATAAATATCAGATATCCAGTCATCTGATATGATGGAGGTTTCTGCTTGACCACAGCTGCGAGGTCCTTTTTTGTTTAATTGCACTATTTCTCTTGGTCAATAAAGCTTTGATTATTTTATACAGAAAATTGGTTCTAAATCCAACAATTTGCGGGTGGAGATTAAGATGTAGTGTCCCATCATGTTCAAAATGCTACTTGTGACGGAATTAATTTGGAGACACTAAGTGCTTTACATTTTAGGAAACTTTACTAATGCTGAATTTCTGCAAGTTTATTTAAAAATGTGACTATCAGTATCAGCCTTTTAAAACCATACCCTACTGTTCTCAGTTCTCTCTGCATCTGCTCATATCAGTTAACATGCACTTTTGAACTGCTGGAGATGCTGAGTGCTGGTCTTAGCAGACCGTTCACTGTGACTGAAACCAGAGCGTCCACAATAATGGCAACATTGATCACTGGCCATCTTTTCTCTGTCGCTGCCTTCAAAGCTTCCACTGCCATGAGAAATGTTTGTGAAACAGAAAAGCAATCTTTATGTTGGTGAGAGGCTTTATCCACATTCACTTACACCCACCAAGGCCTGATGTGCTTTTAGTCTCGCTGCCTCCTTTTTTTCTGACCTTCAGGCAAAGATAATCATGTGTTTGCTTGCTGATGTGTTTCTGCCTCCTCTTTGAGACACAGCAGCTGCTTAACCTAATATGGATTAAAAGAAACATCAACTTCTGTAATGAACAGGCACAAATTCTACACGGAAAGCTGTTTTATTCTGCTATATAGTCTATTTATGAATCAGGTTTTTTTACTGTACACATTTCAGTGTGGGTAATAATCCAGACAGATTCCAAAACATGAAAACCCCTTATAGAGTTTGACTCTGATTTAGTCTCTGCTGACCTGCCATGTATTTTCTGATGTGTGATCATCCGTATTGGAAGTGGCACAGAGATTGGAACCAAGGATTACCAACTGGGCAGCTGCTCTTCAAAGCCCTGAAACTTCAGCGGTCCCGAAGGCTCCATATTAGCTGTGTGCCAACGAGTTTGTACTCATTTAATGGATCATTAAACCTCATATCTAAACCTCATATCAACTGACCATGATAAGGGGCCATGTCAAAACCTATTATTTTTATTTTTATTTATTTTATTTTTTTATAGCTTTGACACATGCAGGGCTTCAAGCTTGTCAAGTTCACATGCGTTTTGTGTGTAGGTGAGAAATAACACCTAAGGCTAACCTCAGACATGCAAAACTCAACTCACATAGCTACAGTGCAGTATGTAGGCCAAATGTTATGTGTGGCAAGAGGGAGGCTCTTGGTGTCCAAAACATTTATTGTAGGCTAATTGTGAGAGCCAACACAACAATCATGCAAATTAAACAAGATGAATCATCAGAAATATTTGGAAGCCATGTAAATTCACACCAGGAAGCAAACAAGGCCACATTCACCCTTTACTTACTAGTGTTTGTACATATAGGCCTACTGGTAAAAGCAAACAATGATATCCTCTGTCACTTTTCTAAAAAAAATATGTTTTGTTGTCAAATAGCTATAGATGCATAATAAGTTTAATTGATCATTGCCTTCTTGCTGAACCTGAAATACAAGTCAATATGAATGTACTGTGCTTTTAAATCTAATGTAGTTCCGCCCTACATCGTATGACCAATCGGCAGCTCTGACACACAACACCTCCAAATTTTAGACAAATCACAGCTCGTCTTTCAACACCAGTAGAGCAGTACAGTTGTAGCAGTCTGGTTGGTATCACTTCCAGTCTACCAGCGCTACAAGCCTGTCCACCGTGCGACTGACACGGTGTGATCTACACAGAAAATGCCTGGAAAGTGACTCGAGAGGAAGGCAGGACTGTCCGGACATTGGCACTGGATTCCGTGGAGGTTTTCTGACCGACAGACCCGAGTCTCCTGCGCAGTATACGCAGCATTAGGTAGGTTTTTTTGGCGCTGTGGTGTTGTTGCAATGTCCCTCTCCTTTCCTTTAACGCAGGAGCTGCGACAATTAAACGCACATTTTTGGCTGGGGGGGTTTTGAATAACCGTAATACGTCTTTTTCTTAGCTTTATCGTAGCTACTTTTCCTAGTAATTTGCGGGTTACGCAATTGTTAGTGTTTGGCATGTTATCTATCAAGATTAATGCAAAATTACCACGGCTGATAATCACATAAAAGCCCATAATGTTACAAATTATGCCCATACGTTTAGCCGGGGATGTATGTTGAGAGATAGCGCCGTTACGTGCCGCCCTCAGGGTCCTGTATCGCGCTGAACTGTTGTCGGATATCTGCCTTGGTTATCGACAAACGTAGTTAGGTTACACACCTTAAAGATCAGCGAAGACATTTTACAAATGTTAAGAGGCAACTCTTTCACACGGCATACGGCTGGGCCACCAGGCAGTACATATTTCACTTTAAATGAACTTAGAACATGTCCACGTTACCGTCCTTTATGTCCAAAATAGACCGTGCTGGGTGCGGTAAAGAGCCATCAAAATCTAAATTTGAGATTAGTGGTTTAGATACGTAGCCTACGTCAAAGTAATCCTAAGACCATAACATAAACAGAAACGGACTTTGTATAAACTACAGTAGGCCTATATTCTCCTTTGCTAATGTACGAGACATCTTTTAAAGTGCAGAGTTTGGTTTGAGGTTAGTAGGCTATAACATTAATATGTTGCAAATGGAATGTTTTGCGGTTACATATATGTAGCTATGTGTGTGGGTCTGAGTGCAGCAAGAGTTGGAAAAAATGACCCTGCTCAGTTAATCACATTGGTCAAGCGCATGTGAAGTATCCTGCATCATAGTTATTTTCTTGCCTCCTGTCAGACGCCTTCCAAATCTCGCACTTTATCCTCTTCTGGACCAAGGAGATGTGGTCTCACATTGAACTTTCCATCATTTTCAGACAGCAGTGTTGTTTACCACTGAGTGAAATGATTGTCACCATTGATAGCTTCATATTCCCCTCCAGTTGTTATTAAAAAGATGTCATACTAGCAAGAAAATATAGGAACTACTTGGCTCATCTGTCAGTGAAATTGTTCAATTGATTTAAAAAAAACAACTAAAAGATAAAATTGTAGCCGGCTTACAATGATGAACAGTTATAAAACATTTTTGTAACAGTCATAGTAAAGCTGAAAGAGCAGTTTCTAGTGGCCAGCATGAGGGGTATAGACTACCAGTGTCTTGGTAGCCAGGAACACATCTGCTGTATGCAGGTGGTCTGGGAGGGGGGGGGGACTCAAGTCCAGTTGAATTCAGTGTGTTTCTCAGTGCTTGCTGCTCTCAGTGGGTCAGCTTCCACAGCTGCGGAGCTGGATCAGTTGGACTCAAGCTCACTTATACTCTCATTTCCTTGTCTGAAAAGAACACCCACTGCTGCATCACAATTATTACATTCAGTCAAGCAGCTGTCTGACCGCTGAGCCCAGCCAGGGTTTCAAGGGCCCATTTTTATGAAGTTCCTCAAAAGAGCGGTTGCTGCTCAAGGACTTACTGAGGTGGGGGCTCACATTCATCAAAACCCTCAGAATAATAGTGCTCATGACCGGAGACTTCAGTAGATCCTGCTGCACTACTTGTTTTCATTGTGATACACTTGATTGATAGATCCCAGTTTGTTGACTGACTGTGAGTGAGGACAAATCCTTCAACTGTGCTTCTGTAGTTGTCTGTGGCTTCAAAGTTTACAGCTGACACATCACAGTATTTTTGGTTCTTTACTGCCTTTCATAGCGTTCGCCATTTCTGTGCGTTAAAGCTACCAAGCGCTAGAGAAGTAGCATTATAACACATTGAAGGCAGAAACAAAAAAACATGGGTGTTCATGAGAAGTGTCCATGAACAGTTGAGCTCTGAGCCAACAAGTTTGGTGACCACCCACACATTGATCAGGTTTCCCTGGTGACTTGCTGTATCTCAGTGAGCAATGAATGGTCCTATTATTATTATTATTATTATTATTATTATTATTATTATTATTATTATGTGTATTTTAGTGTAGATGTAGTATAACTGCATGCAAGTAAAGTGTGGGATGTCTTAAAATTGCTGACGTGGTCTACTTTCTATCCAAATATTCAATGACATACAATTGATAATGAACAGACCTAACAGTTTGTGAGCCTGTAACCAGTAAATGCTTCCATCACTTTAAACAAGTAATAAAAGGGTAATAGATTATCAGCATTGTAATCATTTAATTTCCTGTTGATTCAATTAATGGCTTATTAGTTTCACCACTAACGTTCAGCAGTAGCCTGGGAAAACCCTGACGAACTTCCGGCAAATTTGAGATTTGCTCTGTAAGTCAGTCTGGCCAAGAGCCCATTCAAGCCCATTTCCAATTTTTCCAAATCGAGACACCAATCGCAACCATTGAGGCGGGCTTTACACGATGACGATAGCGCAGCGACAGCAAGCAGCTTTTTCTTTACATTCAACATAACGGCCACCAAAGCGCAGCAACCCGTTGATGCTGCTGTAGCTGCTACGTCACCCGGATCGTTGGTCTGATTGGTTGAAGGACTATCCAATTGTGCCCAGAGGCATTTGAGCGGCGTCCGTTGGTGACGCCCCTTTGGAAATGGGCTGTGAATGAAGCTTGCCCTTTCTCAGTTACAACAGAGAAGGGTCTGGCGTCAGCCAGGCTAGTTCAGCAGGCTAGTTTCCTGGAAAGGGAAAGCATTGCCAAGACGATGAACTTTGAAACATGGTGAAACATTGCAGAAACCTCAAAACATGACATGTAAAAGTCTGAGTCTGGCCTTTCACAATGAATAATTGATTAGTTGATTGACATAAAATGATCAATTGTTTTGGGAATTGATTAATTAACGCCATTTTCAAAACGGCTCTGGTTCCAGCTCCTCCAAATGATGATTTGCAGCTTTTCTCTGTTTTATGTCATTGTAAATGTAATATTTTGAGATGATGGACTGTTGGTTGAGCAGGTAAGAGTAGAACCATTTTGTGACAGTTTAATAGAACAAATAATGAATTGCAAAAATAATTGACAGATTAATCTGTCATGAAAGTAGGACTGATCAATATATCCTGTTTTTAAAGGCTGCATTACAGTCAATTGATGTCATTTTCTGAATTTACCAGACTGTTCTAGCTGTTTTATTATTTGCCTTTACCCACTAAGTCATTATATCCACATTGCTGATGAGTATTTGTCAAAAATCCCATTGTATAAATATTTTGTGAAAGCACCAATATTCAACCCTACAGTATCGATATCGAGGTGTTTGGTCCAAAATATCGTGATATTTGATTTTCTCCATATCGCCCAGCTCTACATGAAAGTAATCCTTGATTGCAGCTACACTCGGATAAAACACAAATAGCTGCCATTTACTTTTTATATTTTACAGTAATAACCAAAAACCCCCAGTAATATCCAAATGTATAAAAGAGCAGTGCAGCATGGAGGAGGGGATTCAACTAGTCACTTTAACTTTTATTACATACCTAGTAGATCTAGGATGTAGGATGGATATCAGCCCATATTAGCTTGCTGCAGATATATTGGTATGGGTGTATATGTTGACCGATAAGTAACAAGAAATTGCTTTACAGAAAAACTAGGTTTGAGGTGATTTAGAAACAGCGTTTCATAAGTTTGCATTTATGTTTGATCAGCAAAGAGAACTGACATTATCTTGGCCACAATTCCTTAAAAACTAAATCTAAGAGATCTGAATGAAGATTGCTACTACTGCTCACCTTTCTTTCTCACACCTTCACCTCTGGTCTCTCAGATACAGGGGAGTGTGTGCATGTGGCTATTGAATGAGACATGGGATGGGAGTCATGTCTTGTGAGGCAGAGATGTGAAATAGTTTGGCTGTGGAACCGCCTGGTCCAGTTGCCAGAGTAAAGGCTGACCAAAAAGATCTTTAACTGGAACAGAGCACATAGTTATCCTTGGTTAAAAGAGGATTCTGTAGTATTTTCATTTTCTTGAATAATTTGCAGTGTCATATAAATGTAGTCAAACAAAAACTACTAAAGACCCATATGGGTCAGTGGAATAAGACAATGCTCAGAAACTATGTCCAAATCAAAGAAGATTACTACACAGAAACCTTTTTATGAATTAAATGTGCTGGGAGGCCAGAAGTCCTTATGTGCTAAGTTAAGACCTGGTACCTTACCACTGACAATTAGGTAGGCAGATAAAGGTATGAAGAGAATGTTGTTGTTTTTTTTTTGTTTTTTTTTGGTGATCTTGGTGTTCTTGAGGATGAATGTCATGTTGTGTTCCATTGCCCCATGAACAGTGATTTGAGGAATCAACAATAACATCTTTGACAGGAGCAAACAAATGATGTTCATTGTGATGGACTACCTATCTCAAGCAAGTTTCATGTCCCAGAAAGTTGATAGTCATAGCAAACTGAAATAAGAGAAATCACTGCCTCCCTGGACAGCTGGAAATCACAATTTACTATATGATTTTAGAATAATCAGCAGTGAAGTAGGTAGGATTCGTTGTAAATACTGTCGGCTAAAAATATGCAAACCGGTAGTTGGGTCCTGGAAGAATCCGAATAAAAACAGTCTCCAGAGCAACACTCCTACACGGACAACCCTGGCAGCCCAGATTGTGTCTCACTGCCTTACAAATTGTATTCATACTAGTTGACTAAAGGCTGCCCACTCAGTACACAGACACCCCTCCCCCAATAACACATTTACACACTGTCTAGTCATTGGCAGATTTACGCCACCCTGTTTCTTAGCCAGTCGCTTTACTGATTAGTGATGTGTCAGTGTTTATAACCCCTGCATTGTGATAGTGAGTATACATCTGCTGGGTTCTCACCTGCAGTTGATTTAACTGAGTGTTGCATTGCTTTAACAGGGGATTTTGAAACAAACATATTCCAAAGCATGCATGCAGTTGTTGTTTGAAGTGTTGTGGTTTAAAGTGTAACCACTTCCTATGTGAACTGCATGTGAACTCCAGTAAGATGTTTGTAAATGTATTGGCAGTGAGTAGCTTTTGGAGTGGGGGAGTGACCGTTTACTCAATTCATGATAGAGGAAGCAGGATGGTTCTGCAGAGGCAGTATAGTGACATATCTGCAACCATGTAAGGTCAACAACTCAAGCGGAAATGCTTCAGTCTACTGGACCTTCACATTCCGATCACATCAGATCCCAGATCCACCATCAGCATACAAATGGGTTTCAAATGAAAAGACAAAACAACAAAGTTTCTTCAAGTTTGGCAAGGTGTTGTTCAATCACGAGCCTCCAGAACAGCTTCAGTGCTCCTTGTCAAAGATTCAGACCCCCAAGTGTGTGGATTTCTACTGGAGGGATTAATAGCATTCTTTCAAAAGATATTCCCTTATTTAACTTTTGATGATGTTGGTGGAGAGCGCTGTCCAACACATTGCCCCAAAATCTCCCATAGGTGTTCAGTTGAGGTCGGGTAACTGTGAAAGCATGTGATTCACATCCTTTTCATGCTCATCAAATTATTCAGTGAGTTTGTGCCCTCTTTGGAAGCATCTGCAGTGGTTAAGTTTGTCTACTAATATATTCTGGTGTGGTGTATGTCTGCAGTAGGGCTGCACAATACGTATATAGTTTTTTATCCTCTTCATCGCGATATCAACTGGTGCAATAAACGCATCGCGTAAGGCTGCAACATTTAGCGAACGACGAGATTTCTTTGTGTTAGTTGAAAGAAAATATCAGTAGAAAACTACACTTTAAAATGTAACTGTCTTTTTTGTTTTTTGCCTTTTTATATTAAATTCAATGTTTAATTTGTTCAATAAAAGAACATTGGAAATTATTTCCTTTCATTTGTTTTAAATTCAACAAGCAATATCTTGTATCTTGTACTGAAAGCGGCAGAAATGCAGAACTGAGTACACTTTTAATATGTTTATTTATCGCGAGTAATCTTGTTATTGCGATATTCAACGTTATCGCATAGCGCATAGTTTCCCCATATCGTGCAGCCCTAGTCTGCAGCCATCACATGAATCTTCAAATGACCATGTCGTCCCTTGTGTTATCAACAGCTTCCTATGGTTACTACAGTATATTGTGTCAAAGTATACCCACTCAGTATTGTGCAATATGTGCCAAAGACAGGGATACATATCAAGATTGTGTTGTCTAGTGTATTTCCTCCTTGTCTTAAGGTTTATGCTCCTTAAAGAAATTGGTGGGAAACAATCTTTATTTGTGGTTAGTTCAGTCTTTGTAGGTTTCAGCTATTCTTCAGGTTTGTCCATAGTTCAATGGGTCGGCAGCCTGTTAAGACAGTTGCCCATGAGATGGTTGTGCATTATCACCCTAACATAACGGAGAGGCTCTTGTCAGAGGCAGAACTTGAAACACTGCAGCTAATGGTTTTTGCGAATGCTGACCTTTGAACTAAGCTCAGAAACCCACTGCCGTTCCTTTTCAAATGGAATTACTTGTAATTTGATATCAGAGTTCAGTGTAAGTCATGTTCATCCGCATTTATGAGCGAAGATGAAAATAACCGTTGTCACATTTAGCGTTTTTATTTAGATAATTTTCAGCCTGCTATATAGAAAAGGGGTTTCCTTTTTTTCCTTTTTCATACGTCAGCGCGGGGCAGTTTGTTTAGTCCCTTACAAACAAGGTAATCTCATGCTGTTAGCTAGTCACAATAAAGAGACTAATGCCTGTGTTATTCAAACTCTTAAGCTTCATCCCTTCCTCATCCTTTGCACGTGATTTCATGAGTGTGATATTTTATGTAGAAAAAACATCCAAACATGTAGGCTGACTGTGAATATAATGCAACTCAAATAAGACAACTATTTTTCGCCCTGCAGGCTCAGTGATTAAACAAACATTAAAGGAGATGAATCTTGCCAAGGGGCTTGGTTTTGTCCTGTCAAAAGAAATGTCAAGTTGTCTCAGTTTTAATTGCGCACCATCCATTATGAACACACAGACCAGGTCCCTTCAGGTCATAAACATTGTGACAGGTGCGTAAGCAAATAAAATCCCCTTGGAGCGCAAGGTTGACTCAAGGTTTGTACACATAATGGCGGAGGACGACTGTTTGCCCTCATCTGCAGTTTATTTGCTCTATAATCCCTGCACATAATGCTGGGATGCAGAGGAACAGTAGCCATGAATTAGGAAGCAGACAGTCAACACCGTCCAATCATGACTTGGACAACTGGAATGATTGTCTCTTGGTTGAAGAGACAGACATCTCTTCTTCCTGTCATACAGTCTAGCTGGAGGTTAAATGTGTTTGTTCATAGCATGTGATTTATGGCAGAGCCTGAGGGGTAGAGGTTGTGGACAGGGTAATGGCCGCAGTCCTGCTGGTTGACCCTGCAGTTGTGTGGACATTTAGGAATGTACCAGATCACAGATCTGATTGGAAACTTAATAAAAAAATCTCAACTTAATAAAGGATGGGTCATTTGTCAGTAAGAGGATGACCGTTGACCAGGGCTGCACAAACATGGCCTTCTGTTTCTATGTAACATTGCATTTTAGGTTCACACAGATAGACAGTGTTCCTTCCATTATCATGCCTTTAGTGTTAGCAGGTAAAAATATCATTTGAACTAGAACAACTGCACTGAAACCTCCTGGAACATCAGTCTCCGTCCTTTTCCAGGGGAAAGTGTAAACAAGGACACAGTGTCATTGATGCAAAGCACCAGAAAGCAGGCCAATCCAGTATCATCTGTTATGCGGAGATGCAGCAGTAGTTCCAAACCTGTTTTTTCAACTGCAAATCCAGTCCCATCTGTGCCACCTTTAGACAAGGAAAGGAACACCAGGTGCAGCTAAAGATGCTGCTGATGATGATGATGATGATGATGTGCGCCATCTACAGCCAAAGAAAAGTTTGATAATCCCTTGTGAAGCTACTCTTACCTGCTCAACATTACCTACCTTTCTTTTATTTTGCCTTCCTTCCTGACATACCAAGATTAGCACTGCTGTAGCCCAGCCTGCGTGTAAACACAGTGATGCATGTCTCAGCTACACTGTGTATGTAAAGAATAGACGTTTGGAGATGTCTCTGAAGCGGAAGGACTTTACCGGACGAGTGATGTGCCAGTTTATCAGTCACTTTTGACATGCAAGCAGCTCAACTGTACCCCTAACCCTGGATTTCCACCGAATGCAGAATGGCTGCGGACCAGCTCCGCTGCGTATCGGCTCCGTGCTCCGCCGTCCGTCAACACCCACCAGGTCCGGATTTGTTGCGGTATGGCTGCGGCCATGACTGACAGCTGTAGTCACGAGGACCCACAGGATCTCGCAAATTCACGTAGAAAAGAACCACAAAACCAACAACAGTTTGTTTCCATCCAGAGGAGTAGAGGAGAAACAACTCTGTGCTGTGTTTTCAAGGTGTAGTGCAGGGAAATATGATCCACTGTGAGCACGGTCTATTTTATTTTGAAAATGAACCGGATGTTTTATTTTGCTTCTGTGCTCGACTTCCTGTCCCGCACTATCTGCCCTGTGCTGAATTGCTGCAGAGCTCTCCGGCGTCCGGCAAAAATAGAAGCTCTGCGTATCTGCTCCAGAGGGCTGCGGATCGCCGGAGCTGTGCCGGAGACGGAACGCAGCCGTTCTGCAGTCAGTGGAAATACACGCATTGACTTTAATGGAAACCTAATGACTCCGCTGCTGTTCCGGAGCGGATCTGCAGACGTTCCGCAACCGGTGGAAATTGGAGGTAATAGGGATGCATCGCGAATCGGTTAAAAATTAATTTAAATGTTGTGAAGATTACAACTGGTTAAAATAAAAAATTAATCGCGATGCAATTTTCAAACAGCCTTGGGTGTGACACTAGCTAACATTACCCAGCAGATAATGCTAGTCTGCCCTTAGCTAGTAACGTTAGCTGACTTAAACATGGTTAAAATACTGACAGCTAAACGGTGTAAAGTGTGACTGTATTTCACTGGAAAGGATTCCAACACCGGGACATACAACAGTCTGCAGCTGAAGACACAGAGGAGACTTTGAGACAGCATGGACACTGCCGCTGTCGGATAAACAACAGTGACTTTATGTTGCGTTTGGGTCTGGCTCCGTAAGGTTGTTGTGTTCAGTATTGTAAAATACCCTTCTGCTATCTAGTGTTTCTTCTTTTTGTCGTTTAACTGCAAACGACTGGTGAGAAAAGTTGTTATAAGTTATTATTACATTTTAAATAAATCATTTAAATGTAACAATATGGCATTAGCAATAAACAGCTATTTTTTTTGTTTCATTTCAGTTGCACTTTTGATAAGAGGACACATCTGCTGTTTTGCACAGTTTATATAAATAAAGGAAGATTTTTCAGTCATTTCATTCTGTTAAAAAAAATCATGGGAAAATCATATTGTGAACTTAAAATCGTGATTTGTATTGAATCGTGAGTTGAGTGTATCGTTACATCCCTAACTCCTAATGTAGAATTTGGTTATATCTATAATTGCTAATGTCATGGTTCCAACAGGCCTCATTAGGAAGAAGAAGAAAGTTCTAAATATAGTGAGCGAGTTATTTAATGAGCCTGATTTATGTTGTACAATGTGAGGGTGAAAGTGGGGCGCCCCGGCTCAGCCCCCCACATTTGGTTTATTTTGACTCCCTCCAATCTTCCATAAGAGGTGACAGAGGCAACGCAGTGTTGTGATCACAACAACTGATTTTCTCCTGCCTATGCCAGACATTCATCGACATTGACTAATCATTGGAACATTTAATCGAAGAAACGTTTTAACCTGGCTAGCATTCTTATCAAGCAATTTATTTCAGAGTTGAAATGATTGAAAAGTGAGAGGAAACTTTGTGTAATGCTGGTTTCCTGCTGTTACGTTCTTTTCCTTATTATCACAGACCTCCCACTCCAGGGCTTCATGGTGTGCAGAGTCGCCCTCGTTATTAAGTGTTGATGTGGTTTGGTTTCACCATTGCTCCATGGAGAGCAGCCTCCACTGCTTCCCATAACAGATCAATGGGTAAAAAGATATCCTGCAAGGAGGATACAATATCAGTAACAGGAGAGAAGAGCCTCAATTAATTTAACACAAACACATTTCAGTCTCGGTGCAAGATGTAACACGACACTGCTCAGAATCTTAGCCGCAGTTTGTCAGTCAGACATTCATAGTGCTTCCCCCCCCCTAAAGAGATTCCATCTCAAATCTTTATCTCCATTTTATTTTTTTCCTTTTTGTATTTTTAAAGGTCAAAATCAATTATGCTATGCAGAATTTCAGACAAAAACGCACCAAACAACCCTGATGTCTGTTGTTTGGATGTTCCTCTTTTTCCACAATACTTGTTCTAACTAGCATACAGACAATGTGATGTCATGTTTAGATATTTGCAGCTATGCTGCTACACGTTAAAGCAGATGTATTTCCAGGTACTTTTAGTTTGTCCCCAGCTTTAATAGTACAGACCTTTTTTTATTTAGGCCCGAAAGTGATCGATTAATCAATATGGATATATGTAATTTACGATATATCTTAGGATATATGTAATTTAATGTTTGTGTTTATGAAGATTGAATAATTCAGAAATAATCACTTTCCCTCTTATTTATTTTATATAAAGCACATATTACTTGTTGTATAAGAAGAGTGCTGGCCTTTGATGACACCAGTGACTCATCTGTTGTCTTTATCACCTTCCACGTATTTGTTTCTCACCTTTTCATTGCTTTCTTTTCACTATCGAATACACACATGCTTTGCTTCCTTTTTGTTTCCTGCAAAACTCTTCCTGTTCTGTTCACTATTATAGATGATCATAGTTTCAGTTAGTTAGTATACTATAGTTTTTTGGCTGCTCGTCTGTCTGTATCATTCTGTGCAGCTGCTGTTTTGGTAAGGTCTTCCTAGAAAAAAAAAATAAAGTTAAATCTCTGTGAAACTTACCTGAATTAGCCTCCCAGATTGATTGTGTCTAACCGCAAAAGTGAATCAGAAGACTTTCCCTTTAAGGGCATTTGCAGCAGCCTTGGGGAAAGGCCCCTTTTGTACTCCCACTAATAAACTAAAGGTGTTGGCAGCTTGGCATGCTTTGTGACTTCCCCTCCCTTTTAACACTGAATCACCAAGGAGAAGACACAGATGTGAGAGTGCGTGCGTGGGCTCAAAGAAAAGACAAAGCCCCACGACAGGAAAATAAAGAAATAAACATTGTCAGATGCCGCACTGTAAGAACCTTTTTCTACAAACCTCAGTCACAGTGCAGAGGTAACATCGGAAGCATTTATCTGCAGCTTAGTCTTGCATGAGCTCCCTTTCACACGGAGGCTAATGCAAGGAATTAGCTGTAATGTTTTGTTGTGAAATGCTCCTCACTTGTGTAACTACGAGTTACCGGTTGAGGATGTTTGCTTAAAATCAACAACAGCCACTTGGCTCATTAGGTACGATTAACCCACTGAGAAGAAGTTGGCAGTGATGCGTTGGTCTTCCATGGTCTGTCCCTGCCTAGGTTAACAGATTAAAATACAGTACACAATATATGGACAGTTAGTTGGATTCATCTTTTCGAGCGCACATTGACTGTGATAGTGAATGTGAAGTGATATTCAGCACATTCCCTATTTTATTGCCTAAATGCAAACATCCAAAAAAAAAAAATTCTTTTTCCTTTGGTCATTTACAAAAGTAGCATAACCAACTGAGTACCCACACTTACCTCCATTCTAGACTGCAAGTGCGTCAGTCTTCTTTTTTTTCTTTTTACCACAATATGTGCGGAAATGCGAGGTTGATGCATAATAAAGCGTTACGACATTACTACAATTTACTACACATTTTAGGGTTTTATCATTATTTTACCAAATGTATTATTATTTATTATTAAGATTTTATGTGCTGCCCGGGGGAAACACTGCTTTAAATGTAGCCAATTTCATCCAACAAGTATTCAGGGATTCTCCAAGCATTTCTTCTCCTTAAATAGCATTTAGATCACGGAATTCTCACATTGGCTAAGCATAACGGAGATGATGATGGATGTAATAGCTTTGTGATTTAGTTAATCCTCTTTTTGAATTTCTGTGGTACCATTACCATCCTAACCTGCAGGCTTCATATATTTTGAGAATTAGTCAGCAATGTCTTCTTCATTTCTAGTTGTCATACTCCTGTCATACTCCACGTTTTGTGCTTTACCCAGTGTGTGGTTATGTCAGGGCTGGGCACAGATGGAAATTGATTTCTGCCTTCGTCAGCAGTTGGCGTTGCCTGCCAAACATGCACTCTGAAAAGCACTTCAACATAGCTGTATGGGAAGACCTTGTGATCTCCATGTATCTTCAGACTTTCACACCCTCCTAGGGCATTACATGCCATTTAGCAGTTAAGTCTTTGCTCGGAAGGTACAAAGTCCCTAATTAAAACATTGTGAGTTAGAAAAAAGAAGATGACAGTGTCTTGTGTCATTCTGTTGTGCTCTGCCAAGACGAAAATGCATCCCAGCAGTCCTTCAAATACCACGAAGGGGGGGGGGGGGGGGGTGGGGGGTGCTGCACTGGGTTCATTGCTCTGCTGTGATGAACAGCAGCCTGTCACATAGTGATGCCAGAGTCCCCATTTTGGCACTGCTGCAGAACATTGCTGACAGAGCCTGCTAACCATCATGCTCATGATGACGTGGAACATCTGTAAACAGACAGCAGAGTATACAGTATAAAGTGACTGGATTTGGAGGCTAAAACATTTTATTCCTAGACCATATAAGTGAAGCTATACTTTATTAGTCATCAGGCATAGTTATTAAAATATGTCCTGTGCGTTTGAGCTATCCAGTTTAGAGAAGGAGAAGAAGACACACCTTATTAATCCCCCACCATTTTACACTCTGTTGTTACACACAAGGGTTGGGAGAGTTACTTAAGAAAATGTAGTCAGGAACCTAATCCAAGTATGACAGTATTAAAGTAACGTAATGTGATTACTCTCCGTTACTTTTGGATTACCTCAAAACCAAAAAATGCAAGTAAAGACCAGAGAAAAGAAATAGTGTATCGGTAAGACAATTTTTATTCAAACTTAGATATATAAACGATGTGGACACACAAACCGGTATTTATAAAGGAAGATGCAGTGCGGACCAGGCGTACAAACGGTTCTCTAGAGCAAGCTGATGATAAGGAGGAGATTAAACAAGATGACATCTTCCAGTAAAACATTGTTGTTTAGGTTCTTTGCCAATTTCACTGATAGTGTTATTATTTTGCAATCTCACGGATGCAAACTTTGCATTTCAGCGAAAATCGCTGTTTTGAATTCAAAATAGGTCACTTCCAACATGGATTTTGTTTCACACTGAATGCGGTTTGTAAGTGAGGCACTCTTGTGCACTGACCTGCTGTTTTCTCCCCTCGGCCTTCCCTCCCTCCTCCCTCCTCCCCCATCCAGGCCGTTTGTTCAGGAGGGTGACTGTGGCCGCAGGGCCGGAACAGAGAAAACCCTTTAACAAATAAGCTGTAGTAAGCCTGCAGCTTTTACATCCCAACGCCAGAGGAAAAGCTGTCAGCCAGCCCACTGCGGTGTGTAGAATTTATGTGCGGCAAGTGTGTGCGTTTGTGTGTGTTGTGTGCAAGTACACATTTCCCTATGTACAGAATGAGTTTGTGTGCATGCCTGTGTCAGAATTAGAGGCTGAGGGCTAAATGTCACAGATGACATACGTGCTACCTGAGAATCAAAGCCAGAGTGATGTCTACCAAGATGAAACTAGCTCTCCTCGGTTAAATGCATAGATTTGTCGTTCTACGTTCCTGGTGTTTTGTCAACAGAAAGTCTCAGTCATTTATCTTTCTATCTATTTATCTATAAAATGTCTGGAGACAGAGTTCATTAGTTTTTTTTCTGGTGGCAACTCCATTGTCATAACTGCGTTTGAAGCAGTTGTGTGTCTATTTTGTGATTCAAGAGACTGCAAAGTAAAATTGCACAGTATTGTTGGCCTTAGATCAAAAAGCCTGTCAAATAAAGACTGAGTGGTGTTCACTCTCCTTGACAATTGTTTTTCTGTAGATTTGTTCTGAGATGCGTGCATGCAATAATGACAGTGGAGTGTCCCTGACATCTGTCACGAGTTAATTTAAAATCTGCGACATGAAATGGTACTTTCATTTAGGTTTTGTTGTTAACTTTGCTTGAGGAATGTTGCCCTAGTGCATAATAAGAACTAACAGTTTTTTTGTGTTTTGTGCCACAATCCAGGCCTCATGGAGCTGGGGACTCAACGCCTGTTGTGCACCAGGGAGCTCGATCCATGCTCGGTTCCCAGCAAACAACCGTAAAGGGTGGGAACTTGATTACCCTTCAGTTCCTTTTTCCCATCCCCCCCCCCCCCTAAATTGGCCCTGTGGTGATATTGTACTCTCCCGCCTGTGGCCCGCAACATGATTGGCAAGTTGAAACAGAACTTGCTGTTGGCCTGTCTGGTCATCAGCTCGGTCACAGTCTTCTACCTGGGCCGCCATGCCATGGAGTGCCACCATCGCATCGAAGAGCGCAGCCAGCCGGGCGGTATCCTGCCTTTGTCAGCGCTGGGAGGCAGCATGCGGACCACCTTACGGACAGGTCAGAATCTCAGCACACCTTTTGTTTACAACAAAGACATGCCACTCATCTTCATCGGTGGAGTGCCCCGCAGCGGGACCACGCTAATGCGAGCCATGCTGGACGCCCACCCTGAGGTGCGCTGTGGCGAAGAAACCCGCGTCATCCCTCGTATCCTGGCCATGAAGCAGATGTGGAGCCGCTCGGGCCGGGAGAAGATGCGCCTGGACGAGGCCGGTGTGACAGATGAGGTGCTGGACGCCGCCATGCAGGCCTTCCTGCTGGAAATCATTGTAAAACATGGAGAGCCCGCCAACTTTCTCTGCAACAAGGACCCTTTTGCTTTGAAGTCGCTTTCCTACCTGGCCAAGATCTTTCCCCATGCCAAGTTTGTACTCATGATTCGTGACGGCCGGGCTTCAGTCCACTCCATGATCTCACGGAAGGTGACCATCGCCGGCTTTGACCTGGGCAGCTACCGGGACTGCCTGACCAAGTGGAATCGGGCCATAGAGACCATGTACACTCAGTGCCTGGAGGCAGCGGACAAATGCCTACCTATGCACTACGAACAGTTGGTCCTTCATCCTGAGAAATGGATGAAGACACTGCTGAAATTCCTTGACGTTCCTTGGAATGATGCCGTCCTCCACCACGAGGAGCTCATTGGGAAAGCTGGAGGAGTGTCCCTCTCCAAGTAAGTAATGTTAACAGCTTTCCCTCGCCAAAAACCCATGTTATGTGCTCATACTTTGATGGTAATAGTTGCAGCAAGTTTATTATATTACAAAAATATAGGCAATAGGCTTGTAAAAACTATTGAAAACTGGCTACTGAAACACTGGCCGGCTGTAGGGTGTCCGGTAAGAACTTGAACCAGAGATGTCTGACTTTAAAATCCAGGTTGATTTATTTACAACTCCAACATGAAGTTAACTATGAAGTTGTATTTTACATTACATGTGAAGTTGGATGTGGTTCTGAAATATAAGCAAATTTATTGTTAATAAAATTCAAACACATTATTTACCAAAACTAAATGTTACAGCCACCAGCATATAACAAGAAACAATACTAAGAATTCCATTCATTTCTCTGTAATAATTAACATAAATGTAACATATTGCTCAGTAACACAAACTGAGAATAAGCCACATCTATTACAGCACACGTATCCATAACGGAGCAAACAGCGTAATACACCTTTAATAGCTAAGCACGTGGCTCCACAGCGCTAGGCTGTTTACTGGTGATTGCACGTTGCTAGCAAATTGCCCTAACACAACCTGAATATCAACACGTGGCTGCACAAGTAATATTAAACAATCTGCACATCTATCAGCTATGCAATAAGAAACACAGCAACAGCAATATTATCAAGGCGATAATATCTCTCTCTCTCTCTCTCTCTCTCTCTCTCTCTCTCTCTCTCTCTCTCTCTCTCTCTCCAAATAAATGTCTCGTCGTAACATGGGCTAAATTTATCTACATCGTAGCAGAACACTTAAGCTTTAACGTTTACACAGATAACGAGGCAGTAAAATCCATGACAGTTTAGCAAGCTACAGAATAGTTCTAACTTACGTTCTGGGCTACACAAATCACTTCAACAAGTCCGAAAACGGGAAAGGAATGATAAAGAAAAAGCCCGTTTACAGCTGAGCTGTCCTGTCCCCTTCTCCTGTCTGAGCGCAGTGCGCCTGCGCGGCAACTTCAGTAGCCTCGGATGAAGCTGGGAACACGCGGTTTCCACACCATGGTAATCCACCGTGATAATAATGATACTTTAAATGAAAACGGTAATTGTTATCGTGAACATTTTTACCGTGCTTTACCGTTACACCGGTAATCGTTACATCTCTAACTGAGGCTAGCTCGCCCCTCCTTCCTCCTCATCCCGTCCCCTCCCCCTCCCCCGCGCACTAACCCCCCCCCAACCCCCACCCTCAAATCCTTCTTGTCGGTTATTGGCTGGAACACTGTTTGTTATGTTTCGTGGTGCAGGTTGGCTCAGTTTGTTTTTGTTGCCGTTTGTTGTGCCTGGGCTGTCTACAGAGACCGCGTTTTTTTACAGTGTGTTCAGGGGACAGGCAGCTAGCGGATAGGGAGGAGATGTTTGCTGTATGTGAAAAAAAATGTTGTAGTATTAAAAAACGTGTGACATCGCTTAGAGCACCTTTTTAAAGTGACAAAAATATGTTTTAGCAAAAAAGATAATGACTCATCAGTGGCCCTGTTTAATGAGATGGAATCTGTAGACTGATTTGGTCGAGTTTAGTTGAACTTTCACGTTTCATTGTTTACACTGTAATTGTAGCCACAGAGTCAAACATCTGTCTGGCTATTGTCACTGTGTCTTCTTTGATCTCCCTTGTTTGTAGCTCTGGGAGAGACTTGTCCATGTTGTTAAACCAGAACTCTTTAATTTGAGAGTAATTACAACATAGGCCCTTGCAATGCCTTTTCAAGCATAGATTTTCTCTTTAAGCTGTTCCCACCAACTGAAAATGAATACCTCCATTGTCTTGTTATTGTTCTTTGTTTGTTTTATTAGGGTTAAGTGCACTACCTTGTAAAGTGGGGGTAAACAGCCCCTTGTCTGTACCACTGTATGTTTAAACTAAGCTTCGAGGCCATTTAGGTACTTCCAACACTCTGAAGTAGTTACTACCAGTGATGACACACTGAATCAGCATCCATCACTGTGTCATGCTGTGATTCATTTTCAGTTCTTTTTTTGTCAGCGGTTCGTTGACATTTTGGCCACTTAACCTGTTTTGGAATGCAGTGTCAGGAAGCTGCCTGCTATCTCTGTGATAAACCAATGGATTCATGTTGATGCTGGTTATGAGCAGCAGAGGCTTAATTTTTACTAGATGCTTTCTGTACAGCTGCAGATTCATTAAATAGCTCATTGCCGACGTAATGGTGGTTCGATAAATATTTGCTATTGTAAGAAGTTGTGATTGATGCCACATGCTCCACAGGGTAAACTGGGCCTGCCATTCTCAGTGCAATAGAAATGAGATTGGACATACCCATGTCTTAGCTTTTAACTACTTGGCCCGGAGGGGAGAATAAGTATGGATCTGTTATTACCCCTGGAGAAAAAATATATGTAGGCTAGTTAGTGGGGCTGTACTGAATGTAATTTTCTTCTTTTTTCTATTGAGGTTTTTCAATGAAGCTTTGCATGTCTGTTGTCATTTTTTTTTTTTAAACAATATCACTAGGGCTGCACGCTATGAGAAAATATGCGATAACATTGAATATCGCGATAACAATAGGACTTGCGATAAACAGATATTAAAGCAACACCGATTATTTTGTACATTAAAATAATGTTTCCAAAATCGTTTCAGTGGTTCATCAACTCGTAACGGTGAATGGCACTTCTGCATTCGCTTTGCGACCCTCTGTCAGCTATAACCGCACTATGCAAGTTTGCCAGATCGGGTAGCGGATCTGTAGTTCGAATGAGCGCGGTAATGGACAGTTCCGCTTCCAGCCTGTAGGGGGACTAAAATGCAACAAATTGCTTGTTGAATTTAAAACAAATGAAAGGAAATAATTTCCAACATTCTTTTATTGAACAAATTGAATATTAAAGGCACCACTAAAAAAAGTGACAGTTTCTTTTTAAAGTGGTTTTCTACTGATATTTTCAACTAGGGCTGAAACGATTCCTCGAATAACTCCAGTAATTCGATTACAAAAAATCCTCGAAGCAAAATTCTTTGCCTCGAAGCTTCATTAAATCAATGTAATTAAGGTTGTACGGCTCACTGTGTTTCTGCGCGGAGGATTATTACTAGCGCACAACAGGTTCTGTGGACACAAGACTGACGGCCCAGATTACAAATGAAGGAAGACGAAAATAGCGAGGGTCTAAGAGAAGAGACAGGCGAGAGAAAACGACAGAAAGTTTGGGATTATTTTAAGCTGCAAACATGCTGCTACATCATCTCTGTAGAAAACATCCAGTGTACTCATCCATTCCACGGAGCGAACCGACACAAGGTAATAAACGTCTGCTGCTCTCGTCCACCGCGCTGTTTTACACAACTAGCCTACAGCATGCTACTCTGCAAATAGCCATGTTTTACCAACAAGCTAAAACGAGAGCTGTCGGTTTGTAGTCTAACTGTTTATTAGTTTGCTGCTAATCTTTGGAAACTTAGCTGCTGCAGCACCTTTTAAAACTAAGCATGCACCTCTGGCCTTGCCGTGTTTTCACAAAGCCTACAGACTTTCCATCATTACATTTTCTTTTGGAAATGAAACATCCTACGGCTGTGCACAGCAAGGAACCCAGTCATTAGTGAACACATGAGATTATGTCTGCACTATGATACTGTAAGCAGGTTTTCCTAATGGCACTGTCTGGTGTCAGAGTTGTTTTGGTTTCAGTGATTTGGGAGGTTGGCCTCTGGAAATCGTTGAGGAAACGCTGAAGGGGTGCAACCCCGTTCCTCTCCTCTGTCTATCCCCCCTCTGCTACCACCCTCTTCCTGCCACGTAGCACCAGAACAGATATCCTCTTGAGTCATTTGGGCCACATTTTGTTATTGTCTTTAAATGAGAGAACACTCATGTTTTTTTATTAAATGCCTTTTACTTTTACTGCACTTTTTCAAGGACTCATCCCACTTCCTCTGTAGTAAAAAGGGAGGGTAGATTTCCTTCCTTTTGGTTGAAAATGTCTAATATGCTCCATATTTAATTTCTCTTCCCTTTCTGAGTTCCATGATTTTGATTTGTTTGAATATGGGAAAAAAACAATTTAAAGAACAAAGAGGCAGCAGGGTGGAGCAGGGGTCAGCAATTAAGTTCAGTCATGGGCCATGGCAGTGTTCAAAGGCACATTGTACAACTATATAATGATAATTAATTTCACAATAACATCTGTTTGTTCAAGGATTGTGTCCAAGAGCAGATGCCATTTTTACCATTTGTGAGGGCTAACAGAGTTACAGAAGCCTATGTTTGTACTCATTTTGCAAAAATGGACTCCTATACACAAAGGTCTATTCTGTGTTGCACTTTGAGACGAGCGTTGTATGGTTATCTACACACAATAAACAGTGGTTTTCTCTGTTTTATATCATTATAAACTGAATATCTTGATCAGTTGCTTCTATTTATGTGGAGGCATTGATTGTAATAAGATGTTTGTAGGGAATATTTTTGGAATAATATATTTTAAGGAAATTGTTTTTGGTAGATTTAAAAACTAAGGCTGTCAAAATAACGCGTTAATTTCGATTAATTAATCTGAGAAAAAAATAACGCGTTTAAAAAAATGTACGCAGATTAATCCATTCCATATTGACGATTACATACAGACGAAAATCTGGTGCCACTGATATGTCTGCGCTTCTCTCTGATGCTCTAAAACAGACGTTACAGGAAACACAAACCCCGCTGCATGTGACGCTAGTTAATACAATACTCAACAGCAGCTAACGTTAGCCTACCACTAGCTAGTAGCTGGATTAAACACGGTTAAAATGCTGACAGCTAACGCTAAACGGTGTAAAGTTTGACTGTGTTTCACTGTAGAGGATTTAACACCGGGATGTAACAATCTGCAGCTGCCGTCGGAAAAACAACACAGACGGTGCGTTCAATGAAACTGGTAAACTACAGCCTCGTGGTGCATTTGAAGTTATTGTAAATGTCCTTTTCCTATCTGGTTGTCGTTTTTTTACTAGTGAAATAAGTTATTGTTATACATTATTATTAAATCATTTCATTTTGACCATATGGCCTTAGCAATAAACAAGCTGTTCTTTAATGTCACCAACTGTTGTTTAGTACCCTTTTTTTCTTTTCTTTTTTTACTTTCTTAAAAAGTATCGGTTCAGGCACCGTTAATTATGTATGCGATTAATTTCGATTAATTAATCACAGAGTATGTAATTAATTAGATTACATTTTTTAATCGATTGACAGCCCTAAAAAAAAAACATAACTTTTTAAATGCAATCTGTAAAAGGGAAAACTACCATTTTCATCAGGGGGCCAGATATTTTTGTTGGAGGGCGGGATTCAGCACACGGGACACAATTTGCCTACCACTGAAGAGGATGAGCAGTATGGCCACATTTAGCTGCATTTTTACAAAAGCATCAAGAAAACATTCAACCAATATTGGATCAAGTAAGAGCTTTGATAAAATCTAACATCAATACACAGCTACAGTGATAAATAATTCATCCTTTTATAGAGGAATATTTACTAGCACTACTCCAGTAATGTCAAAGTACTGGGATTCTCTCTCACCATTCAGCAGTGCTGATACTTGCTGACACGTGAGCTTGAAAGTTGTTGTGGTTGAAGGAAGGCCTTTTTAACCCTGAAGGCCCACACTACATAATGAAGAGATCGCCCAGACTCATAAACATGCTCATAATACCAACATCCAGACAGTAAGGTTTAAGCACATTAAGCCATTTATCATTTGAACTTTGAATGTGCGTTTGAACATTCTACCTAATAATGACACAACTACAAGGTTGCTGACCTCTTGAGAATTTTCTTTGAGTTTATAAATTGACCTCTGACCTAGAAACCGTTAACATGCCCTACTTTTGTGGTTGCAGATGAGGTCATGCAAAAAGATGGGGACCAAAGAATGAGTTAGACAACGCAACTGTGGCCAGATCCACTGCAACCACAAAGCTAGTAAAACCCTGGAGTTAAAGATGTACAGACATTATATCCAACTGTGCATGCTTGGCTCCTTTTCTTTTTATGATTTTGTCCCTTTTCATCACTATACTTCTTTGAGTCTGGTTATTTCTTGTCACAGCTCAACTCACACTTGCTTTGCCAGACCTTCCTCCACGGCGGCGCTGCGGAGGAGGAAGGTCTGGCTAGTCCACACAGCATTCCTGGATGGTAAAAAAACATGCTCTGGTTTATTGGCATTCTTTAAACCAATCACAATCGTCTTGGGCGGCGCTAAGACCCATACGGAGCAACGGTGCCTCTGCAAAATAGCCTTGGGAAGGAACTTGTTTTGGTGGAACGTGTACGTTCAGAAGTTGTTTTAGTCGTGCAACAGAAAACATTCAATTTGTTCACCCTTCTTTACTGTAATGTTGCTTTTGTCAACCTCAGCCAGCTGGTGTTGCAGCGCTGTGCTCCTTTATGACAGCCAGGCTGTACAGTGTGAGCATTTTGCCGCATATGCAAGTGAAAATTAGAATATTTGTGCACCGGTGCACACAAATACGTTGCCGGCGCCAGGTCAGCTGTCAATAATTCATGTTCATTCCTTGAGTAACGTGATGGCAGGCCAAACATGTATCTGTTGTTCTCTCTGTAAGCCGTTATCACTACTCAGCCAAAGATCTTTTTTGATGCAAGAAGCTCCCTTCTGTAACACCATTTTACAACCGCTAGTGGTCCGATTCTTTTTGTAGTTCACACGACGCCAACAGAGTAAGGAGTCTTCTCTCCAGCTGATTGCGTCATGTTAATTTCAGTAATTGCATTCTCCAGTTAAAGTTTCATTGATATATCACAAATGTAAGCTTATTAACTTAATAGTTTTTAAGAGGATACATCTTGTTAACCAAGCTAAAAAAAAACTCAAAAGCTGTCAGGTGTGTTGTGGTTAAAGCCAAGATACCATGGACACACAAGTGCTCTTCAACCATGCTACAACACTGGACTGCTACGACCCAATGGCAAGGACTCTTGAGTTGTTTTTAGAAACACAATGTCCTTGTCTCTAACAACAGTCTTTCGTCCTTTAACTTCTTTCCTTGCACAACTATAGAATGCTACACTGCTTGAAATAGAGAAACAAACAAACGTAGGGCCAAAATGTACAAAATGATTGTCTGCGCAGGGACAGAGATCCCTTTGGGATCCAGATGCAGATCTGTGGTCATTTAGTGCACACGTCACCCGTCTACAAATTGATTCCCATCAAATATTAATGAATGGAGACCTTAACCAGAGCCCTCTGAGCTGAGCTGCAGATAGGCATGGAGACACTGCGTTTTCCTGCATGTCTCCATCAAAGTACACTGTTAACAGGAACAGTCAGGGACAAAGTCCAATATGCTTTCTGATACAACATTGATTTTCAGACTGATTCACAATCGGATTAAGCTCGCATGGTTTTTCCATACCACTGAATTTCAGTTTGATGCTGTTGATTTTTAAGAGGTTTTCCTTCCAACCAAATAATACAGCACATTTATTTAACTGATTTGTTTTCTTATTTTTTAAGGCTGTGATAATCGGTGAAATCTGCAAATGTAGTGTTTAGTTGGAATGAAACCTGTGACCTCCATGGCACAGCTCCATACTATTGTCCTGATATTCAAACTAAAATGCCAATTCACTTTCACGTAATTATTGATCCTATTTATAGTGTTCTGATATATCCGTGTCTCTTTGGTGTCATCTACAGTTACCACAAAATGTAATGTTGATTAAACAAATCATGCCAATTTAAGAGTTTTTTTTCATTAAGTTGACTTACCACAATCGGTACAGCTGTGTCAATCTCATTAACGCCTCAAGCTATTTTTGTGGCTATTTTATTTGTAGCTATACTTTTTGGATTCAGACAAGAAGATGACCTCTCCATTCTTAATCGTGCCTAAAAAAAGCTCTGACTGGCTCGGCCATTTCTACAACCAGGGTTAGGGGGTTGCAGATTTATTTTTTGTCAAACTAATTGATTAATTGACTAATCGTTTGAGCTTTACACTAGACCTATTTGAATCACTGAAAACAAATGGCTGTATATTGGAGTCTTCACACTGTGCTGCGGTCCCCTTTCACAAAAGCTATTCGCACTGATCGTAAATGGTTCCAGGATCACGCCTTGTCTATTGCAAACTGCAGATACATTTGCGTGTCCTACAGTCCTCTAACATGCTTATGCATGGGCCACACATATGTTTGTTCTTACTGGTTAAACATATCAAAATTAACCATAAGAGAAAAGGATCACATCTTGACCATTTTTACATACTTACTATATGTGACTTTCAGCAAAGTGGTTTTTTTTCTTGAATGCCGATTCTAGATAAGCTTTTTCTTAGCTACAACTTCTGCATAGAAGCATTTCTGTTTTGTGTTTGTATAATAATGTAGTCTTTAAGGTTTTCACTTTGTATGTATTCTATAGTAGTTTTTACTCAGTACACAGTCTGCATGTCTGTTATTACAGGCTTTGATCTAACATTATACCTCTCCTCTAAATGGGTCCTGATACAATTTGATTTAAGAGGAGGCCAGCCACAAGTAGCCTTCGGGGCAACACAACTACCTTTTACCATAAACATTTGCCCCACCTCCTCTTAAGTACTTTGCCCACAATGCATTAAAGTCAACCCCCATGACACCTGGCAGAAAATGCCTTCTTGCCCACTACAACCACCCGCACGCCTCACTCTCCAGCATCCCGTAGCTTCGGGGCTCTATCTACACGAAAATCTCAATCAGCTGGCAGCCAGGGCCCAGAGTGGGACCTTGTCTTAGCATTAACATCAATTACCTGACCTTGATTTAGTGGAGGCCCTGCCTTGCTGAGTGACTTTCTCCATTACTTATCCCAGAACAGGGAGCCATTCCATCCCTCCTCCCTAACTCTCCATCCTATGTGATCTTGATGTCTCTATCCTATTCTCTCTTATCAGCCGTTGGTGATACAGAACACCACCTTGGGTAAAGGAGGCCCAGCAATGAATAATTGACAAGCTGAAGGCCATTAAGAGCATCAGCCTGAAGGGAAGTGGTCATGTGATGGGTGGAAAGGTTTTTTGTCACATCACATTTAAAGCCAAGAAGAGGGATGTGTGTGCATCACTTTTTCAGTAGTGTGGGTGTAAATTATTTCAGATTGATGACAGAAAACAAACGGATGGGATATTTATATCCCTGTATTGTCTCCCTCATTTTATTGTGCTGTTAAGTATCTGTGTCTGCCCTTCAGTCTTAGTACCGCTCCAAACATGCCCCTTTTTGGAGTAAGAGTCAAGTAAAACATGATTAGGGGCGAACAATTAATCAGAAAAAGTGTGGTTTGAGTGCAGTTCACCAATTGCATAGTTATCCATATCTTACCAAGCTGTTATCAGGACCGGTGGGTGCATTTCTGCCGCTCTAGGCGAAACACAATTGTGCCGCCCCTCTATTTGGAACGTAGGCTACAATACACCAACAATAAAACACAGCCAGTATAAGCAAAAAACAACAACACAAACGTCAATATATACACATTACGCAAATAGACAAGTGCAACGCACAAAGTATCAGCAATTATTAAAGCATGATGCGAAACACAATGGCTCAAACAGGTCTGTTCCAATCCAATAGGTTTTAAAACCGCGTAAAACAGACACACACACACACACACACACACACACACAAGTGCACAGCAAGCCGCATGTTATCAGCAGGTTCACAACTTAAAACCACTAGAAAAAAAACGTACTTTTTTTCTGTGCGCATCATCCCTGGGGAAATCAATTACTTTCTCCTGATTAGGTCCTTTCTCTGTAAAAATGTCTATGAGTTCTTGCGTTATTGTTCTTGCTGGGATCTTTCATATCCTCCTCACCTTGTCCGTGTACAGGTAGCGGCGCTATATGTACAGCGGCCTCAAAGTCACTGTTACCCTGTGGTGTCGCTTGTGGCTAAATCCATCTTCGGGGCTGTGGAAGGGCCAGCATCCTCCTTTTTTACTCCCACCAGGATCAATATATTTCAATAAAGAATTCTTTTGTTTTTGGAGTGCATGCTGCATGTGGAGGGCACAACCAGACAGTTTCCGTTGTTGTGGACATGGTTGTACAGTGTAGCCTACTTTACGGTTAATGTTCTGAACTCTAAACTCGTCAGAAATGGGGATCGGGTGTGGGTGGGGAGCTGATTGGTGATTTTGATGACAGACACACATTCCTCACCAATGGACTACGAGAGGTGACAGAATGAGCGCAAAACAAAACAGTTGACATTTTTTATAAGCCCACATTTTGCCGCCTTGCCAAAGTGCCGCTTTAGGCCGTTGCCTAGTCCGTCTGTACGCACGTGCTGGTGCCGGCTGTTATCGTTGTGAATATTGAGCCAACTGATATGTTGTGAGTTGGACATACCGTAAATTAAACTCTGTCTGTACAGAGATGCCAGTGTTTAGCCGAAGATATTTACTCTGATAAAGAAATGTGTATAATTTCAGTGTTTGAAAAGATAGTGAGTGGACTATATGGTTATGCTTTTTCAAAGACTGTGTGTGTGTGTGTGTGTCTGTGTCTGTTCTTCGTCAATAACATTGCCTGCATCTAACATGATGGTGAAGTTTACTATACTCAGTCTTTGTCTTTATCAGTTTATGTTCCACGTCAACACTTAGCAGCCTCTTGGGTCTTGATGGAGTTACCTAAAGTGATTCCCTACCCATTTGTTGCAGAGTGGATATTTGGATCATGGCCCGTCTCTCAGAAACCATCTCCACCATCCTCCTGAGATGACAAAACCAGCTCACTCTATTAATCATGCAGGAGACTATACCCGTACAGTGTAAAGATTCAATTGCAAAGTAAATGGATTAGAGGAAAGTGAATTGCCATATTGAGGTATAGAGTCAGACGTAGGGATGGAGCTGGACTGCAGACGGTAAACAGACATGTGTGGGGAGAGAGAGCTACCTTAAACATTTAGCAACAGATAGGGAATCAAAAGAAGTGGCCTTTATTTCAGCAAGAATAAAAAAATTATAAAATTCTTCATGCAATTTTAGAATTTTATAAATCCATAAAGGAAAAGTAGGATTACCTTTCAGCAATGCTTTACCTCAAGTTTTTCAACTATAGTAACAGACACTGGTGAAGTTACTGTATGTATTAGAATTAGAGATTCACTGTTCCAGTTTTTTTCAGTTCTGATTCCAATACCTGTGATACGCACTAGTGATGTTCCGATACTGCCTAAAACGCTGGTATCAGGAAGTACTGGAGTTTATGCACCGATCCGATACCACGTTATAAAGCCCTAAAGAAAATCTACGTTAAAGTAGTTCATGTATGTTCTTTTTCCGTTATAACTGATTATCAAACTGCATAATAACAGAAAGTTCTGGGGCATTCATGTTTCACAAAGAGTTTAACCTGAGCTAGACCGACAACAAAGATAGAAATCATAGCATCCATACAGGGATAGTAGTATACAGCTGTTAAAACATAATGAAATATATGACCCACTGGTATCTGATCAGTACTCGGTATCGGCCGATACGCAAGTTCAGGTATCAGAATCGGTATCGGGAAGCAAAAAATGGTATCGGACCATCTCTAATACACGCACACACACACACACACACACACACACACACACACACACACACACACACACACACACACAGAGCAACATGCAATACACGAATGAGCCATGGTTTCAAAATGCACTAGTTAGTCTTTTTGAAAAGCATAACCATATAGTCCACTCACTATCTTTTCAAACATTGAAATTATACACATTTCTTTATCAGAGTAAATATCTTCGGCTAAACACTGGCATTTTTGTACAGACAGAGTTTAATTTACCTTATGGCCAACTCACAACATATCCGTTGTCTCAATGTTCACAACGATAACAGCCAGCACCATCACCGGCGCATGCGTACAGGCGGACTAGGCAACAGCCTAGAGCGGCACTTATACGTATAAATCTTAAATGAAGGGCAGGTTGGCACCAATTTCTATGCATTTCTGACTGTCTGTTGTAGTCTGTTCTTGTCCTGTTTGGTGGCCGATCCAAACCAGAGTGATAGATGTGCAGAGAACAGACTGGATTATTGCGGAGTAGAATTTGATCAGCAGCTCCTGAGGCATGTTGAACTGACATAGAAAGTACATCTCTGCTTTGCCTTTTTTCTGATGGTGTTTATATTGGAAGTCCACTTTAGATCCTGAGAGACTGTGGATCCGCTGTCATCTCCACAGTTTTGAGCGTGTTCAGCTTCAGGCTGTTGTGACTGCCCCGGAGGGCCAGCTCCTGTCTGTATGTAGACTCGTCACCGTCCCGAATGAGGCAGATGTGTTGTCTGCAAATTTCAAAAATTAAACAGACCACCCTACTGAGCTGCAGTTGGTGCATTGGTGTAGCGGGAAAAGATCAGTGGAGAGAACACAGTATTCAGAGTTTGTATAATATCTAATTGTGTTTCGTCTGATGTTTAATGATGATCTGTTCGTCAGCCAGATCCAAAAGTTGCAAACGCTAACTTTACTAGTATCTGTTAATACGAAGCTATCATTGTGCCCGGTGGTTTGTTAGGTTGCTAATTTTAACTCTGCATCCCTTAAGAAAAATCTCCTTTTTACCTTGGAGAACACAAATGTCCCCTTCCTAAAACGGCTATAATATATTATTATTTTCATGTTCACTGGGATACATTTTTTGTACCCAACATCTGTCCTGAGTTTTTAACCCTTTACTAAATGCCAGTTTGTTTACATAATGTGACTGTTGTTTTTAATGTAAAAAACATAACTTTTATTTTCTGTATACTATATGCTAAGGTTTTTTTTCTTTTCACAGTCTGAGATATGTCAATGATTAGCAACAACATTAAAAACAGATAAATAGCATGTGTTTTCCAAACATGAGAGACTGACTAAATCTGGTGGAAAATAGTAAAAACTCCAATTTTGAAGGCATGATTCTAGATTGCAAGCCACATATAATCGACTGCATGATTTGTTTTGCTATAATAGCCGTGGGATCAAAAACTGGGGTTTTAATGGGGACACTTTCGTTGGTTGGTGTCTTGTTTCATTGCGACACGCACTAAAGCACAAATCACCTCACCTTCACCTCCGTTTCTTGTGAATGTAAAGCTTCATTGTGTCAAAGCGGGCGGTACCTGGGAATGAGAACAGGCGGCACAACCTGAATGCTGTTATTGGCTGGGGTTACACCACACCCATGTGTGGCACAAAGGTTCTTTGCTGAGGCCCATAAACGTACTGCACACAGCAAATTAAAAAGAAAATGCAGGTAGACTGCAGGGTCTCTGCAGATACAGACACCACCACACACTTCTAGTGGGTCATAAATGATGATTGAGAGGGATTACTTTGGTATAAGTCTATACATTGTTTTTTTAGGAAGATCCGTTACATAGTATACCTTTTTAAGGGTCTAAGTGTCAGTATTTTGGCTACACAGTTTATTATAGACTTATTATAGGAGCTGAGGTTGAACTTCCAAAATTCGGAAAAAAAACTCACACCCTTGCCAAAATGTGTGCCATATGCATTAACACAGGGTTAAACAGTGCGGCCATCTACATCTTCATACATCTGATATTAAATCCCTCCTGCTGGTCAGTAAAGGTAAACTTTGCTCATTCCAGAATACAAAAGACCCAGTCCAGCAGCTCCAATCCCCTCGCTTGTTGAATATTTAATTTCAGACAATGAATAATTTACCTTGGTACGACATAATGATGGATTCCTTTAAAAAAAAAAAAAAAAAATTAAAAAAAAATGCTCCAACACCCATGACTGATAGAGGGAAAGGACAAGTGGACTATTATGTATCTTTACTCTATAAACAACATACATTTAATTTCACTACGAAGAAGACTACATTTCTCTAAAAACTAGTAAATAGGGTTACTTTTTTTAAAATGCTAATGTGTTGCCACTGGGACGTTCCCCATGTGTCATCTGTGGCAAGTTACTTTGACTCTGTAGCTTTGTCTTGAAAACATAATGACATTGATAAGCTAGAACTGTATTTGTCCCGAGGGAAATTTGTATACACCAGTTGCAGTACAAATTAGGAAAGAGTGCAAATATAAATTATATAATAATAATAATAATAATAATAATAATAATAATAATAATAATAATAATAATAATAAGGTGCAGATCCAAAATATACATAATGCCAACAATTTTTAATATATTAACTGTAAGGATCATAAATATAAACTGGTAGTAATAATAAGGATCAGTCTTGGTAAGTTGAATAAAGATATGTATGAGAAGTGGCATTTAGTTATGTATGTACAATACCAAATCTAAAGTACAGGTAAATGTGTATGGTTAATGAACTGATGCATTTTACCAAGACTTAAGGAACCTTTGCCGCAAACAGTAACAAGTACATTATTTAGAACAGATGTAATCACTCGGTGCTAAATTAACCCACTTGGGATTAAAACCTGGGATCTTTGGCATTGCAAACATATGCTTCAACAACCAAGAAAAACTTGTAACTGATCAAGTGATATGCTATTTCAGATCAGAGCTGAAATCAACATTTTTCTGTGTCTTGCCAGGGTGGAGAGATCCACAGACCAGGTCATCAAGCCCGTCAATGTGGAGGCCTTGTCCAAGTGGGTGGGGAAGATCCCAGCTGATGTCGTGAGGGACATGGCTGTCATCGCCCCCATGCTGTCCAGATTGGGCTACGACCCCCATGCCAACCCTCCCAACTACGGCCGGCCTGACCCCAAAGTCCTGGACAACACCATAAGGGTGAGTGTTTTGCCATGTGTGTGTTTTTTAGCTCATTCACTACAAAACTTGATATATACTTTGAAGTATAGTGTATTATTCAGTCAGTACTACGTACTGTGCTCTCTACAAAATTATTTTTGATACTACACTAAAATAGAAATAGAAACTAGTGTCTCTTTGTACCACAGTACTAACAATATGTACCGACGAGTTAAAAAGAAATGCACTTGCAATGCACTGTTAGCAACAGGACAACTACTGTATAATTACATATTGTGTAACTGAGTGTCAATTGATCATTAAAACAATGCAACTTGCAAGTTTTTCTGACTTTTACATAGAATCCCACAGGAACAATGTCTCATAAAAAAACCTTAATATAAAGAGGCACTCCATCCATTTTACATGTCAAAGTCTTTCTGTAGTAATAATATCTTCCGTGACTAACCCTGATGATGTCATCAGGGTTATCTCAGCTCGGGCTTGGAGATATTGCAGTTACCAATTTTAATGACCTGCCATCCGTTTAGCTGATGCCTTTGTCCAGAGTGACTTACATTTTTTCCCAAAAACATAGATTTGGTTTCCACTGTCTTGCTAAAAGACGATTTGACAGGAGGCAGGAGGATCCTGAGATTTAACCACCATCCTTATGATTAATGGCCGATCCGTTCTTACCATTGCATGAGCACAGTCTTCTTTGCTTTGGCAATGATGCCCTTGCCAGACGTCAAAGCCTTTGCTATTTTTGGAGCAGAATATGTTTTATTAAATCCTTTTCCTCAAGCTGAGCTATCAGGTGACATGCTCTGCAGCTCCTCTCTCTGGGTTGTTATGTTTGAGCTAGAGGACACAATTCTCTGTTTTATTTTTTTATCTCTCGAGGTCTGTGGAGGTCGAGGTTTTAAGGTCTTCCTGGTGTATGATGCCTAATTACAATAAGAACACTGGGAAAAAAGATGACTTCATATTGCACACCATTACTGGTTCCATCTAGGATCTAGGAAAAGAGCATCTGTAGTTTCCATTAGTTTGAAATTCCCTGCTGTCATGAATTGATTGTAAATCTGTAGCCACTGCTGGCAGACTGAAACAGTACTTAGTATCACAGTCATCGCTGAAATGAAAACAAGATTGACAAATGGTGAAATGTTTTAAGTCTCTAAGTGTTGTTTACAGTTGTACTAGGAGTTCCATGGTGATACAGACTGAAGAATGTCTGTTCATTGACTGTTTGCGTGTTTTTCCAAGTTTGACCTCTCCTCTGTCTGACTGCTGTCCAAACATTTCTGGCTATTTGTTAGACAAAGGCTGGAACTCTTTCCAGGCATCTGAGTATTTTCCTAAAACATCTTGTCTGTACAGCCATAGTGCTTATTATCGTCTACACCATAATAAAAAATGATTCATACTTAACATACTTATATTTCCAAGAAAACCTGAGACATAAAATGCAAGTGTACCAGAAAGAAGTGGGGGAAATCGTTTGTTGGCTCACAATGGCAATGCTAACATGCTGCTTACAGTACGTCTAGAAGGACAGCTGAAATATGCAATATAATAATTACTATTATTATTATGTTAATTAATTAACACACTGAGTGGGTGGTCATCCAGCCCTATGAATTCCATCACGGTAGGATGGGCGGGTGGTCTTTATCGTTGGTTGTGTTACCTGTCGTTTGCTTTGTCAGCCTTTTTTTCCCCACTCTCCGCCGTGAGCTTACTGTAATAAACACGCCATGCTCTGCTGGGTGACACATTTGAACCACGCCCCTCAAAGACTCGAGAATATTAAGAAGCGGAATCGATGAGCAGAATCGGAATCGTTAAAATCCAAATGATACCCAACCCTAGCTTATTATGCAGCCACACATGCAAACACACGCACAGTATGATAGAGAGAGCAAAAGCTAGTATTACTCTGTCTCAACTGAATTGCATCAGTGTCATGCATGGCGTAAAGGCTGTTTTATGGTTCTGCGCAGGCTCCGCGTAGAGCTTTCACTGTAGCCTACGTAAGCGGCCTGATGTTTATACTTGTGTGTGTGTGTGTGTGGTAGAGGGAGAAGTGGGAGAGTGACGGCGATAAGCTTCGGAGCGCGTGCCCACTCTAGAGTCATAGTGAGAGAAACTCACTGGCCGCATGAAGCAGTGACTTGTACTGTACATCAGCACAACTACACAACACCCAATGGCAGGAATCTGCACACTCAGTGAAACCTAAATATCCAAGGCAGACTGTTAACCGTGAGGGGAGAGGGTGTAGCAGAATACGGGCATTTTAACAGCTTACTGTATAAAAGAAAATCAGCCCTATCAGACTGACTTTGTGAATAAGAAAAGTTAGTTCTTTTTTATTTTATTCCTCCTTGGTGTGTATATATAAAGTTTTACAATCATTTAGATACTGTGAGTTTGACTGTTTGACGTCCCCAAAGTGATGATTTTACTAGATTTCCAATAATGCTTGGTGGGTTCATCTTTAACCCAGTTTGGAGTTTTAGCCAATATACTTTTTCTTAAACTTTTTGATTGCTTTTCCATTTGTTTGAGGGGAACAAATGGGAGCGAGGATGCAAAGAGACTGAATTTGGTGCAATCTGTCATGTTGTCAAGATCACTGTGACTCTAACGGAAAACATTTGGAGTCTAAGATGTGAGGGGAGAGGGAACTTCTTTTTTTCCGTTTGGGTATTCATTGGAAAAATGTGTCTGACCACAAACAAATTACATAAACTAACTACATACAAGGTGGCAGAGAATATCCCTTCCCATGCTCTTCATAAGATTTCTTAAACTTTAAAGTGGAAGTAACTTGTTCTTATGTGGCTGATGTAGCTGAGTTTACTCTCCATACTCACATTATATGTTGGCCTTTTAGTTTAAAGCTACCAATGTCATCATAACGTCTTCTGAACAACATGACTCAAGTATAGTATCTTTATCATCATCCATATTCAATATATTGATCAATATTCATTGCAGTGTACTTTAGGGCTGTGCAATTAATCAAATTTTAATCGCAATTACAATTTTTGGTCCTAACGATCACAAAAACAGAGGAATCGAGAAAAACGATTGTTTAGCACATTACATTTTACAAATAAACTCTTGTTTTGTCTTGTGTTCTGAAGGGGATTTAAAAAAGTTAAGGTGGGGAAAATATTAAGGGAAATGTCACAGTTCAAAGGGTTTTTTAAGTTTTATTTTTTAAGTGCAATAAATGCAACATCTATCAAAAAGTCAATGAGATTCTGATTTTATCAAGCAGCCCTAGTGTACTAATAAATTAATATTGGAGCATCCCATAAACACTGCATTCCAAGAATTGCATTGTTTTGTTATCAATTATGATATACTTTTTTGATGCAATTTCTCAAAAATGGATGCGTCTTCATACTTATTTTAGTTTATGACTTGTAATAGTTTTCTTAATACCTGACGACAACCTCAGTTCACATTGAATAATGAGAAATGTTGCCCACTGTCATTCTGAGGAACATGAAGACCTGATATTTGCCATTGATGTTTGCTTAAGCGGTGACAAAGTTCAAACTTCAACAGAAGTTAGTAATTGGCTATACTATGAAGATGGGAAAAGGTGTTCTTACTAGTTTGACGAAAATCAGACATTTCAGGAATAATTGTTAGCTTGTTTTCCCTCAAATCCAGGATCACATGAGAAGTACATCCATTTCATCTTTGTGCATCCAGTACAGAGATGAGTCATGGGCATGTTTACCCTAGCTTAACTCCAAGACTGGAATCAGAGGGAAAATGCTTGCCAAACGCTGTGAAAACATATTTTTCAAGAACTCCAAAGCTGTCTTGCTAGAATGCTTGTCACCAATATGTACAACTGCATTGTGTTTACAGAAAAGTAATGACCAGGCCAGATGCATAAGCAACGTATCTGTCATTTCTCACACATAATCTCATATTTAAAAAACCGAACATGCAGTGAGACTGTGCACATATCAAGCATACTTCAGACATAGGCGTAGATTCAGTTTTCTAGAGCAAACATATCTGCTCTACTGATGGTAAAATCGTGCCACTACTTTGCCATTCTTTGCATTGATTGTAGTGTAGACAGGTGAAGCAGACAGATGTGTTGATATACAAACATGATTAAGGATGTGGCTAATTGCATCAATAATTTGTGACATTGTACCCAGTGTCACAAATGAATGATTGAGTTAAAAACTGAACCATGTGAATGCACAACTTTAAACATGTGTATGCATATTTGTCTTTGTGTATAGTGTACACATAAATGTAGTTGTGGATCTACATAGAGCCTTATGCATCTGGCCCCATGACTTTTGAGATTGCATAGACATTGTGGTTAACTGTTGATAAATAGCTCCATTGTGTTGAAATCAACTGCTCCTAAAACCACGTGTCATTGTAAGATAAGTACAAAAAACATATTTCCCCCAAATTTGGACTGTTACTTTAAAGGTAAGCCTGCATACTGTATGTAACCACTCTGCTCTCATGGCTGCCATATGTCAGTGTGCTGGTCAGATATCAAGTCCTCATGCTGTTCCATCTGTGTTATCACCATGTTGTGCAGCATGTTGATGCTTTCCAAATGTGCCTGTGGTCCTGTTTACATATTTTGGATGCAGTTAATATCCATGTCTCTGTGTTGTGGTTCTTCTTCTGCCTCTGCTCTCTGAATTAGTTAACACTCTCCTTACAATAGACCTACGTGTCTTGACAACATGGTGCGTGCTCATTTGCTCAGATCTATGCTGTGTGCATCTGCAGGTTATTAGTGTGATTCCCCCGCATCAAACCCAGCTGCAGGGTTTGTATTATTGTTTGCTTGCCCGACCCCTCCCCCCCTTCTGGGCTGGAGTTCCTGCATACAGAGGAGGATCTCCTACCAGCCAGGTCCAATGGCGCGTACCCACTGCTAGTACCAGCTCTGTTTGGCTCGGCTCGACTCGGCCGCGGTGCCCCGTCCTCCATTTTCCATTGCAGATTAAGTAAGCCTCATGCGTGGCTGGTTGTTATAGCGGCGCCGCAGGAAACTGCCGTGACCTAACGCAACACACACGCACAGAACGTCGAAGGTGTGTTGTTTTTGATTCTCGGCATGTGGTTTTTGCCACAGCCAGAAGAAGAATTTAATTTCAAAAGAAGCTGGAGGCAGCAAAAAAAACACAGCTGGCTAAACTATTTAAAAATGGCGGGTTTGTTCAGGACACCCCCGTCTGTCGCTAGCAATGATGACGCAGTGATTAGTGACGATTCTCTGACCATTCAGTAATCTGCAGGTTTTCACATCACCTTTTTGGTATCGCTTGGAACCTAAAGCTGCTTTAGTTGATTTGCCTGTTTGTTTATGGCCATTTGGCAGTGGCAGAACAAGCTGAAAACACAACAGCGACTTATTGTTGTGTTATGAAGTTCTCCCTCCTTGCGGCCAGCGCCCACAGCATTGTCGTCATCCAGTTTCCGTTTTAAGTCGGGTTTATCAGATTTTCTTTGGTGCAAACAGCAGCCTGCTGCTGGAAATGAGATTGAGAGCAGAGGGCTGGAAAACTGAAGTAAAGATCCATCTACTGTAAAAAGTTGTGTTGGGTGGTAATTCTCTGGGTTGGTCACTACGTGCCACCTCTTTCACATTACACATACTCATTTGATCCATCATTAATATTAATTATATTTTTTATATATACAGTGGTGTGAAAAAAGTGTTTGCCCCCCTTCCTCATTTCCTGTTCCTTTGCATGTTTGTCACACTTAAGTGTTTGAACATCAAACCAATTTAAACAATAGTCAAGGACAACACAAGTAAACACAAAATGCAATTTGTAAATGAAGGTGTTAATTATTAAAAGGTGAAAAAAAAATCCAAACCATCATGGCCCTGTGTGAAAAAAGTGATTGCCCCCTAAACCTAATAACTGGTTGGGCCACCCTTAGCAGCAACAACTGCAACCAAGCGTTTGCGATAACGTGCAATGAGGCTTTTACAGCGTCCTGGAGGAATTTTGGCCCACTCATCTTTGCAGAATTGTCCTAATTCAGTTACATTAGAGGGTTTTTCGAGCATGAACGGCCTTTTTAAGGTCATACCACAACATCTCAATAGGATTCAGGTCAGGACTTTGGCTAGGCCACTCCAAAGTCTTCATTTAGTTTTTCTTCAGCCATTCGGTGGTGGACTTGCTGGTGTGTTTAGGATCATTGTCCTGCTGCAGAACCCAAGTTCGTTTCAGCTTGAGTACACGAACAGATGGTCGGACATTCTCCTTCAGGATCTCTTGGTAGACAGCAGAATTCATAGTTCCTTTTATCACGGCAAGTCTTCCAGGTCCTGAAGCAGCAAAACAGCCCCAGACCATCACACTACCACCACCATATTTTACAGTTGGTATAATGTTCTTTTATGAAATGCAGTGTTCCTTCTACGCCAGATATACTTGGACACACACCTTCCAAAGAGTTCCACTTTTGTCTCATCGGTCCACAGAATGTTGTCCCAAAAGTCTTGGGGATCATCAAGATGTGTTCTGGAGAAATTGAGACAAGCTTTGATGTTCTTTTTGCTCAGCAGTGGTTTTCTCCTTGGAACTCTGCCATGCAGGCCATTTTTGCCCAGTCTTTTCCTGATGGTGGAGGCATGAACGCTGACCTTAACTGAGGCAAGTGAGGCCTGCAGTTCTTTGGACGTTGTTGTGGGGTCTTTTGTGACCTCTTGGATGAGTCGTCGCTGCGCTCTTGGGGGTAATTTTGGGCGGCCGGCCACTCCTGGGAAGGTTCACCACTGTTCCATGTCTTCGCCATTTGTGGATAATGGCTCTCACTGTGGTTCGCTGGATTCCCAAAGCTTTGGAAATGGCTTTATAACCCTTTCCAGACTGATAGATCTCAATTACTTTCTTTCTCAATTGTTCCTGAATTTCTTTGGGTCTCGGCATGATGTGTAGCTTTTAAGGATCTTCTGGTGGACCTTACTGTGTCAAGCAGCTCCTATTTAAGTGATGCCTTGATTGTGAACAGGTGTGGCAATAATCAGGCCTGGGTGTGGCTAGAGAAATTGAACTCAGGTGTGGACAACCACAGTTATAGTATGTTTTAACAAGGGGGGCAATCACTTTTTTCACACAGGGCCATGATGGTTTGGATTTTTTTTCTCCTTTAATAATAAACACCTTCATTTACAAATTGCATTTTGTGTTTACTTGTGTTGTCCTTGACTTTTGTTTAAATTGGTTTGATGTTCCGAAACACTTAAGTGTGACAAACATGCAAAGGAACAGGAAATGAGGAAGGGGGCAAACACTTTTTCACACCACTGTATATATATATATATATATATATATATATATATATATATATATATATATATATATATATATATATATATATATATATATTAAATCAGGGTTTACAACATTTCTTTCCCGTCAAAGTTCTTGTATGGCTGCCTGTTTTAAGAAAGAGTCTAGTAATTTGGTCAAAACAGGATCATGCTTAGATATTGTGTAACAGTATGCATACACACGGTAACCCTCTTTCGCACACAAAAAAAGTTTAATTCATGGTATTTTAATTCTGCTTCTCTAAATTATTACAGCACAAAGTATTATTTAGAATGATGGTTTCTATTTAGAATGATGGATTCTTCTCTGAATACTGGGGATCTTACTAAATTCAAGACCACACACTGCATTGCATAAGACATCTGGCAACCAGCCCTGAACTAAACCACTGTATGATGAAGCCGCATGTGGAAATGCTCTCTCTGCTGTCTTGAATTTTCACCCATCCCCATCCAAATGGCTACCATCTGTCTCATCTCCTCTTCATCTCTGATATACAGAATATGCAGCCTGGGTCTAGCTGCTCAGCGGAGAAATAGTTTGGAAGCAGCCATTGAACATAATGTTTGTACTGTGCAGACGGAGATATCTGGATGATTAAGGAAGCATGACCTGTTGAGAGCAGCCTTATCTCGATGATGCTTTGTTTTCGCTTTTACTGCGAGTAAAGACATGTCGTGAAGGTAATCCTTCTAAGCACTAGCGGCCCTGTGGTCAAAGCAGTTAACAGAGTCAATGCATATCTCCGTAAATCCTCTGTGTTAATATTGATTTAACCCAGAAAGGTTCCAGGGATTCATTTACAGACAAACAAAGGTAGAAAAGAGGCGTGGACCCTGTCAGGAAAAAAAGGTTTTTGTTCATTTTAGTTCCCTCTCCTTGTAATCTTGCTGCAAATAAAGGCTATTGGTATCTATCTATGGTCAAGGAGTAGAGTATTTTGTACCTGTAATACAGTGATATAGTCTCTGGTCTTGGATTGGGTTCATCTCTCAAATATGCCAGGACAAGTCAGGTTGAGCGGGGTCATCTAATAGGTGCAGATACCAGCCTCATTTGACTCTCAGAGTAGAACTCTATCACAGAATTGGAGCTAAGAAAATGATAAAGAACAAATTATATGTATGTTCCACTAATGACAACCTGGACGTTTGCTCTTTGTAGAGGCTTCATCTCTGAATGCTAATCAGTAAAGGTTGTTCCAGCTTGCTGTAAATGAGGCTTGTTGGGCCTGGCTCCTGAAGCCACAATCAATAGCTTTTAAGTGGCTTTGCAGTTGTTCTGATCCCTGGTGAGAAATGGATATTGGAATCAATACGTTCTCAGTTTCTCCACAGTAACAATAATGAGTTGGAGAGATGAGAAATGGATGTCTGTAGACTTCCTCGTCCAGTGTGTTGTGCTTTGGGTCTGTGGCTGGACCTTTTCCTTCATATTGATGCAAGGACAGTTAATGATGTGCAGGCTAATCATATCATATTGATCCAGTGCAATCGTCAGTTCTCAGCCATCGAGCTCTTTGGCTCTTAGACCTCAATAGAGACTCATATTCATGAAACCATTGGCTGGACAAGCATGGAAATAAGAGAGTGGCTAAAAGATTAATTGGTGAGTACCTCACATGAAACGTTTATTAATCCACGTCTCACTCCTTAAACTCAGATGAAGATATCTTATTCAAGACTTTCTTTCTTGATTTGTGTTTTTAGGATCTTGCTGAACATACCATGGCCCCCTGTCATACCATCAGTCACATATGGCTGTGGTCAAATAGTTCTTCTGTAGCTGCACAGATAGGGCTTAAGGCCTCAGTATGCTTAATCAAAGCGCTTTTTGGATCATTTTGGATCATCTAACAGTGTCTGAAACCTGGTGGAACAAGGAGATCTGACCATTTTTGTAACTTTCAGCGATGGGCCGGGAGTTGAGGTTGCACTGTTATCCCCATTTGTATGATTCATTGTGTCGAGACTACAAAGGAATACAAAAGGCAAGGCAGCTTTATTTGTATAGCACATTTCAGCAACAAGGTGCCTCAAGGGGCGGTAACCCACGAACACCGTGGTGGACACCGGTGGTCAGGGAAGCCGTCCGACTGAAGAAGGAGTCTTTCCGGGATATGTTATCCCAGACGACTCCGGAGGCAGTTGCAAGGTACCGAAGGGCCCGAAGGACTGCAGCCTCTGCCGTGAAAGAGGCAAAGCAGCGTGTGTGGGAGAAGTTCGGAGAAGACATGGAGAAGGACTTTCGGTCGGCACCAAGGTACTTCTGGAAAACCGTTCGCCACCTCAGGAGGGGGAAGCGGGGAACCATCCAAGCTGTGTACAGTAAGGATGGGACGCTGTTGACCTCAACTGAGGAGGTAATAGGGCGGTGGAAGGAGCACTTTGAGGAACTCCTAAATCCGACTAATACGCCCTCTATGGTAGAGGCAGAGCTGGAGGATGAGGGGGGATTGGCATCAATTTCCCTGGTGGAGGTTGCTGAGGTAGTTAAACAACTCCACAGTGGCAAAGCCCCAGGAATTGATGAGATCCGTCCAGAAATGCTTAAAGCTCTGGGTGTGGAGGGGTTGTCTTGGTTGACACGCCTCTTCAACATTGCGTGGAAGTCTGGGACGGTGCCTAAGGAGTGGCAGACCGGGGTGGTGGTTCCCCTTTTTAAAAAGGGGGACCAGAGGGTGTGTGCCAATTACAGGGGTATCACACTTCTCAGCCTCCCCAGTAAAGTCTACTCCAAGGTGCTGGAAAGGAGGGTTCGGTCGATAGTCGAATCTCAGGTTGAAGAGGAACAATGCGGATTCCGTCCTGGTCGTGGAACAACGGACCAGATCTTTACTCTCGCAAGGATCCTGGAGGGAGCCTGGGAGTATGCCCAACCAGTCTACATGTGTTTTGTGGATCTGGAGAAGGCGTATGACCGGGTGCCCCGGGAGATAATGTGGGAGGTGCTGCGGGAGTACGGGGTGAGGGGGTCCCTTCTCAGGGCCATCCAATCTCTGTACGACCAAAGCGAGAGCTGTGTCCGGGTTCTCGGCAGTAAGTCAGACTCGCTTTCAGGTGAGAGTTGGCCTCCGCCAGGGCTGCGCTTTGTCACCAATCCTGTTTGTAGTATTTATGGACAGGATATCGAGGCGTAGTCGGGGTGGAGAGGGGTTGCAGTTCGGTGGGCTGGGGATCTCATCGCTGCTTTTTGCAGATGATGTGGTCCTGATGGCATCATCGGCCTGTAACCTTCAGCACTCACTGGATCGGTTCGCAGCCGAGTGTGAAGCGGCTGGGATGAGGATCAGCACCTCTAAATCGGAGGCGATGGTTCTCAGCAGGAAACCGATGGAGTGCCTTCTCCAGGTAGGGAATGAGTCCTTACCCCAAGTGAAGGAGTTCAAGTACCTTGGGGTCTTGTTCGCGAGTGAGGGGACAATGGAGCGGGAGATTGGTCGGAGAATCGGCACAGCAGGTGCGGTATTACATTCAATTTATCGCACCGTTGTGACGAAAAGAGAGCTGAGCCAGAAGGCAAAGCTCTCAATCTACCGGTCAGTTTTTGTTCCTACCCTCACCTATGGTCATGAAGGCTGGGTCATGACCGAAAGAACAAGATCCAGGGTACAAGCGGCCGAAATGGGTTTCCTCAGGAGGGTAGCTGGCGTCTCCCTTAGAGATAGGGTGAGAAGCTCAGTTATCCGTGAGGAGCTCGGAGTAGAGCCGCTGCTCCTTTGCGTCGAAAGGAGCCAGTTGAGGTGGTTCGGGAATCTGGTAAGGATGCCCCCTGGGCGCCTCCCTAGGGAGGTGTTCCAGGCACGTCCAGCTGGGAGGAGGCCTCGGGGGAGACCCAGGACTAGGTGGAGGGATTATATCTCTAACCTGGCCTGGGAACGCCTCGGGATCCCCCAGTCGGAGCTGGTTAATGTGGCCCGGGAAAGGGAAGTTTGGGGTCCCCTGCTGGAGCTGCTACCCCCGCGACCCGACCCCGGATAAGCGGATGAAGATGGATGGATGGATTTCAGCAACAAGGCAATTCAAAGTGCTTTACATAAAAAAGATTAAAAAATAAATTCATTAAAAAAGGATAAAATACGAGAATAAGAGTTACAGTGGACAGTTACAAAAGACACCTTTAAACTCGTAGGAAGACATGTAAGAATGATCACCCATTAAGCATGAAAATAACAAAAGGTATTGATGGTATTGTGCTGTTGGCTGCCTTGAGGTCACCAAAAGCTCTTGTATGATCAGTCCATTTATCAATACCTGATTAAGGCTAGGTATTGCTTGAAGTTGCTTGATTTTCAATACTAATACCAATAGCTTTTTATACAAATGGCAACAATACCTTGATACCTTTTTAAAAGAGAATAAGCATGTTTTTCTACAAAACCAAAAACTCTTAGTCAGTCTGAGATGAGGAGTTTGTTTTTAAGTAATGTTACAGCCACAAACAGCAGAGCATGCATACTCGCCCAGTCTCCTGAAGACTTTCACTGTGCAATTCAGATAGAAGCATTTTGTTTGAGGTAACAATATACCTGGAAACCTTCCAGAGAGGGTGGAAGTAAACTGCTGTGCAGCTGAAACATTCTCCCCCGCCGATCGTAGCTTGACACTGGCAGCTTTTCAAATGCACTGGGCTGTTACCACATTTAACCCCCCCAGGACTGGGGCTTAGTCACAGGGAGCTCCAGCCATAATACCGAGGCTGAACCACTCCAGGGTTTAGATTGGCACTTCCACACTGGACTGACCTGCTGCTTGTACCAGCATGCATCTTGGCTGACCCAATTGTGCTGGTCCCTCCCCACTGGGCTCTGCTGAGGCATGCTGTGAAAGGTTTTCAGGGTTTCTGCTCACCTACAGAGTTGTCTCAGGGGCTGTCACAATCACGGATTTTAGTTCACAATTAATTGTCATACAAATAATTTGGGTGCTCATCGAAATGATGTAAGCGTGTCAATTAATCCTCAAATAGTTTTCTGGAGCAATATTTCACCTCTGGCTCTGCTGCACAATTTGATTAAAAAAAAAAAAAAAAAATGTACGTGTTAATAATCTAATTGGAAAAGCTCAGTGGAAGCGACAACTCCAGCATAACTTTCCCCAGAGCTGCGAAACACTGCTGCACCCGTAGGGAAGACTCTCTGCTATTAGTCCCATTATTGGCACCGCTCTGTAAACCTCTTGCTTCAAAAAGCAAGACATGCGGTTTCATATGAGCTGAAACAGAAGAGCCTGTCCCAACAGTAGTAGGGTCTAGAGAGCCAAGCTCTCTTCCCATATTTTTTTTTTCCTGAAATTAGAACCTTGTGCTCAGGTGGACACTGTTTCTACCCAGCAGATAAATAACTAACTCACTCTTTTTCTTGTTGCAGCATTTGTAACATTGGCTTTAAATTCCCTTGATTGTGGAATCCACGATTATGCCAAATGATCGCTGTCAGCTCAAATAATCACGAACAGTCGATAATGTAATAATTGCGACAGGCCTAGTTGTCTTGTGGATTTTGATACTTATACTTAAGTGGTTAGGGGTTGAAACGTTCTCTGTGGCTCTTACTGCCAAAATGGCTGATTTTATTGTGGATTTTCAAAAAAATAAAAAATAAATGTATTTGCTGATCGTATAATAAAAAAAAATAATTAGGGCTGACACCTTCTGGTCAGTTGGTTGATGTGCTCTTGTCCGACCAAATTCATCAATCGTTGGGTTTCATTAGGCCGTGTGACCATCAAAGCATTTTTTTCACCCAACTGGGAGTGCTTAAGAGCGTTTTGGAGGCGCATCGTTTTTTCAGCTGAGACGCTGACTATCTGCTGAAGTAAAACTGTCAGCACAAGGTAGAATACTTGCTTTACTCTGGATAAAGGGGAGGCTGAAACCTTAGTAAGAGAGGACGGACCCGTCGGTCTATGTGGCCAGCAGTATTCATTTCTCTTCCGTTGTTGTTCAGAACTTATACATACAAAATGTATGGTGGTATTTGTCCCACCCCTCCTCCAATGTATTTGGACAGCTGGGTAAAAAGTGCCATTTCTTTCAGTCAGCTGATTGGGGACTGAGCCCTGCAGAGGTCCCTTTGATCATGCTGAGCAGTGTTTTATCTGGTTTCATCTGACGCAATAGAAGAGGCTGTACATCTTCCCCAATATGACTATTCCTCCTTTCATGAGCATTTGAACAGATCCCTCCGAGGTAATAGACCTTGAGTTCAAAGTCTGCTGGACAGGAGCAGGCTGGCTTCATGTTACTGCAGTGATGCCATCATGCAGACGTGAAGTCTGGCCTTTTTCACAGGCAGCCCTTCATCAGACACATCAAGGACAGATTGATCTAGACGTGCATAGCAGACAGCTTAGCCTCTTCTGTATATTTCCTAATCATACACCGTTTGGATTTTTTACCCGAAGCGTGTGACCTAGTGCACTACCAGAGGGCATTCTGCTCCAATTCGCCCTTGCGTGTTCTCCCATTTTTTTTTTATATCTGAGCAGAAGGTTTGGACAGGCTAGGAGCAGTTTGGCCCGCAGCCTCTGTACGCTGAGGAGGAAAGCGGCAAAATGGCACCCAAGAGGAAATCAGAAACATGCGCTCGCCTCTCTGTCTCTGGTGTTGGAAATAATTTCCGATTACGTTCAGTTTCTGGCACTGCATCGACTTCAGGCAAACACGCAAGCATGCATGAAGGCACGCAGGGGGATTAGGAATGAGTTTTGTGTTTTGGGGAAGTATTAATCTCTGGAGCCCAGGAGGGAGGGAGGGAGGGGGGGGCACAGCACAGCACTTTTGACCCACTCCAGCCCACATTTAAATGAAAGAGTTTTATTGATTATCTGATTAAATTAAACTCGACACTTAGTACGTTTTGTCTAGTGACTCTATTTTGGAAAGCCATTATTGATCAAAAGAATGAAAATGAAACATTCAAAACTAGATTGTGCAACTTTTTTCTGTATTTTATTACTGTCTGTTTGCCTGTGGTTGTCTTTGATGTATGGGATGTTTTGGGTGCAGTTGAGTTTAGTGGTGACAGAGATGGGAAGTCAAAGCAACAGCAGCACGGCCAATGCATTGGGAAACCACAAAACTAAACACAAAACACATATGCTAAACTTTTTTCTGAAAATATATATAAAAATAAAAAAAACATGTATCTGCTCTTTCACACACTGTGTTAAGAATTTACCATTGTATTTGGGAACTGACAAAAAGGCTTAAAATGTTTTATCGCAGTGGAAAAAGACAGTGACATACTTTGGGTGCACCTATATGATGTGCTGGGGAACCTAATGTAAAAAGTTAGTTTGGGAGTCCTGAGTTAGCAGTCTCTGTGTCATCGCTGCCCCCTGATGTACTGTGGTAACTCAACATAACACTGCTGCTGCTTCCACCTATTTCATGTCTTTGTCTGTTAAATTCCTCTGATATTCAACTTCTATTCATCATCACACTGTTGTTACTCATAGCCTAGTCTTGCATTGCCAGACCTTCCTCCACAGCGCTGCGGAGGAGGCTGGCTAGTCCACACAACATTCCAGGATGGGAGAAAAACGTGCTCTGGTTTATTGCCATTTCTTTAAAGGTGCTCTAAGCGATGTCACGCGTTTTTTAGGCTACAACATTTTTTGTCACATACAGCAAACATCTCCTCACTATCCGCTAGCTGCCTGTCCCCTGAACACACTGCAAAAAAAAAAAACCCAAAAAAACAAACTGCGCCAACCTGCACCACGAAACCTAACAGTGTTCCAGCCAATAACCGATTACCGACCCCGGGGGTGGGGGTTAGTGCGCGGAAGGGAGGAGGAGGGGATGAGGAGGAGGGAGGGGCGAGCTAGCCTCCGTTTTGTTTGACAATACTTCGAACGTCAACAAGAAGTGACGTCACCCAACTTCGCTTAGAGCACCTTTAAACAAATCACAATTGTCTTGGGCGGCGCTAGGCACCAGAAGAAGCAACGGTGCCTCTGCAATATAGCCTCTGGAAGGAACTTGTTTTGGTGGAATGTGTATGTTTAAAGGTTGTGTTAGTCGTGCAACAGAAAACTTAGAATGGACAGATAGTCTAGCTAGCTGTCTGGATTTACCCCGCAGAGATCTGAGCGGCTTATATATGATTATTGTACCTTATGAGATTGTGTTTAATGATACATTGATGACGTGTGAAATAAACGTGGTTATGATAAATAAAAAAAAGGAGCAGTTAACCATAGTCCTCATAAGTCGATCGGAGTTTGGAATGCCAACACAAAGAAAGCGGAAGGTGGCGGACATCCGGCTGAAAATGAGGGACATCTGGCGGAACCTCCCAGTGGCACCCGAACAATCCCATTAATTAAACGCTGTTGATACAGACTGCTCATTGCCTAACCTTTCCTCCGCATTCTTAATTATCTTTGGCCGACAGAATGCCCTTGTGCTACACTGTTGTTTTCATTCAACATAAAGGAGGTGACTTTCTGTGTAGATATTGTAAGTATTGGAAAATAAGACACATTAGTAATAATCGTGAAGGATCCGGCAGTAGTCCATTTATGTGTAGACTGTGTGGCTGAGGCCAACAGGAGAGAGAGCCAGAGTTTCTTTTCCCTTTCCCTGCTCTCTCTTTTCACCTCTCTGTCTGGTCCAATGTCAGCCCCCTGGGGGGGGGAAACTATATGACACCAGAAGCAGAGCATGAAATTCCTGGCATGCATCCAGCAGCCCCCACCGTTTTTTAAATGTTCACCTTGCATGACGTGGCGTCACAACAAAACGCCCCGAGTCAGATACACACTGAGGTGGATTTTATCTATTAGACTCAAGAGTCCAATCAGCTTGGATTTTAAACCGTGATAGTCATGCTTTTGTAAGTGCAGAATGATGCCTTTATCTAATTTATTCAGTGATTTGTTAAAGAATTTTGATTAAAGTGAACACATGATCCAGTAAATCTTCACTATGGTTATCCAGATGATGAATTCATGAAGATTCAATACATTTGTGGAGCTCTAAACCTCTAAACCTGGTCCTTTGTTTTTCCAGGTCTTTAAAGGTGAATTTCAGCTACCAGATTTCCTAAAAGAACAATCACAGGTACAGTAACATTTCTGCCTGTTGTTGAGCTTTTTTTTTTTTATTTCTATTTTCAAATTCAGCTTTTTTTTAGTGTCTGATTTGAGTTAAACCATCTGCAACTCAGTGGAAGATCTCGTCATTTACTCATCCCTTGTTTTGGACTTTAGTTTCTTGCCATACAATGCAGCCTGTTGTCGTTTTCTGGTCTCAGCTTCATGATTGTATTCATGTGTTTGGTCTTTAGTGGTTATTTTTGTTAGTCTTTTTGTGTTGCCTTGTTGTTTCTCGGTTTAAGAGCCTGATGTTGGCTTAAGAGCACTTCTGCCCTCCTCTGGTGGTCAGATGAATCTGCATTTATTTTCTACATGTTTTAGGAACACACTCCAGAAGAGATCTGCTTTTGATTTGCTAATATTGCTTTATTATCAACACATTCAGCCACTTTGTTCATTGAATATGGGGAAACGAAAATAAACATGTTAAAGTCAGTGAGTCAGCTGACTGTGGGCATCTTCTTGGTGGTTCAAGTTGCAAATTCTGGTATTTCCTTACTTTGTTACAGAGCTGCCCGTCACCCTGAGAACACATACTGTAACTTCTGTCTGTGTGTGTTTTCTGCCCTTTTTTCCTCCATGCAGATTCAGAAGTCTGCAGAGAGACCCAACCCCAGTTAGGAGCAGCAGGAGTGCCATCACCACAACACACAGGTACAGCTGGACATGACAAATATTGTACTTTGGGCTCCACTACATTCATCTGAGCAAGTTACTTGACAAATTTAGATTAGGCTTGTGGTGACAGAGAGGGAAAGTCAAAGTGCTGCTGCAACTAACAATTATTTCCTGTATTGATCAGTCTGTTAATTATTTTTCTGATTAATCAATTAATATTTAGTAGGGCTAGGCAATATATCGATATTATGTCAATATCATGATCTGAGACTAGATATCGACTTAAATTTGGATATCGTAATATTGTAATAAGACATAAGTGTTTGTGTGTCTAAGACGATACATTGTCATGTCTCGGAACAGGAACAGAGGTGCAGTGGAACAGAAAAACATGGACATCGTCTCACCCATCTCACCATCTGTGTTGGGCCGCGGCACTTTTCAAAGGTCCCATGACCACAGCGGGACCTTCTCCTCACCAGAGTCAGCCACCCTTGGCCTTCGATGTTGTACTGTACAAAAAAATGATACTAATACTTCTCACAACCACAGAATGTCTGCTGATTGTTAATTGTCTGTGTCACATCACGCTCATTGATTTTTAGAAATGATTTCTGGCTATTTAGAAAACAATTCTGTGATTCTGTTGTAAGAAACTGCAGTGAATTGAAATCGCAAGAAGCATTTATGAATGGAAAATTAGCTTTTGGAAGATGCAATACCTATTTTAATGTTACTTTTTTCATGCCTTTGTATTGTGCAATGTCATGGGTACTGATTAGTATCAACCGTGATAAACATTTTTTTTTTTTTTAACCTGTTGTCAGTCTGGTTTTATTTGGTTGAATGGTGACATTAATCCTTCTGTAAAAAAGTGAAGAAACAAAAATAGAGAGGAGAGTGAAATAAATTTTAAGTAAGTCCTGACGATTGCAGTTCAAGCAAGCAATTCATGATCCTTAACCATGGTAAACATTTGGATGTAAAGGTAGCAACAGTCCTAAGTTTACAGTAGGTCAAAAGGTTCTAGAGTAATAATAGAGAGAAAGAATAATTACAATTTTCAAAGGAATTTGCATACATTATCAAATCAGTTACATCTTAAATGAACTACGAGGGTTCAGCAGCATTCACAGTATTGTGATCCGATTCTTCGGTCGCCTACTACTTCTGCATATTGTTAGTATGACCTTTTTCAATATACTATCCTATGACTTTTTATCACTTTTTTTCGACATACTAACTATACCATGACTTCTTTATCACTTTTTTTCGACATTACTATACTATGACTCTTTTTGACATACCATGCCATGACTTTTAAATCACTTTTTTTTTTTTTACATTACATTACTTTTTTTCGACATACTACTTTTTTTTATCACTTTTTTCGACATACTTTACTATGACTTTTTTTCAACATACTTTATACTATGATTTTTGTATCCCATTTTTTCGACATACTATGATTTATTTATAACTCGAACATACTGTAATGTGACTTATTTATGACTTTTTTTGAAATACTGTACTATGACTTTTTAATGTCTTTTTATGATCGCTCTATGTTGGTGGCAGAGTGGCTTAGTGGTTAATACTGCTCCACCCAGCAAGTCAGAGCTGTAGTCTCTGACCCCGGATCAATTCCCAGGTTGGCCTATTCATTTTTGTAGAGTTTGCATATTCTTCCAGACTTTCTCTAACATACGATACTTTGACTTTTTCTGACATACTATTTTTTGATAAAAAAATTCAAAAAAGTAATGAAAAAAATGATAAAAAAGTAATAAGTTAAAAAATCACAGTATATCAAAAAAATCATAGTATGTCAAAAATAGTGATAAAAAAGTCATAGTATAGTATGACCACAAAAAGTGCTAAAAAAAAGTCATAGTATAGTATGCCAGAGAACATACAAACTCCACACAAAAACAGCCTGCCCAGCCTGGGAATTGAACTTGGTTTCTGCAATGCCTATTTGCTTGGTGCTTGTAGGAGTGGTGCCAACCACTGAGCCACTCATGTTGAAAAAAGCCTTTAAAAAGTAATAGTATAGACCTTTTTTCCACGGCAGACATAGTTGACATGTCATAGTAGGAAAAGCACAGGTGTGTTCAAAACCATTAATGATGGCTGCATTCCACTTAGGAGAGGCCCTGGTATTGTTCATGCTGACTCACTGAGATAGCTCACTGGGACACTTGATGGAATTGAGCCATTATTAAGGTTATCAATTTCAGCTGTGCTTTTCCTACTATGACAAGACAAAATGTCTGCTGTGAAAAAAGGTCCATTGTATGTTGAAATAATCAAAGTATAGTATGACCACAAAAAGTGCTAAAAAAAAGTCATAGTATAGCATTTTGAAAAAAAGTGCTAAAAAAGTCATAGTATAGAATGTTAACAAAAAGTCATAGTATTGTATGTCGAAAAAGTGATGATACATTATACTTTGACTTTTTTTTCAACATAACATACTATGACTTTTTAATGTCTTTGACATACTATGACTGTTTTCAAAGTATTGATTGGTGGCAGAGTGGCTTAGTGGTTAAAAATGCTCCAACTGGCAGGCTGGTAACTGGTCTCTGGTTTTGTGTAGAGTTTGCATCTTCTTCCAGACTTTCTCTGCCATACTATACTATGACTTTTTTAGCACTTTTTTTGGACCTACTATACTTTGACTATTTCAACATACTATTCTTTGACTTTTTAATGGCTTTTTTCGACATACCATCCCGTGGCTGTTTTCAACATATTTATTTGGTGGAAGAGTGGCTCAGTGGTTAGTACCACTCTTACGAACACTGGCAACTAAGCACTGCAGACTCTGACCTAGGTTCAAGTCTGAGCTGGCTGTTTCTGTGTGGAGTTTGCATATTCTTCCAGGCTTTCTTTGAAATACTATACTGTCATTCTTTTCAACATACTATGACTTTTTTCAACATACTATGACTTTTTTTTAAATCACTTTTTTTATCGACATGCTCTACTATGACTGTTTTCAACATGTTTCATTGGTGGAAGATGGGCTTAGTGGTTAACACCGCTCCAACTAGCTGGTTTTTGGCCCAGGTTTGATTCCCAAATCGGGCTGGCCATTTTTTTGTAGCATTTTCTATACTATGACTTTCTTTGACATACTATACTATGACTTTTTTGATTAAAAAAAATGGAAAAAAAGTGATTAAAAAAGTCATGGTATAATATGACAAAAAGTCATACTATAGTATGTCGAAAAAGTGCTAAAAAAGTCGTAGTATATGTCAAAAATAGTCATAGTAATATAGCATGTCGAAAAAACTGCTAAACAGTCATAGTATAGTATGTCGAAAAAAGTTATAGAATGTAGTAAAAAGTGATACAAAAGTCGAAATAAGTGATAACAAAGTCAATGTATAGTATGTCGAAAAATAGTCATAGTATGGCATGTTGAAAAAAGTTATAGTATAGTATGTCGAAAAAAGTCATTATATAGTATGCCAGAGAAAGTCTGGAAGAACACGCAAACTCCACACAAAAGCAGCCAGCCTGGGAACTGAACCTGGGTCAGAGTCTACAGTGCCTACTTGCTGGTGTGGTGCTAACTACTGAACCACTTTTCCACCAGATAAAGTATGTTGAAAACAGTCACAGCATAGTATATCACTATTTTTGAAATACTATACTATGACTTTTTTTTTTTTCTTTGATATAGTGTACTATGATTTTTTTAAACATTCTATACTATGACTTTTTTAGCACTTTTTTCTTCATACTATACTATGACCTTTTTTGTCATACTATACTATAACTTTTTATCACAAATTTTGACATACTATACTATGACTTTTTTACCACTGTTTTCGACATGACTAGTATTTTTTGATGTACTATGCTGTGATTTTTTTAAAAACTTTTTTCAACATACTATATTATGAATTTTTGATCACTTTTTTGACAAACTAAACTATGACTTTTTTGTCATACTATGACTTTGTATCACTGTTTTTGACATTCTAAACTATGACTTTTTTTTAGATATACTGTACTATGATTTTTTAACATTCTATACTATGACTTTTTTAGCACTTTTTTGGACATGCTATACAATGACTTTTTTTCTATATACTATACTGTGACTTTTTTTATGACTTTTAACAACATACTATATTTTGACTTTCACTTTTAATATCTGGCTCTTAAGCTGCTACTGCTCCACTGTGTTCACTACACCACCAGGCAGCGGACTTTTAGAGCTTGTTTTTTTGCTTAAAACAGCTGCTGCTGACCAGTAAGACTGAACCAAAAGAGTAACGTTGTAGACTGAAAAATCAAAACCAGCTGAAAGATTCTAAAAAGCTCTGTCTAGCTGAGGGAACTGCTATGTTGGCTCCCTTCACATCACACACAGTCATTTGATCTATTGTGCATATACAAAATATTGATTAGCAGCTACAAACTAGTCTGTTCATGTCTTTAAGAAGAACAAGAGAAGGAACATCTACAGTCATCGAACATGTTTTGTGTAGCATCAAAGGTTAAAGGAAAGAGAGCAGAACTACAGAACAACCTCTTCTTTAATAATACATTACATTCAAGGCAAATGATACATCCTTCCCAATACATATTCGGCAATGCAATCATTGGCTCTTTAAATAAATAGAAATTTGAAATCTTGAAGTCAGTGCACAACATTGAGGAAAAAACACTTAACAGTCAACGTGTAACATAGTCTGCAAACATTCTGCATTTCTGCACAATATACACCTTCAACTAGTGCTGCTAAAACCAACATAAAAAATAGATCTCAAAATAAGTTTTATATATATATATATATGTTCTTACTGTCTTCATAGAAATATTGGGCTTTCGGTTCGTATTAACAGCAATATAGACTTTGAAGGATTTTCTCAAACGACAGAAATTGCACAGTAGTTAAATAATCCAAGATCACCATTTTCAAAAATATTTTACACACATAGTAAACAGTCAGTCTTTAACATGCAGTATGAAATTGCACGTTGTTGTCATGCCACAGAGGGGGCTGTTTCAAGGCTTTGGTACACAATGTCCTGATTGGAAGAAAAAGCTCTGCTACGGGCCCCTGTTCCCCCAGCGACCCTCGTCCGTCGCCATTGCGGCAGGGTGGTAGAGTTGAGAGGATGTAACGAGGTACATCTACACCACCGCCCGTTCCTTGGATCAAACTAGTAAATCGGAGAGCTGGATGACTACAGTACACTTCAGGATTGGGGAAGACTCTTGGCACTTGAATCACAGGTGCAGGTCCACGCTGGATGACCAATCATATGCAGCTCGGTTGGACGTTTTGAGGAGACGAGGAGGGTGGAGATAAAGGGTCACACTGATGAAGGGGGATTGGAAACAGTATCAAAAATGTCCCAAATCCTCTCAGATACAAACATGAATGTTCTCTGTGCTGCGAAGCCAGCACCAACCTAATACTGATTCAATGAACACTAGAGAAAGTTTGGCGTTGGAATCTGCTTCTTCTCAGACCACAGATTTGTTATTTAGACCAACCCAGTCCAAGCATGTTTTATTTTCAGACGCTAGACTTTAGGCAGGGGGAGAATGAGGTTCCACATGGACAATTGCAACCACATTTCCTGACAGTATAGTGCTGAATGCAATAAAAAGTCTTCATGATGCTTTAGAGCAGTGAGCATGTTTGTCTCTAGTTCCGAAGAAAGACATGGATTAATGTAAAGCACAAAGCTGGTAATAGTTATATTTTTTTCTATTGTCAACAAATCCCATGAAAAGACCAAAACCAACAATAAATGTATCCTACTAACAAGTGTTGTGTGTGTAGCCTTATATCTTATTCCTTGCCACTGAAGCAGTAATAACCTCAGCTTAAAGACAGAGAATCAAACCATTCTGTAAGATACTAATTTTAAGATACTAATTAAGGTACTTTTAAGAGAAATTACTCTAGTGTTACATTATCTAACAAATATGAAAGAATATCAGAAAAGTATAAGTCCGTTTCAAGAAATCCAGGAAGAAGGGTGACATATTCCCACAAAAGAATAATTGTAAAATCAGAGGAAAACCTGCTGTTTTAATACTAAGAACAGCATCACATGCATATTAATCCACCACTGAAAATAGTCCCCAACAAATTCACTATTTACTCTTGTTCATATAAAGCTTGCTTAAAAACTAAAGGGGCCAGTTGTTTTAGTAAATTACTTAGCCTTTAAAAAAAGCTATGTTTTTGATACTCTGTTTTTCTTTAGTAGGAACCAATGGGCATGAGGCCAAAGGTTTGGTCTTTTCATTGGATTTGTTGACAATAACAACACAAATCTAGAATCTAGAATAAGTCGTAGATACAGGTAAATATACTCAATACATGTTACTTTCTTTCCATTCTCAAAGGTGTTTCTTAATCATGTGTCATTTTTCACTTTCTTATACATTCTTTCTCTCAGCCTGTTGTGTCTACTTCTTACCAGCCACAAATTTATAATACTCAACTTATTAGACAAATGTATCCTTGAGTCAGTGTTTCTCAGCTCAGTGGCCTTTGAAACTTCAGCCAACTTTGCAGAAGCTAACTGAAACAGGGTTTTAGAAATACTGAGGTCAGGAGTCCAAATTCCCCTCCAGTGCAACTCAATCCATCTAAGAAATCTTTGACCAGCCACAGACTCTTCACAACATTTCTTTAAAATTACGTTTAAAAGTTGTAAATTTGCATTTTCTAACATAATGGTCTAAAAGCTGTTGGATAATATTAAATCCCTTTAAAACAGTTACTTTTAAGATATTAATTTAAATTTAAAAACCTGACATGTTGTAATGTGTCTTTATCATAGAATGTTAATTTATCCTCCGGTCATTAAACACCCCAAATTCCCAGAAATATTACCAAAGCAGGCGCCTGGGTAGCTCACCTGGTGGAGCGTGCGCCCATATATAGAGGTTTACTCCTCGACGCAGCGGCAGCGAGTTCAACTCCGACCTGTGGCCCTTTGCTGCATGTCATTCTCTCTCCCTTTTAATATCTTCAGCTGTCCTATAAATAAATGCCCAAAAAATAATCTCTAAAAATAAAATATTACGAAAACCATGACCTCAGCATCCCCAGTGGTAGCTATGTCCCTGAACAAAACCCATGGTACTACTAAATAGAGATGCACATGTTTTATATTAAAATAAGGAGTAAGGCCTGTGTGCTTTTGTCTTTACTGTTGTGCTCTGATGCTATGTGTCTTCTGTCTTGGAACAAGGATTAAACATGCATTAACCACTGACTAACATGCTCAGGAAAATTGGCTGCAATTCATCCAGAGTTTCTCGACAGTTTGGCCTCTCGTGGCGCCTCTGGCCCCCACCAACTCTGGTGAGGCTTTCACAGGCACCATGAAGGAAATCCTCCCAAAAAGTGCAACTAAGTACCTTGGGCTGTTACTGATAAAGGCAACATTTGTGTGGTAATGAACTCCTGGACATAAAGAAAAAGGGGGGTAAAAACACACTTGCTTGTTGTAGAAAACACTCACGAAAAGGTAGTTGGCACAGTCCATTTGGTCACTAATGAAAACTTTGTGGCTCCTCTGACAATGTTGTATGTAAATCCTGCACTCCTTGTGGCCTCCACTGGCATTTCATGGAATAATCTGTCAAACACTGAGAAAGCTGAAGCCTTCCAGACAAGCATCCAAAATGTTCGGTTCAGAGTTAGGAAAGGAGTGACACGTTAGAAAACTGAAGTATTGATAGAACCAATGTTGTTTCAGAGTGTGTGAATGTGTGTGTGTGTGTGTGTGTGTGTGTGTTTTAATTAGGGGTGCACCGATCCGATATTAAGATCGGATATCGGTCCCGATATTGACAAAATAGCTGGATCGGGGATCGGAGCCAGTTTTTTCGCACGTGTGTCGCATGCTGGAAGAGTTGAGTGTACAAATAAATAAGAATTCAATACATTACATCTATGTTATTTTGTCTTAGTTAGGAAAGTCTGGTGCCTTTAGTCTCTTCCACATGGTGGAAGGAAGGTATAAGGTGGAAGGTATTCAGTTTATTATTAATTCAACAACGGTATCGGATCGGTATCGGGTATCGACAGATACACAAAGCCCAGGCATCGGTATGGGTATTGGGACTGAAAAAGTTGGATCGGTGCATCCCTAGTTTGAATGCACGCACAAAACCTCTATAGGACTGGGGAGACTCAAGAATGTGTTCACAGTGTGATCAAACTCACAAGCATGCAGACAAATCTACATGTCTGTACGGACACCATGGGCATTCCATGTGAAGGTAAATGTAAACAGATCGAGGCCGAGCTCCGGAGCCAGGCCGCTCCGGAGCTCAGCCACTCCGGAGCCAGGCCGCTCCAGCAGCACTCCTGGCACACTCCCAGGGCCTTCATCTGGGCAGGGAGGAGACCTGTACTCCCTGGACCTGCTCTGGATAGGTGAAGGCCTGGAACCACTCTCTGAGGGATGAGAGGAAGAGCTGAGTGTCCTGTAGTCGGACACTCTCCCTCTGCATCCTCCCATTCCTCCTTCTCTTCCTCTATAGTCACTTGTTGTCCATCAGAGACTGGACTTTGTGCACCAGCTCACGCGCTATCTTCAAGATATGTTGGACATCATGACGCTCAGCCATCTCTGTGGATCAGACACACTATGAGAGAGGCAACTACAGAAATATTAACATTACACATCACCTCAGTTCAATTGAATTTTATTTATAGTGTCAAATTATAATAATCTAATGATATAATAATAATAATAATAATAATAATAATAATATAATGATCTCAGGACACTCAACAGATTAGGTCTAGACCACACTCTACACACTATAATTTACAACTGCCTGAACACCCACGTCTTCAATATGGCCGCAGGCTTAACAGCCCAACTTCGAGTGTGGTTGTTTAGAACAGGTATAAACACTTTTGCCTTTAGACGGGGTTGAACGACACTTTGTATGACCTTTGTTTGAAGCATACAGGTGCCTTTAGGATGATAGATGTTCAGCGTAGACGTGGTTAAGTATACACTCTGATGGGACTGAAGTCTGACTCATGACAGGATAGTGAGGAAATAAGCAATCCACAAACTGTAAATACAGCACACACTATACTGTGTGTGTGTGTGTGTGTGTGTATGTCTCTTACCATTGAAGAACTTAATGATGTCAGTGAAGTCCATGTTGTTGTCCACGATGATCTCACGGTAGACTGTGACCAGGGCCAAGGCCAGAAAGAGGACAAAGTGCTGTGAGGAAATCCTGGGAGCCACCCAGATCACCTCCCACACTGCAAACACATCCTCGTACAGGAGCTCTGCACACACACGCACACGCAAAAACACATTTTCATTGTCAGCATATTTGACTCAATGTCTTGCCCCTTGCCATGTTCCCGCGGTCCTGATAAAAGTGTTAGACGTTTTAGACGTTGGTCATTTTTATCACCGAGATACCTGACTTTAAGGCATTCTTGCTTTTATCAGTAGTAGTTTTTTAAATAGTTTAAGTTTTTACAATTTATTACAACTCTGTTATTGTTGTTTTAGCTTTATTGTATTATTCTCCTTTTTTTATTCGTTGTGTAAGGAAGACTAGCAAAGCATGCTTTTTATTGCATGGTGTGAGTTGTCTTGTCTTGTCTTGAATGGCTTGCATTTTGAATTAGAAAGATTAGATATGGTGCAGCTGAGAGGAAGCGAAATGAGAGGAAGAGACATGTCACAAAGGTGTTGAATCTGTAACATCATGAGGACATTGTTACCATGGTATCACCTCTGTTGAATGATAGACTTCACGAGGATGTACATATATATATATATATATATATATATACAGTGGTGTGAAAAAGTGTTTGCCCCCTTCCTCATTTCCTGTTCCTTTGCATGTTTGTCACACTTAAGTGTTTCGGAACATCAAACCAATTTAAACAAAAGTCAAGGACAACACAAGTAAACACAAAATGCAATTTGTAAATGAAGGTGTTTATTATTAAAGGAGAAAAAAAATCCAAACCATCATGGCCCTGTGTGAAAAAGTGATTGCCCCCCTTGTTAAAACATACTATAACTGTGGTTGTCCACACCTGAGTTCAATTTCTCTAGCCACACCCAGGCCTGATTATTGCCACACCTGTTCACAATCAAGGCATCACTTAAATAGGAGCTGCTTGACACAGTAAGGTCCACCAGAAGATCCTTAAAAGCTACACATCATGCCGAGACCCAAAGAAATTCAGGAACAATTGAGAAAGAAAGTAATTGAGATCTATCAGTCTGGAAAGGGTTATAAAGCCATTTCCAAAGCTTTGGGAATCCAGCGAACCACAGTGAGAGCCATTATCCACAAATGGCGAAGACATGGAACAGTGGTGAACCTTCCCAGGAGTGGCCGGCCGCCCAAAATTACCCCAAGAGCGCAGCGACGACTCATCCAAGAGGTCACAAAAGACCCCACAACAACGTCCCAAAGAACTGCAGGCCTCACTTGCCTCAGTTAAGGTCAGCGCTCATGCCTCCACCATCAGGAAAAGACTGGGCAAAAATGGCCTGCATGGCAGAGTTCCAAGGAGAAAACCACTGCTGAGCAAAAAGAACATCAAAGCTTGTCTCAATTTCTCCAGAACACATCTTGATGATCCCCAAGACTTTTGGGACAACATTCTGTGGACCGATGAGACAAAAGTGGAACTCTTTGGAAGGTGTGTGTCCAAGTATATCTGGCGTAGAAGGAACACTGCATTTCATAAAAAAGAACATTATACCAACTGTAAAATATGGTGGTGGTAGTGTGATGGTCTGGGGCTGTTTTGCTGCTTCAGGACCTGGAAGACTTGCCGTGATAAAAGGAACTATGAATTCTGCTGTCTACCAAGAGATCCTGAAGGAGAATGTCCGACCATCTGTTCGTGTACTCAAGCTGAAACGAACTTGGGTTCTGCAGCAGGACAATGATCCTAAACACACCAGCAAGTCCACCACCGAATGGCTGAAGAAAAACTAAATGAAGACTTTGGAGTGGCCTAGCCAAAGTCCTGACCTGAATCCTATTGAGATGTTGTGGTATGACCTTGAAAAGGCCGTTCATGCTCGAAAACCCTCTAATGTAACTGACTTAGGACAATTCTGCAAAGATGAGTGGGCCAAAATTCCTCCAGGACGCTGTAAAAGCCTCATTGCACGTTATCGCAAACGCTTGGTTGCAGTTGTTGCTGCTAAGGGTGGCCCAACCAGTTATTAGGTTTAGGGGGCAATCACTTTTTCACACAGGGCCATGATGGTTTGGATTTTTTTTCACCTTTTAATAATTAACACCTTCATTTACAAATTGCATTTTGTGTTTACTTGTGTTGTCCTTGACTATTGTTTAAATTGGTTTGATGTTCCGAAACACTTAAGTGTGACAAACATGCAAAGGAACAGGAAATGAGGAAGGGGGCAAACACTTTTTCACACCACTGTGTATATATATATATATATATATATATATATATATACACACAGTATGTAGCAATTGAATCACTTCCTGAAATGGTAGTAATGACACGTCTTGCATTTATTCTACTACATTTTTGTAAGGGGTTTCCACCCATTTACGCTGCAGATGGTTTTGCTGCTAAGCACTTCTTTTCTGCTGCTCAGTGTTGGGAGAAGTTCTCAGGTCTTGTACTCAAGTACAAATAGCAATACAGCAGTGCAGAAATACTCTGTTACAAGTAAAAGTCCTGCATTTAAGTAAAAGTACAAAAGTATTAGAGTCTAAATAGAGTCTTAACTACCAAAAGTCATTATGCAGAATGGCATATTTGAGCATAATAGATTAATTATAAACTAATAATAATAAACTAATTATAGGTGCATTTATGTGTAAGGATCATTTTAATGTTGCAGCTGGTAAATGTGGGGCTAATTCTATATACTGCCAGGTTGCTTAATCTATTATAACACATCATTATTCTCATTTTAATTTTATTTTGTGTTACTTAATCTGAATCTGCAAAGTAACTAGTAACTACAGCTGTCAAATACATGTAGTGGAGTAAAAGTATAAAGTAGCTCGAAATAGAAATACTCAAGTACAAATACCTAAAACATGATACTTAAGTACAGTACTTGAGTAATGTTACTTTCTATCACTGCTCCTGCCAGTCATGAACTGAAGCCGAGAGCATGCCGCATGTTGTGACCCCCACTGTGCCAATGCCTCACCCACCACTAGGAGTGTCTAGTGGAGTACGACAAGGACAAGAACACCTGCCAGCTTCCCATCCGCAAACACTGCTAACTGTGTGTGTGTGTGTGATTATGAGTCTTTCGGCCCCCCAGTGGTCAAAATGACTCAATGCAGCTTTAAAGCACACCAATCAATGAGTTGGGGATTACAGGTCAGTCATTGAGAGTAAAAAATGTGCTGTTCACCTCTCTTGAAGTCCAGCAGGAACCAGCGGTAACAGAAGTAGAAGTGAGTGTAATCTCCATTCTGCTGCATCAGTTCAAACAGCTCAGAGTCCAGGATCTGACATCAGAGTAAGAGCAGGGGTAACGTCAATGGGTTTTAGTCACAGAGTAAAATGTATAAAATATGGACAAAATCTCTGTGACGTCACCCATAGGTTTCTGAAGAGCTAAAATGCTATAGAGACCAACACTGTTTTTTGTACCAGGCTGTAAACATGTTTAATTCCGCTGTAAAATTGGGAATTTTGACATGGGGGTCTATGGGGATTGACTCCCTTTTAAAGCCAGCCTGAAGTGGGTACTTCCAGCTTGGCTCCATTTTTCAACACCAGAGGTTGCCACTTAGTTTTAGTATAAGTGACACACTCTCTTATACACTCTCTCTCTCTCACACACACACACACACACACACACACACACACAGTAAGAGTTATTCGTCACCTGGATCAGTGACCTCATGTTGGCGAAGTTTGTGTCCATGGCTCCGCCATTAGGGAAGTTCTGACTCATCCTCTTCATTAGCTGAGTGAAACAGCTGTATGCCAGGCACTCTGACACACACACACACACACACACACACACACACACACACACACACACAAAGGAAAAACATAGGGTCATGTAGCCAGGACAGCACTTAAATGCTCCCATCACATTCACAAATTTAAATGATAAATGTACGGTGGCCGACAGGGGCAAACGACCTGCAACTTAAGAAAACACACGCAAATAGACAAAACACAAGCAAATTAAGAAAACAACTTCATTAATTTGACAACACATGAGCAACATTCAGCAAATGCGCTGCAAATATACACAACACAACCAAATAGATAAACACGCTGCAAATAAAAATTGATGCAAAAAGAAAAGCACACAAACCCTGACAACAAATGCAACAAAAAAACGCAGCATCCAGATTACACAACGGAAGTTCTCCAGACCTCTAGAGGAAGCAGCTAGTGGAACAGCTGGATTTGACCCCACGGGGGGAGAGCACTCTGCCTTTTTATTAGAGTCGGGTATGGCTGCAGCCTGGAGAACTCCATAGACTGTATATTAAATTCATATTATTATTATTATTATTATTAATAACATAATATATTAATAATATACAGTCTATGCTCCCGGCTGGTGCCGTCCCCGAGCTTCGGCTTTTCAAAATAAAAGCTCACGTCTGGTCCGCTATGTGTTTGTACTTTGGTGTGTTGGATGTTTGTGAACTAAACACTACGGCAATCATGTTAATGAATACAATAACTTTTTTAGCAGATGTCTTACTTACAACACGTTGGAGTTAGCAAAGCAGTTTTGTGTTTATATGTGCGAGCGGGATTTATTCAGTTTGATAAATCCCACGGTAAATTGGCTGGTTTACTAAACAGGGAGGGACTAGAAATCCTGTCAGTTTTTTTGTATTTCAAGAGCGAATCACTCCACAATATGAATACAGATTGATCACTTATTTTGTTGGTAACCGTTGTTGTATAATCACAATATTACACTTGAGGAGGCCTATACTTCAGTGATGCGCCTTTCGGACCTCGAAATTAAACACTCTCATGTAATATGGCTTAAACAAACGTCAACGTTAAACGCTGATGCAGTTTTAAATGTTTTATTACCACGAGTTTACAGACGTCTCTGCTGATTGAGTATCACCTGTGACCTGAGCCGAGACACACCCACCAAACGAGAGAAAACATATCTCAAACATAGACTTAATATTTACAGTCTATGCAGTTGCGCTCTCTCTCTCTCTCTCTCTCTCTCTCTCTCTCTCTCCCTCTCTCTCTCTCTCTCTCTCTCTCTCTCTCTCTCGAAAAATCCAGCTGTTCCACTATCTGCTCCCTCTAGAGGTCTGGAGAACTTCCGTTGTGTAATCTGGATGCTGCCTTTTTTTGTTGCATTTGTTTTCTGGGTTTGTGTGCTTTTCTTTTTGCATCATGTCATATTTGCAGCGCGTTTATCTATTTGGTTGTGTTGTGTATATTTGCAGCGTGTTTGCTGAATGCTGCGCATGTGTTGTCAAATGAATGAAGTTGTTTTTCTTTTTTTGCATCGCTTCTTTTTTCGGGGTTTGCGTGCTTTTCTTTTTGCATCGTTTTTTATTTGCAGCGTGTTTATGTATTTGGTTGTGTTGTGTGCATTTTGCAGCGCGTTTGCTGAATGCTGCACATGTGTTGTCAAATTGATGAACTTGTTTTCTTAAGTTGCAGGGCGTTTGCCCCTGTCGGCCACCGTATAAATGAATCTATTTGCTGCGACAAGGTTTGGGTGAAACAACCTTACAAAACAGATCGTTTCATGTCTACCCTCACCAGACTGTTCAATTTAACTGAGCTGATCTATATACATTCTAACACCACCGCCAGGAGATTTAAAGTATAAGATGAGTCTTTCTTCTCACCATCATCCAGGATGACCATGAGCGGCGCGAGCAGGTCACACATGCCCTGAACGTAGCCCATCTCTAAATGCTCCCACACATAGCTGCAGGCAAGAAGGAGACACCAAGACAAACGAGAGCAAACATATCACATTCAGCTCACCAGATGTGATGTATATGTGCGTGTTTTACAGTTACTGGATGGGACTCAGTACAGCTACTCAAGTCCTGTACTTAAGTGCAAATTTTAACATACTTTTATTTGATACTGTCCATTTTCATCCACTTACTGTAATACATCTACTCCAGTACATTTAAAAGAAAAATGTCAGGTGAGTCGGGTGATATTTCTCTTTGGGTTTGTTACTACAAGCGACCTTTGAGATTACACAGTTATTTGATTTCATATAAAAAAATATTGTATAGCAGCTTTAATTTGAAGGATCTAAATACTTCTTCTACATACCTGCACATGATGTTGCGTAGTTTCTCCAGGTTGGCCGTGGTGAAGTAATAATAGTTGCGGTCGCAGCGCTGCACATCTTTGTCTATCCTGTGGAGGTTGAGGGCGACTGTGTCCAACAGCTCGATCTGCACAAAGGAAACATTGTTGTTAACATTAGTAGGTGACTAAGTGTAAATTCAAGTTTTTTGGTTAGTCTTTTAAGCCTTTAAGTCATGATTTTGCCATTTGTTGCACAATTGCTCAGTCAGAGTTAATAATATATAACCAGACATATCCATATACTATACATACCGTATATGAGGAGAGTGAAGGTGATATCGCCTCCGCAGCTGCTCCATTGGTCACTAGTTTGTCCAGCTGACTGCACAGCCTGTCCTCAGTCAGAGAGTCCTGACGCCGCCCCAGCACATCCGAAGTCCTGCCCTCCTCCCCGCCCCCCCCTTCCTCCTCCGTGCTCTGACCGTCGTCTATGCTGGACAGGATCTGGGAATGAGCAGAGGTCACTGAGTAGTTTCTGGAGGAAGGGAGACCCGAGTCAGGGGAGTCAAACTCCACCAGAGGTCGCTCCTCTGGGGGGAGGGCTGCAGAGGGAACCAGGGTGGTCATGGTGGGGGTACTGTCCTCTCCACTGGGGGTCTCCTGGCTCCCTGCATCCGGCTCATCCACCGACATAAACACCTGAAGAAGAATGGAACTTTATAAGTAATAGAGGCCAGCGAAGGGCAATGGTGCAGGGTGTGGGATCATGAGTCATATCATATGGATCATTATGATTTCATCACTGAAATCATGACTTTTGATTTCTCAGTCAGTGGTTCTGTCTTCTGCAAATGTTACTGGCCAACCGGACGAGACAGATGGCCGCCTGCCTGGAGCCAGATTCTGTTCGAGGTTTCTTTCCTCGCCACTGTCTTGCCAAATGCTTGCTCATGGGGGAATGTTGGGTCTCTGTAAACTGTAGAGTTATCTAGACCTGCTCTATATGAAAAGTCTCCTGAGATAACTTCTGTTATGGTAAGATTGTGAAGTTGTAATAATGTAGTATGCGTTATAGGCTAGTTGGTTGTTTGGTTGTTACGGCTATGTGAAATGTAAGGCACAGTGTGTAATGAAGACATGTATCAAGCAAAGATGCAGTTTTTAGAACAATGAAATATGCAAATGTTTAGAAATGCAATAGTATACAATTAATATCATGCATGCCTGAAAAAATGTTAATTACAGCATTGGGATCAGTTGATTATATTAGTCTGAGTGTCAGTCACAATCAGGACACTATACTGTAACAAATACTCTCTATATTGCTGAGTTTTTCAAGGAATCCGATGTTCACCTCATTGCTGAGTGTGGAGTCTCTGTGAACGAGTCGCAGGACGTGACTGTCGATGCTGCTGCCTGAGGAGAGCTTGGCAAAGATGGCCGACTGCATCTCCTTTTCCCTCTGCTTGACAATCACCTCACAGGCCTTCCACTCCCGCATCACCTGCTGGTAGCGCTCGTTGATCTTTGCATCGATCTTCACAGAAAAAAAAAGACAATCACACACTGTAAAGAGACAAATTAAAACGGTGTGTGTGTGTGTGTGTGTGTGTGTGTGTGTGTGTGTGTGTGTTTGTGCAGTACCTGGCTCATGTCCTTTTTGCCCATGCCAAACTTGTAGTGCCCCAGCAGGAAAGGCCAGACCTCCTTCCTTATGTCATGCTGCACTCCGCCATAATAAACCAGCCTTAGCAGCTCCAGCTCCTTATAGTTCTACACACACACACACACACACACACACACACACACACACACACACACACACACACACACACACACACACACACACACACACACACACACACACACACACACACACACACACACACACACACGCACAAAGGATAATAGGAATATAAACCAAAAGAAGAAGTTTGATGACAGGAAGAAGAAGTCTGGTGTGAGTGATGAGGCGAACAAGAGGAGCAGGAAGTGCATCAATAATGAAAGGAGAGAAAGAGTGATTGCGACCCATTCAGAGGAAGACATAGATAAGTGCAGAAGATAAAGGACACAGATATGAATAGAGTGTAAATTAGTACTAATGACTTTGTTGGAGTTGATGAATGATTACAGTGGCTGCTTTAATAGCTACTTTAATCATACTACACTCTGTAATGAAACTTCATTCCTCTGAAACTCATTACATTTCCATTAGAGTGAAGGAGAGTGGAGAGGGGTGGAGACTGCAGGAGCAGTACATGATCCCTGACTTACAATTAATATACTCAACTACTATAAAGGAGGATACAGTATATGTGAGGGGAGGACAGAATAATAGGAACACATTTAATTACAGTAAGAGGGAACTGAAGCTCAATTAGAGAGTTATAAAAAGTTATATAAAGTTTAACCACAATTATCAGTGTGGGGTTTAAAGACAATAAGCACATTCATATTCACTCTCAGCCTCAAGCCTGGTTTTTACTGAAAACAATGTACATCTTTCAAAACAGGTTACAAATACAGTTTCATTTTCTAAAAAAAAAAGGCTCAGTAATTTCCTAAAACAGCTGGACACTGTAGTTTTTAGCATACATATTTGGTGCTCTAGTATTTGGGGCAGCAAGACAGTGTGTATGTGGGATTGAGTCAAAATAAACTACAGTGTGTGTGTTTATGGTAACGAAGGAACATGTCACCCAATGCAACAGTGTGGCTCATTGATGTGTTTTTAATAGTTTTTGGACAACAATGGAGCTCTATGGCACAGAGGAATAAGATATTTACAATACTTTCAGTGTTGGTTTTGGTTATTTTATGAGATTTGTTGACAAAAAGAAAAATGTTGGATATCACCAGACTTCTACTTTTCTTTTAATTCTTTAACTGTGGCAGGGGCTGTTGCTACAAAATGACAAACTATGCCAGCAAAGAGGAACAGAGTCACAAGTCAAAAACAACAGTGACAGGCAGTCAAGAGTTTACTGCATCATTGCTGTAGGCCACTGTACACTAAAATGAACACTGTACATTTTACACAATTGACATGTGTAACAGGGGTGGCATTCAGAAACCCTTTGTAACCATAGCAACACATTCTGATGAAATTCAACATAGTATTGCTGTGGTTCCCAACCTAAGGGGTTGTGATTCTTACATTGGTTTACAAGAAAAGTCTGAGGAGTTGCAAAATGATTAACAGTAGAGGGATGTAGGAGAAGCATATATCTGCTACACAAAGTTAGCACTGGCATTTTGTTGATCTGAAATTATACGTTTACTTTGGGGTTACAAGCCAAAAAGGTGCGTTTGTAGATAGATGATGCTGTACTACAGCACACCCACTGAGTCATTAGGTCTAATGGCTGCTGAGTATGGTTTCATTGGGGTTAAAAAAAACAAGAGGTCATGTTTCATCGCAGGGTGCATGATTCCTCATGATGCTGTCATATTTCAAGATGATGAAAAGGTGTCTGGCTCAACATTTACCAGCAGGACAGAAATCTTTGGTCCTCATAATTCTCTCAAGGAACGTTACTCACAGGTTGTGTCAGCTTACAGTATCTTAATTTACAAAATATTACCGTGACTAAGACTTGCACAGCCCCTACACAGCACAAAATGACCATGATTTATCAATGGGGCTTAATCAATACCAATGACTCAATGATGACTTGGCAATCTGCTGTGATTTCTGGCTTTTAAATTCACCAGGCCTGCAAGTGAAGGGTTGGAGGGGTATAGGGGAGGGCCAGATGGTCCAAGAAGAATATTAAGATTCTAGTTACGTTGTTGTAATTCTTGCTGCTTGCTGACAGAGGTCGATCACGTTGCTATATTTAATTTGTCTTTCAGCCTCACTGATTGCTCTGTACCCACCTTGCAGTCTTTCTGGTACTTGCTCCACACCTCCTTGCTGAGGCCCCCGGACGCCTCGCAGGGTCTGTCTGGAGGGACGATGTTGTGGTTGACCAGAGCTGACAGGTGAGTCCGCACAGTGGACAGGTGTCGACAGTAGGCCAGCCCTGATGGACAGGTGAGACACGGAGAGACACACACAGCTGAGACCAAGCATCAACAAAGTCAAGTCAATATGGAGATACACAAATTAGAATAGTAAGCCAATAAAGTACAAACCAAAATATCAAGTATAATGGGTAAAGGCAAAATGTGCATGCATGTTTCCCTGATGAAAATGACAAAGTAAACCAGTGCTTGTACCAACTATTAAGGTAATACATGTCTACTTATAATTACTTTAAAATGTAAATGTCTTTCAAAATAACTAAAGTTGTATTTTGTATTGGTTTCTATTGTTATATTGAGGTGAATAAACTTACTGACTATTGGTAATACAATAAAGTCTTCAGACTGATGCTGTTATTAAAAACAGTTCTCCTTTAAAGAACAATATTTTAATAACACTATAAATGCATTATTTTACCCATTAGTTTATTACAGCCTATATTGCATGTTTGACTCATTCAGAGGGCTCATTCATTACAGTTTGCAAACGTACCACTTTATCATGCAGCAGTCGCTGCTACAATAAGCCATACATTATTTTCAAAATGACTTAAATTCATTTTAAAACCAATTGTGCTCTCAACTGGAAGCCAGAAATGCAGGCTGCAAGTGGAACAATAACCTCAAGCAAACCCATTGGGAATCGCTGTCGTCTAGAAGAATACAATTCATCTCAATCAATCAAGCATGATCAAAAACAGCTATAATGTATAAAATAAATGTATGGATACTGTGCAGAGGTGACATGATGTACTTACATCCATAAAAGGCTCTGGAGACTATTTGCCTCTTCATGTTCTGGCAGAGCATCTTAAGAGGAATACTAGTGAAAAGAAAAGAAATCCACCATAATTATCAAGCCCCTGTTTGATTTGTAAAGGCTTATTCTTTAAATATTTGCCTTTAATGAAGAAACCTTCACCATGGCTAAAAGCTGAGGCAAGAACAAAGCGGAGACTTACAGAAGGTGCCTTAATGTGTTTTTCGAATGGACAGATACTAGACGCTGCCTCCGCAAAATCTCCTTAGAAGTCAATAATTATTGCCACATTGCAGCCACACTCACAATAGTCTCCACAGCTATGGGGATTTCACATCTTCTAATGTGTGTCTTGGTGGACTCTATCAATATAAAAATGAACAGCCTATCACAGTCAGCTTTTTTTTGCTTGTTTCTTGCTCATCCCTCATCACATCCACTATCCCCTTTGACCGAAGATTGATTTTCTGGCTCCACGCTGTGGCCAAGATGGCGGCAAGTGTTAAACCTAAGGTTTTAAAATGTCCTCAGCAAAGATTCAGTGCATCATAAAATCTAATTTAGCTCACAAGTCAGTTTAAATTTGCAACAACTCCGTAATTAGCAGTTCAGTTCATGGAAGGGATTCCACATACTGAATCGGTACAGTTAGCTTTCCAAAATACCTTTATGTGCTCTTGGTGTTATTTATGACACTTCTTTTTATACGGTATTGAATGCAGATCAAAAGAAAGACTCATTGCAGCACAATAACAGGTTAAGTAAATGTCTCTGGGAAGTTACGTGTGAATGTCTAGTGGGTCGTGTATGCAGGTACAGCCGGCCGGGTAGTCGAACGACACGTTGCTGCCAGCCGTGGAGCAAGACTGGCACTGTGATTCCAGAGTGGGTACTCCGGCCTGTTGCCACGACGACGGGCTGCCTCCGAAACCCTGCATCTCCATCATCTCCCCGTGGTCTAAACCAGAGAGAATGAAAGTGAGAAGACAGAGAGGTCTCAGTGTTCTAAGACAAAATGGATGCTGATGTTTTCATGTACTACACTCTTTGTTATTTAAAAGTGTCAGTGCCTTTAGATCCACTATGTTCTATGCCTTACATATTATGACACAGGCCCCTCAGCTCAACCATAAAATACATCTTTCCATGTATTGTTCTTTGTTATTCATGACATCAAGAGATGAGAAGATGCATGAAAGTTTTACACTCATGTTACATGTGAGAGCTGGAAAAACAAGCGTATAGAGGAAACCAAAAGTGGAGGGGGACAGTTTAAGGAAGCAGGACCGGTGCTGCGGGAGAGACAGGCAGAGAGGATGCAGGGAAGCCATGCTGGTTGAGTTCATTCAGAGGGGAGCCAGAGGAGACAGCAGAGCTCAGGGACGCTCCAGACAAACAGGAGAGAGGAGGAAGTAGCAGAGGAAGTGAAGGAGCTGGTAGGAGAGGAGAAGACAGGGACGAGGCTGACCCTCAGGCCATGCAGGATGCATAAAGCCAGAACAAGACAAGAGACACCAAAAGAAATCTCATAAACAACAAAAACAAATGGACACCAGTAAAAGGGCAAACAAAAGGGAAGAAAAAAAAAAATCATAAAAACTTCAACATTAAATAAATGCTCTTCACCTTAATTCTTCAGGTTGGAGCTGATGACCTGTCATAAATATGAAGCTGCGCTTTGGTCGTTCAATAACCCCAAAAAACAAATAATATTAAGAACGAAAAAAACGAACAGAAAAAATGCTGGAGCGAGACCGACATTTGGCTCTCCCCTCTTTACTTTAGGACTAGACGTCATCAACAACTGTTTTTGAACTCAGTAATGCAACCCCGCTCACACAAGGACTCCACGTCTCTACTACTGCGGAACCCCACAGGACCGTAATGAGAGGGGTGGAGGAGGGGGTGAGGGGACGGGGAGGGGGGTGGCGGGGTTAGTGAAGAATTACAGTGAATAGCATTGCAGCAAACAACTGCACAAACAACTGAGGAAGTCAGAAGAGAGAGAGAGAAAAATCAAACAAACAGAGGAGACTGTGAGAGGATTTTCCATCACAAATACGTAGAAACACATAGTCGTTCTTTAAAAAAACAATGAAATGGGTGCATTTCCCCATGCAAAAATTGTTGCATGTTGCAAGTGAAAAATACAAGGACAAAAAGAAGGAAACAGACTTAAGTCAAATTAAAGGAGTGCAACAAAAGCTAAGCAAATTATCAAAGCGATTCTTAGCCACGACAGTGTAAACCCAAGAGTGTTGAGGCATGCTTCCAGAGCTATACCCTCTCAAAACTCTAAGGCAGTCAGCACTGCAAATCCCAGAATGCAAAGCAGCCGGAAAGGCCTTGACCTAGACAAGGAGACCTGGGGAAGTTTGAATCTGTGTTGTCAATGATGAAACCAGGTGACAGACATGTGCAGTCACTGTGTTTGGCAGCATCGCTATAAAACAAGTCTATTCATTTGACAGTGTGTGTTTCACAGGCTTGCTTAAGGATCCCTGCCAAGCCAGTGGATGTAACTGTGTCGCTGAGCCGTGGGAAGAAAGAGAAGTGACAGAGAGAGACAGAGTGACATTTAGGAGAAAGGATGTAAGGGCAATGTGTCAGCAGCTGCTGTGGCATTATTCTGCATTGCCAGACCTAATGTGGCATTAACTGGATGTCTGATAATATCTAAAGACAGGATGTTATTGTGCCAGATTACGTTGTCCAGGAACTTTAGCCAAATTAAGCCAACAAAAAAAGCTGAAAATGTATTATATTGTTGAGTAAATGCTATGGAATGGTGGGATTCGGCTACCAGTGGCTGAGACTGTGTTTTTTGTTTGGCGCCTTGACATGATCCAAAATCATCTGGTTGCTTACTGACAGGCGCATCACAATAGTGTGCATCACAATGGTGTGCTCATTCCCTTAGACTGCCTCTCTTTTTGCGTGTGCTCCTCCTTTTCCTGTTCTCCTCCATCTGATACTCGGGACTTGCAGATTCACTTACAATTCACTATGCAAGCATCGCACAAGATCTACATTATAGTTGATGTCACTGGAGTTACACATGCAGCACTGGAGACTGTGCTGACAGCTCAGTGCTACTTTCAATTTGACATTAGGGTTTGATGATTGATTTGATTTGATTTGATTGATTTGATGATAACAATATGAGCATTTGATAATGCTGTACCTAAATTACATAGGCCTACTTGTTCTACGCTCTCACTCTAGGAAGACGCGCACACAAACACGGTGGTGTGCCGTTCATCTGCATGTAGCCTACTGTGCCCGTGCAATACGATTGAAATGGGTGGCGGCAGCAGCAACAACAACAACAACATCCACTGCGTACTGAGGAAGTTAATCAGCTGATTGATGGGCGATAGCGGAGGTAAAGTCTGTGTTGGCCAATACAGTTTGAAAGGGCAATGACCAATGGGGAAACATCAACACTGACGTCATCTCACTCATTACGACCAATTGTAAAAATTCATCACTCAGTGACAGAGTGCCTCAGTGACTCAGCGACAGAATTTCTAAATTCTCTGGCTGGTCCTTGCATTTCAGTCAAAAAAACGTAGCAGATTTTAAATCTAATGGTACAAGTTAGAGGCTGCCAATTGTATTAGCTATTGTTGGACTCTTTTGTGTCCATTGGCCTACTATTGTCTCAGATTTAATGTGTTAATAATTTGTAAATGGTTATTTCATTGCCATCGTTAGCATTTCTTTATAGCTCTTTCAATATGGCTAATATATGAAGTGCATAATTATGTCATCAAAAAGAACCTCAAAGCAACTTTGCTTTTCAATTTGGTGTTGATCAGCCTGAACGTCCCCATGTCCTTGTTAACACAGGCAACCCCAGCCTACTCCACACTGTTGGGCTCGGCCTCAGGAAGCACACACACAGGCAGACGAAGCCGGGGGAGGTGAGGTCGGGAGGGGCGAGGGAGGAGGGCCTGAGGGGGCATGATGGGTGGGATGCAGGGAGGGACGTCTGAAGCCGGGGTGAGGTCTCAGGAGTGGGGGGCGGTGGGGTCGGGTGGGTGTGTTAAGGTGATAAAAACCTTTCATGACATTAGGGTCTGTGAGGTTCCGCGAGCAGATCATTGAGATCATAGCATGGAGCCTATCTTCCTCTTCCTCGTCGTCGTCCAGCGACGGAGCGCGGCTGCCCGTGGTGTGGTGGTAGTTTATAGTGACTGCTTGCACCAGTGGGACAACAGAGAACACAGTTAGAACAGTGCCACCCTACAGGCCTCGGGAAGAGCATTGTGGGAAAGACACCACACTAGACTACTTTGTAAGCACATCATGGTAAAATAATCTTTAAACAGATATAAAGTACTTATTTTACAAAAGGCAAAAGCAATCACAGAGATGAGTGTTTAACATAAAAGGAAGATTACATTTTTGTTGTGTGCACCAGTGTGACTGACAATGCAAAAGTGTTACTTACTGGCGTCGTAGCTGTATCCAGGGTAGACGATGCGAAACACGTAGTCAGCAGCTGTAGGCTCCTCACCGTTCCTGTCCTGGTCGATGAGCCTGGCAGTACTGCTCCTCTTCTTCAGTTTAGGGAACACTTTTCCCTGCAGAACACAAACAAATGTATTTAAGTTAACAAAAGGCCACAAAGCTTCCACTGCGTTTAACAAGCCAGATCAAGTTGGAAATAACATCAAAAAGTCAACACTGCTTTGGATAAACGTCAGTTTTATTTGGTATTTTCCTAGGCGAGTTGTTGCGGTTGGAAGATTGCTAGTTTGAATGTTTAGATTTTTTTCTTGGGGGGCGGGGGGGATTAAAAGTGCACTCAGTGAATTTTGACATCTTACCTGCAGTCAGCAGTCAGTAGACAAAATAATGGACGTAGCATCAGTGACGTCACCCATTGGTTTGTCGACTACCGTTTTGATTTCGAGATTTTGGCATTTGGCCTTCGCTACCTTGTTTTTTTTGGAGCCAGAAGTTACCATATTTGGGAAAAAATTCGGAGCTTGGGATGATGACCCGGCTAAGCCAGTGTTACGCTAAAGACTTCTATACAATCAGACTTCTTTTTGGAGCCAGTGAAGTCGCTCCCTGCTGGAAGTTAGATAGAATGCAGGTTTAAGCCACTTCCGCATTGGCTTTACTTTTTAGGCACAGAAGTTGCTGCCTTATGTTTAGGTGTGAATACAACTCTAACAAGGTGACACACCTTGCCTTTCTGGGACCAGAGGGGGGGCTCCAGCTGACCCCGCGGTAAAAGGCCTGTTTCTAGACAGGCGAGGAAGGCCAGGAGGTGACCACCAGGGGGGAAGTGGAGAGGCGGCCGCTGGATTCCATCCTGACTAACCAGAACCAGTGTACCACCACAATCAGCTGGAATATGATGAACAAACATTAAACAAGGATGAGATAGGAAAATAATAAGAAAATCAGCATTGCCCATTAACAGCCAATTTACACTTTATCAAGACAAGCAGTCAATATTTTTACATGACAACTTATGAAAACACTGTGCCTTCATGGCAATGCTTTTAATATAAGGTGATTGATGCAGTGTGATCTGACTGTGTGTGCAAAGATGACTAAATGTGGAGGTATTGAGGTAAAGTAGCAGTATACTCACGGCGTTGGTGACAGTGGATACAGACTATCTGGCGCAGCGGGACAGTCAATGCATAGTCCCAGTAGATACTGGCAGAGAGGGTGAGACAAGGTGTAAAATGAAACTTCAGAGGCAGTTGCTCATTTCAAATCACTGCAAGTGTCAGTAAATGCACAATTCTTTCCAGACCGTCCTCACCCAGAAAATGACGGTATAGGCAGATTGTGCAAGCAGCTTATAACGATCCATATTTACGTTTGATGTTGGGCGACGACCTCAAGTGGCCGTAGTAATTATCGTGTGAGCAAATGAGGAAAAAAGGTGACAAAGTATATGAGCGCCAAACTCTGCGTCACGAGGCAGGTTTGGGGGTGCATGGGTCTAACAAATAAATGTTGTACTCAGGAGACTGGACTTCGTGTCCCGTGTGAAACCAAAAGTCGAAAGGTCACTTTTATTTAAATTAACCGATTTTTACGGATCTAAGTCTGTGAGGTAGTTATGTACTCATTTTAGTAGTTTTACGTGACTCTATTTAAGCCAATCCCTGATGTCTTCCCTGAAGTATTTTAGTTGCCAAAACCTAACTACAGTGGTGTGAAAAAGTGTTTGCCCCCTTCCTCATTTCCTGTTCCTTTGCATGTTTGTCACACTTAAGTGTTTCGAACATCAAACCAATTTAAACAAAAGTCAAGGACAACACAAGTAAACACAAAATGCAATTTGTAAATGAAGGTGTTTATTATTAAAGGAGAAAAAAAAATCCAAACCATCATGGCCCTGTGTGAAAAAAGTGATTGCCCCCCTTGTTAAAACATACTATAACTGTGGTTGTCCACACCTGAGTTCAATTTCTCTAGCCACACCCAGGCCTGATTATTGCCACACCTGTTCACAATCAAGGCATCACTTAAATAGGAGCTGCTTGACACAGTAAGGTCCACCAGAAGATCCTTAAAAGCTACACATCATGCCGAGACCCAAAGAAATTCAGGAACAATTGAGAAAGAAAGTAATTGAGATCTATCAGTCTGGAAAGGGTTATAAAGCCATTTCCAAAGCTTTGGGAATCCAGCGAACCACAGTGAGAGCCATTATCCACAAATGGCGAAGACATGGAACAGTGGTGAACCTTCCCAGGAGTGGCCGGCCGCCCAAAATTACCCCCAAGAGCGCAGCGACGACTCATCCAAGAGGTCACAAAAGACCCCACAACAACGTCCAAAGAACTGCAGGCCTCACTTGCCTCAGTTAAGGTCAGCGCTCATGCCTCCACCATCAGGAAAAGACTGGGCAAAAATGGCCTGCATGGCAGAGTTCCAAGGAGAAAACCACTGCTGAGCAAAAAGAACATCAAAGCTTGTCTCAATTTCTCCAGAACACATCTTGATGATCCCCAAGACTTTTGGGACAACATTCTGTGGACCGATGAGACAAAAGTGGAACTCTTTGGAGGAGTGTGTGTCCAAGTATATCTGGCGTAGAAGGAACACTGCATTTCATAAAAAGAACATTATACCAACTGTAAAATATGGTGGTGGTAGTGTGATGGTCTGGGGCTGTTTTGCTGCTTCAGGACCTGGAAGACTTGCCGTGATAAAAGGAACTATGAATTCTGCTGTCTACCAAGAGATCCTGAAGGAGAATGTCCGACCATCTGTTCGTGTACTCAAGCTGAAACGAACTTGGGTTTCTGCAGCAGGACAATGATCCTAAACACACCAGCAAGTCCACCACCGAATGGCTGAAGAAAAACTAAATGAAGACTTTGGAGTGGCCTAGCCAAAGTCCTGACCTGAATCCTATTGAGATGTTGTGGTATGACCTTAAAAAGGCCGCTCATGCTCGAAAACCCTCTAATGTAACTGAATTAGGACAATTCTGCAAAGATGAGTGGGCCAAAATTCCTCCAGGACGCTGTAAAAGCCTCATTGCACGTTATCGCAAACGCTTGGTTGCAGTTGTTGCTGCTAAGGGTGGCCCAACCAGTTATTAGGTTTAGGGGGCAATCACTTTTTCACACAGGGCCATGATGGTTTGGATTTTTTTTCACCTTTAATAATTAACACCTTCATTTACAAATTGCATTTTGTGTTTACTTGTGTTGTCCTTGACTATTGTTTAAATTGGTTTGATGTTCAAACACTTAAGTGTGACAAACATGCAAAGGAACAGGAAATGAGGAAGGGGGGCAAACACTTTTTCACACCACTGTAGTTCCATTTCACACGGTTAACTACGTGTTTAAAACTGTGGCCGTTTCCTTAAATAGAACGGTCACGTGACTAAAACTGCCAGCGCAAACACTCATGTGTTTAAAACTCATTGTGTGGCCATGTCACGGTGTTAAATAGAACGGTCATTTATGTTGTTTGGGGAGTCATTGGCAATCAACCTAGTCTGTTGTTTAGGTATGAGGACGCGGCGGTTTATTCACAAGTAGGCGTTAGATTCCCCAGGCTGTCAGGAAGCTCAGCACCCTACCCTCTCTCCCTCCCCTCCCCTCTGGAACCCCCCCCCCACACCATCAGGATCAGCACCGGCCACTTTATAAAAAGAAGACAGTTTGATTTTGCCTGACATTTGCACTAGTTAGAATGTATTACTGTATTGTACATATTACTATTCTTTTTTTAATTGTATATATAACTTATCTTTCTTTATCTTATTTGTACACATTTCTTATCTTTTTATTTTATACCTGTTGTACGTGTCCTTATTGCACCGTGGGTCATAGAGAAACGTATTTTCAATTGCTCTGTATGTCTGGTACATATTGCAGAACTGACAACGAAGTTGACTTGACTAGACAATTTAAATATAATCTATACGTATATAGTAGGTGGGTTTTGGCCACCTCTTCTCCAGGTCACAGTCTCCCAGCGTGCCGTTGATGAGCTTGTTGGGTGTCCACTTGAGGGTGAGGTTATCGCCAGCCTGGTGGAGTGAGAAGTAGCCCCGCAACACCTCCATGTCCTTCTTCTACCGTGGGAGAAGGAAGAGGAAGCAGAAAGGAAATAATGTTAGAAGAAGCACAAGACAGAGAGCAGAACATTAAGGCTGCATCCTCGATTAAACCATTTTTATCTAAACAACAGTTTAACCACCTGAAAACTTGCTTTCAAATCTTAGTTCAACATTTTGGAAACTAGGTTCATTAGCTTTCTTTTACAAAAACTATGAGATGATTCTTTTCATTCTCTGAAATGAGATTGATTTCAATCTTCTCCTAAAAGTCAAATAAGCACATTTCCCATCATTTTGAACTATTTCTAAAAGTACATATTTCTCTTAAACATTTTAATTATTTGTGGCTGAATAAACAACATTCAAAGTTTAAGTTAGAAACATATTTACTAAGTTAGACATTTATGAAAATTTAACACTCAAAAACTCATCTGCTTCATCAGGAATGTTTGATTGGATTGAAATAACAATGGTGTCTTCATGGCAGCACAAGCAAAGAACCCTCAGATCAGGTCATTAAAAACAAGCCTCAGGGCCTCGGAGTGTGGTCTACTATACTCTAATATAGATTTATCATATTCAAACAGGATACTTTCTGAGATGCGGTTAAATACCGTGCATGCATTCTATATGTTACATTGTATATAAACATAAACTATCTTATGCTATGAGAAGCAGAGAGTACAATCATATACAGAACCATTTACAGTAGCATGCGCAGCGTGCAGTGAGTACTGGATTAATCTGTATGTGCACTCAGCCACAAGTGTTAGCGTGGCTCTGTCAAAGGCTGAGCTTTGTGGGAGGCAAATATGTGCTCATTATACATTACCAAGGCCAAACACGGTGATGCTACTTGGCAGTGCAGAGCACATTACAGGCAGGAGAAAGACAGCTTTCATTTGAAAGATCTGTGTGTATTCAGCACAATAATGGATGAAAATAACCACGATTTGCAATTCATCTGTACACCAGCTGAGTGGGTTCAAAGTGCTGTACTGCATGTACGTAGGTTTCCAAGTTGGATTTCTGCCTTTATCCCAGAGCAACAGTAGCTTCAGGGCCTCCACAGCAGCACATCAACATCTGAATAGAATTTACATCAGAAAAAGTTATGCCATTTACATAAAGTCAAGATGGACAGATAGGAGCTAGGAGATAAAAGCGTGTGTAGCTGTAACCCACATTTAATCAGTGTGTGAATTTACAGATCCCTTAACAGGGACAGTACATACACGTCTTATATGATCATATAGTTTAACTGCAGGATGTCACTGCTTTGATAGTTATCTTCTGATGGGTAAATGGCTGCTGAGTAACTTAACAGATTGGCTCAATAACACAACCGCCAGATACAGTTAAAACTAAATAAACCTGCTACTTCGCTGGTTTGAATTGTGCACACTGCTGGATTGACTCTGGTGTGCTGGATGTTACTTTACTGCTTGCACTTACTTTGGTAATATTGTGCTTTTACATTTTTAAGGTCTTGAAAAACATGATGGAACATTCGAAAATAAATACAAAATGTTGAATATTAAGTCAGAAAGTTGTGCAAGAATTTCTCTTCCTCATAAACATACATTAAAGAGTTGGTTCACCTAAATAACAAAAAAAAAAACATATACAAAATATGTTTTTTTTTGTTATTTAGGTGAACCGACTCTTTACTTTCTACCCATGCAGATAGTTTTAACTTAATTTGTCCAGATTTTGAGATATGTCTGTCAAATGTCAACCTATCTACCGACCCTTTGGCACAAATGTCAAATGCAGCACAGATATTCCAGGTGTATGCGTCAGGTGCTGGTTCGGTTTGAAGTTTAGTTCTAGTAGATAGTCAGACAGAATATTAAAAGGTACTGTATATAAAAACTGGTCAAAAAGTGACAATGTGCAGTCGTACCGGTTGCACCAGGACGTTGTTTTTGCCGTAGAGAAGGTGTGTTCTGGAGTTTTGGTGAAGAGACTCCACATACTCCCTTGCTGATGCAGCAAACCTGTCATCTGACATGCTGCCACTGGACTGCCTCTTGCGGATCTAGAAGAGATAATATTTTTAACAGCAAACTTGTCCAACTAATAACTTTTACAACAACTCCCATCCCACACAACCCCAGTGATCACGTCTTCCCACCACCATACGCAAACACATCCTTAGGACTGAAGCAGCTGATCTAAAGCAGCCTCCACACTCACCCCCAGAGCAGGCCGGCGGCCGGCCGATGTGTCCTGGCCCCGGTGGGCCCCGTGGATACGGTGGCGCTGAACTAGCTCGTTGGCTGAAGGGTCAGTCCAGAAATGATCTGACGTCTTCAGTTTGGTGTATTCCAGAGCACAGGGCCCAACTGAGAACACAGCACACACACACATGCAGACCCATTAACAGATCCATTTAGCAGAAACTTCAATTTAAACTTTTTGAAAGTTTACTTCAGTGCTTAGCTGAGGTGAATTTATACTTAAGGTATTTCAAAAGGTAGAATATCTCAGTCTTTTATAATGTAATGAAAATTCTGCCTTGATATAAGACTTGTAAACAGCTTTTTGTGGCATTAAATCATTATTTAAATGCACTTATAACGTATTTACACAGAAATTGATAAAACCAGATTTGATAGCAAAGTAAGTTTACTAACTGGATCTAATCTGACCGACCAGGATCTACAGTAGTAGTGTTTTTGTTATTTCTGCTGTCCAAAATGACTGAATTGTAGTGTCTAAAACATGTTAAATTACCATGCAGTTTGCAGCCTATTGTGTATTATTATTGCTATTAAAGTATAAGCCTGCCATAATTTTTTTTGTTTCTATTGTCAACTAATCCAATGAAAAGACGAAAACCAACTATACTTTCTGACTTCACTGACACTGTCTGTGGCCCTCAGCCCCGAGCCCACTTGTTCCCACTGAGGACTTTAATCTTTACAAACAGCTCACAAATACATACATCCATTTAAAAATAGGCTCAGTAATTTCCTAAAACAGCCGGACAGTTTTTACCAAACGTTACTCAAACAGGAGAAAAAAGTGCATTTGCTGTGGGGACTATTTTCATCCATGGATTAATCCACATTTAGTGCACTACAGTGAGTATTTGGGGCAGCAGGATGGTGTATGTGGGATGGAGCCAAAAATAAACAACAGTGTGGCTCAATGATGTGTTTTTAATAGTTTATGGGCAACAATGGAGCTCTACGGCCCAGAGGAATAAGATATATAAGGTTTTGATACATAGACAACACTTGCTAGTAGATCAATTCATTGTTGGCTTGGGTCTTTTCATGAGATTTATTGACAATACAAAAATATATAAAATATCACCAGGCATATCCTTTAAGTTACAGGAAGTGCAAGTCAGTGGGAAAATAAATGTGACTGTAAAAAAAAGTTTAAAAAAAATCACCAATAATCCTATATGTAATTCCAGTTTAAGTGCAGCTGGTGTTGTAATGTGCATGTCTGTCCCAGCTGTTCCTCTGCTCTGCACACCTGTTGCAGATTCCCTCATCAGCCCTTGTTAGCTGTTATCTGCCTCCTCTGCACTTCGTTACCTCTTTAGTCAGTGTGGATATAGTGTTTATTTTGTCACACTGTTCGTGTTGTCTTCTGGTTTAGTCAGCTAAGCTCTTTGTTGTCTGTTCCTGGCTCACTGCATGTGTGTTTATGTTTCTCTGCTTAGTAAACGCTGCCTCAGCCTCCTGCCTGCTGTCAGCCTCCAGAGCTCCTGCTGCCACGCTGTCAGTGGAGGTGGCTCAGACATGTCTGCTCTTACAAACAGCTCTTAGAAGGGTTGAATTTATGGTTTTTCAATTTTTTCAATTTCTGAAATTACTTTCTGATTCTTAATCTATCTTGATTTTACATTAATACAGAAATCTTTGTTCTATGTGGTTTTGTACTTTGGGACATTTTGCAACTAAAGCACAGTGTGATATACTCACCCAGTAGGACTGCCAAGATGGGCCCGAAGACTAAGTCATGCATCAGAGCTTCCCTCTCATAGTATTTACTGCAGGGATAAACACACAGCAAGAAGTGAATCAAAGGAAAACATCAAATGTCTTCAGTAGGGACGTGACTTGGGAACCAGAGGGTGGCCGGTTCATGTCCAGCGAGCTAGATAGCTAGCTAGATAGGCGCGCTTGTGCAAGGCACCAAACGCCTAACTGCCCTTAATGCGGAAGCCCCATCACTCTGACATCTGTGTGGTCATGTGTGTGCGTGTGTGTATTTCCAGCCTATGTGCGTGTATGTGTGTGTAAATCTTCCCCCCCCCAAACATCTGCACATATTTCATTTCCCAGAAAGCCTTTCAATAATCTCCAAAGAAAACGGCATCATTAGCTTCTTTCCATAGCTTAAATCAAATATAATTTAGCTCTGGATGATAGATGTTTAGTATCATAATCAGCATCCCTCGCTCAAAACTAATTAGTGCATTTCATCCTGGGACCTGTGTCACAAAACAAGATTAGTAGGTTAGCCAGCTATCTTTAGGCTCAACTCGAGATTTCTGGAATCACAAAGCTGGCTAAGTTTGACCGAGTAGATCACCATGGTGCACAGCTGCACTCTGAGTAAAAAATTAGATTTAAAACAAAAACAAGAGATTGTATTTTACCCATTGACTGTAAAATTAATGGACAGAGAATCCGGTTCGGACCACACTAACAGCCTAAATAATTACTATTATAGCTGCAAATTATTAGCGCTAAGTTCATTTTAATTCCTGACAGGACTCCTGAGTGCAGTGCAGATGTTTTGCACTTTTATTCTATCACTGCAACTCCGGATGTAGCAACTTTGAGATTAATAATTATTTTAGACTGAATAAGACATTTAAAGTAAACTACTGCCTATAGTTTACTATAGTTGTCCTTTGTGCTGTGGCACATATTACTTTTAACTGTTCATCAAAGCATCAAAATGTCACTACAGACAGTAAATGAGTTATCTGTGGACAATCCATTTATTTCACACTGCCCACACAAAGTACAGTAGCCGAATTTCCTGCGGGTATCATCATTTTATCTCATACCATTTTCTTTCACTTATGCTTCTGATAATGTTGCATGTGACTGCCATGTAACTAAGAAGTCTTCCTCTTTCATTTGAATGCACATATAGCAGGATAGGAAAACCCAGAGTCAAAAGACAGTTGATAATCATGATATTATTCAGATCACTAATGCTAGGCTCAGTGAAGCCATGTAACCCCATGAGAGCCAGACTTAGATCAACTTGCTTCACAATCCAGGCTGCAGGTCTATTGAGGTTGCTGTTTGTTGAGAAATGTGCTACTGTGTGACTGTTGAACACCTGCTCTTTGTTTCTGAGGGACTGACAGAGAACTTGACATTTACCATGGATGCTTCATCACGTTAGATGAACTACACTGCGATTGTCTGAACCTGATGTCTGAAACCACAACATCAAACAACATTACTCAAGTTTATATGTGGATTTTTTTCTCCTTTATAAGTGTGAATCACATTGTCATATGTCTGTGAAGCTCATCATTGCACTTTGTGTTTGAGGCTTTGATCAGTGAAGTGCATGATTCCACTCTGGTGGACAGCGTGTTGAAGCATACAGCGGAGAACACAGGAGAAGAATGAACACTAAATAGGTAATTCAATGGACTGTTCATTATTCAGCTACGGCAAAGCCTGGAGCGGGGTGCTGTGAGTCACTGTTGGGAGCGAAGAATAAAACAAATCACCTGGAGTTGTCCACAATGTACTGAACTATCTTGTCCAGAACTTTCTCGAAGAGAGCCGTTCGGACCCAGATGTGTTTGATGGCCTGGGCAGAGAGAGGCTGAGGGGGGCGGCTGGTTGTTGAGGAGCCCTGTCTCCTCAGAGGTTCATGGCCTACACTCTGGCTTCTCCTGCAGGGCACAAAGCACACATCAATACTATTGACAACCACTACTACACAGAATAGTTCATGTCTGTATTGTGCAGAAAACAAATGATGTATCGATATTGCTAATAGTGTACTATCAGCTTAGTGAAAACCTCATTAACTGTTGTTAATGTCTCATGTAAGATGTCAATCATGGTCTAACATACGCAAACAAGACAGGAATTAAGAGTATGATAAGAGTAATAGTCTACCCAAAACATACAACAACGTATAGCTGCAAATTTGAGACTTTTTTTTCTTCCAATTAATATATGTACAACTTACAAGTAAGCAATGTGAAGGTTAATAAATGAAAAGAAATTGGGTCTTTGACCATCAGGAGGCAGTATTTAACAGCACAATGACTTGTTAGATAGTGTAGTTTATTACAACTCATTATCATTTATAACAGTTGATCACTGTTTGGTTTCCAATAAATCTGTACCATGTCAGACAGGAGGTGCCATCTTATGTTAGAAATCAGCTTTCTGAAGTATTTCATGATTATGGAGGCAGATGCATGATGTCAGCCTGAAGAGAGGAGCATCTTCATCTGGGACGGAGTTTGATCTCTAGAACTTCTACAGCAATCAGACAAAACCATTCACACACACCCACTTTAACAAGCTAATGAGCGTGTGCGGGTGTCTGTGCTGACGGGGACTCGGCTGCCACAGTCACGATGCTAGTGTTTGTGTGTTTGCGTGTGTGTGTGTGTGTGTGTGTGTGTGTGTGTGTGTGCTAAGTCACGATTTTCGCAGTCCCCTACCATTTTGAAGAAGCGTGTCTCTGTCTGTGTGTGTGTGTGTGTGTGTGTGTGTGTGTGTGTGTGTGTGTGCAGTGACAGTACTCCAGGGGATGGGGGGAGCATCAGGATGATGTCAGAGATAAGACAGAATGCAAAAGAGACGAGAGAGATGGTCTTCCTTTTCTAAATAAAACCTGCAGTGTGTTGCAGTGGTCTTTTGACATGAAACATGAGCATTTCTTCCTGTATACTTCATTTATAACTTCTATTCAAGTTTCACCTTGAGGTATATGTTGCTTTTGTGGTTACTTAAAACATTGTTGTTACTTAAAACATTGTTGTTACGTTAGCTGATGCTACTAAAGACAAATGCTGTCAATAGTTATGAGATTGAGATTATAAAATTGCCGCCTGCAATGGCAAGCCAAAAAGGGCTTTTTATTATTATAGCTGCTGGTTTTTAGCAGCGGGTGCGGTATTACATTCACTTTATCGCACCGTTGTGACAAAAAGAGAGCTGAGCCAGAAGGCAAAGCTCTCAATCTAGCGGTCAGTTTTCGTTCCTACCCTCACCTATGGTCATGAAGGCTGGGTCATGACCGAAAGAACAAGATCCAGGGTACAAGCGGCCGAAATGGGTTTCCTCAGGAGGGTAGCTGGCGTCTCCCTTAGAGATAGGGTGAGAAGCTCAGTTATCCGTGAGGAGCTCGGAGTAGAGCCGCTGCTCCTTTGTGTCGAAAGGAGCCAGTTGAGGTGGTTCGGGCATCTGGTAAGGATGCCCCCTGGGCGCCTCCCTAGGGAGGTGTTCCAGGCACGTCCAGCTGGGAGGAGGCCTCGGGGGAGACCCAGGACTAGGTGGAGGGATTATATCTCTAACCTGGCCTGGGAACGCCTCGGGATCCCCCAGTCGCAGCTGGTTAATGTGGCTCGGGAAAGGGAAGTTTGGGGTCCCCTGCTGGAGCTGCTACCCCCACGACCCGACCCCGGATAAGCGGACGAAGATGGATGGATGGATGGATGGATGGCTTTTAGCTGACTGAGCACAACAAATACATTAATTTCTCCTATATGAAAATGAGGTTTGGAGATAAAAAGGTTGCTTTTACACAGGAAGAACCTTCATGGTCAGTCTTAATTGATGCTGCTTCTCTGGATGAGTATTTTAATTTTGATTGACCTTTAATATCATATTTTTAAGTTAAATGTGCATATAACATTTACAAACTAGCACAATAAACTATTATGCATTCCATGATGATCTATTGCCTCTAAGCATCTGTTTACATAAGTGTATAATCTCTTTGTAATTACAGAAGGCTTGATCAAATGTGTAAATCTCCTCTATGGAAACATCCCTGCCTACAGTGTTCTGTCTCTCCTTCTCAATGCTGCACTCTGTCATTGGTTGTTACAAAATGTGAAATGTCAACAAATGTCATAGCTAACTTAATTGATTACAATGATTACAACCCGATTGCATTTGAGCTGACAAATGAAAATGAATGTGAAAAGGAATATGTCAGGGTGATTTGTTAGGCCTCTGGAGTTGTACAATGTGAATTTCAGTTCTTGCATAGGGTTTGACGATGTTTTACATCTGTTTCAATGGAGGAACTACCTGACATTTTCTGTGAGGAAGTAACAGCAAAGAACTAGTTCATACGAAGTGCTGTCCAAACACAGAAAAAGGCCTTTAGGTAGGGAAAAAGCCTGAAGTGATAGAGAGGGGCGAGACAACATGAATCATACAAAATGGTGCTAATGGGAAAATACTTGAACAGGCTTTACTCAAAGACATTCAAGGCATAGCACTTAGTTGTACACCCTAAACTGACAGAATTAGTTAATTAGTGTGAAGAGTAAGAAAGAGAGAGAGAAGTTCAACCGTGCTTACATTTACACCTTCACACACCTGACTAATCGCTGTGTGAAGTGAATATGCAAACATTGTCGGAAGCAGCCCCCCTAATTGCAAAAGTCAGAAACGTGTAGTGGGAGGGGTTTTAGACGCTGTGTGACATTGATTGGATAAGCTTGTCACATACTTAGTCTCCCATTGCCAGACCATGGTCAGGCTGCACCCCTTATCTATTCTGGGATAGGGGAAAAAAAAAAAACTCTCCGCCTGGGCGGTGCTAATCCCTGTATGCAGCAACGGTGCCCTTTCAAAAAGATAGCCAAAGGGGAGGGACATGTTAGGCTTTCTCCCAGTTGTGATTATGTGATTATGTTTTAGTCATTAAAGTAAATGCAGAGACCTTGGAACACAACAACATTGCATTGATCAACATTAAAGACCAAGGTAGAGAGAGTCTTCAGGTTCCTCTGGGTTTCACATCAGCGTCACCACACTGACACCATCAGAAAGACTGCAGGACAGCGGTTCTTCTTCCTTCGCAGGCTGAGGAGGTTCAACATGGACTCCAGGCAACTTCTACTATAGGTTGCACCACTGAGAGAATGCAGACTGGCTGCATCACCGCCTGGTTCGGCAGCTGAACCGCCCTCAACCGTAAGGCTTCAACAGAGAGTGGTGAAAACCAGGACGCAACTGCCATCTATGGAGGACCTCGATTATAAATTTTCAATTTCTGTTTTACAGTTCTATTATTACTGAGTTCTCCCTCAAATTCTTTAATGTGTAATTTTGTCACCAGCAGACGACTTCCAACGCTGACTGAAGAAATATCAGATAATGAAGAGGGTACAGCTTAATACTTTGTAGATTGCAACTAACAATTATTTTCATCCTCGACTATTAAGTTCTTGATTAACCAGATAATCGTTTTGTCAATAAAATGACAAAAAAAGCTATAAGTAATTTCCAACAGCACAAGGCGATGTATTCAAATTGCTTGTTTTATTTAAACCTATTATTATAACAAAAGTGACAAATCCTCATATATGCGAAGCTGGCATCAATCTTTTTAGTTTCAGCTCAACAAAAAAATTTAATTTCAGTAATTAATTCCTACAAAAATGTATTGATTCTAACGATTCCAACACATAAAACTACATTATCAAACCTCTAGACAGAGTAGTCTATATGATAACTGTAATAAAACCTCACAAAGCAAACATTGGTCATCCGGCAGTAAACATGCTGGCAGATTCTTTTACTACTATTAGTGCTGTCTCAGCTACTCCAGTCAGTCACAAACCCCAGCCTTGCAAGCTGTAGCCATCCGATGAGTCTCCCATATACTGTGTTGGGTGTTAATAACAGTTTGGGTGATTTTACCATTTCCCTTTCCCTAACCACTTGATCACCTGGCCCTTCATGTTTCTTGCCCCATTGGAAATTAATGATTTTGACACATATATAGAACTGATGGCCAAAACTATGGAAATAGGACCCCAGATCTAATAAAGTAGAATTATCCTTTAAAGTGTATGAGAGCTGTTGCCACAGCAGGTCTGCTGCTAGCACTGCAGGATAGGAAATGTATGCAGATGATATGCTAGTTTTGCTCTTTACCCAGTGTGTCAGGAAGAGAAGGACGGAAGGAAGTGGCGTGTTGGTAATTCGTCATTGTACTGTCTTGGTAAGAAAAAGATTAAAAAAGTTAGAGAATGAAGGTTGTAAAGGATTCACAAGAGACAAGGAGACATGTCCACACACACACACACACACACACACACACACACACACACACACACACACACACACACACACACACACACACACACACACACACACACACACACACACATATTCCAGTCCTGCTCTGCTGTAATTACCATTCACTTCACTGCAAACACTCTTTATTCCACTGATGATGTCTGCTCATAGTCTATCTCCCTGTCTCTTGTTTCCCATCATGCTCTCTGCCTCTTTCGCCGCCAGTTGCGCAAACCACGTTGCCATAGTAACCAGGGTAAATGAGAGATGGAGCCCTGAGGTGGGATGACAGGGAGAGGGGGCAGGGTGGGAGCATGTGTGTGTGTGTGTGTGTGTGTGTGTGTGTGTGTGTGTGTGTGTGTGTGTCTTATGAGTGTGCATGAATGCATGTATGCATTCTGGTGGAAGGGTGTGACTTGTACAAACCAGATCCCTAGTAAAGGCCATATGGGATGTGAAGATGAACGAGAGACGGTGGCTGATATGAAGACGGAGAGCTGAGTGCCCAGCATACCCAAACACGTTTAACTCCTGATTTACATCCTATAACGCAGCCATGTTGCATTGACGTCTCGCTACACATTCTGTCTGTGTTTTATTTTTCGTGCATCAGTGGTGTGTATATGTGTGTGTACTTGTTGCCCAACGTTTCTCTCCTCCCCTTGGAAACCTCTTTCTGCAGCCCTGGAGAGACATGTTGTAGCCATGTGGCTCAGGCTAATGGACAATTAATGGGCTTGCAAACAGCTCAGCTAGTATCTAAGTGCCTGCAGATAAAGGAGTTTATCAGTCTCTTTGTGTGTACATACACACAGAAAAACATATCCAAACACGTAAGCAAGTATACACATGCACAGGCACATGCGCACGCACGCACGCACGCACACACTCACACAGGCCTGAGGCTTATCACAGTGTGCACACAGATTGTTCAGCTTTAGTAAACACTCAACTGACCAGAGATTGTGTCTGACGGTCTGTAGCGGTGTGTTTTACATAGAGATAATGACCTGATGTACAAGGAATGACAGAAAGTTGATAATGCCTAAATAAATCTATGTATATAAATTCTGAAAATAGGCAGGAAATAATTGTTAAGGTAAAAGCAGTGTGCAACAGGTGGTCTCAGGGTGGTTTTGCCACCTGAAAATCTCCAAAATATATATTTTTAAATTCTTAAAAATTAAGCTAATTATTTTCTATCCATACTAGTCTTTATCCATGACGTTCCACTTCTGGGATTGCTCCGGTGCCGCAGGAAATTCTGCTGGATGCATGTCTTTTCGCCGATGTCCGTTTCCTTCCTAAAACAACTTTTGAACTACACATGTTCCACCAAAACAAGTTCCGTCCTGAGGCTATCTTGCAGAGGCTCTGTGCGGAGCTTAGCGCTGCCAATGAACCAGAGCACGTTTTTCTCCCATCTCGGAATGCTGTGTGGACTAGCCAGATCCTCTTCCGCAGTGCCGTGGAGGAAGGTCTGGCAATGCGAGACTCATTTATACTGAAAGGTGTATTGCATGTTGATAGCACAGGTGGTGAACAGGTGACTAATGTATATCTCACTGGTGCTGTATGGATGAAATACTAGAGCAGCCCTCATAAAACGAAACAACCAAATAAAATGAAAAACAACAAACTCTACGCAGGCCTTTAGTCAGGAGATAATGTCCAAAAAAGCCCAGATGTTGCTAATGACATTAATAATGGCTGCATTACATTTAGGTTTATTAGTTCCAGGCCCTGGTTAAGGGCATTTTGCCTCAGTGGCATGGCTCCCTGGGACACTGTAAAATGAGTGGCGCTATCATTAATATTATTCATTACACGGTTCTTCATCTACTATGGAAAATCGAAATGTCTGCTGTGAAAAAAGGTCTATAATCTTTCACAAAGATTATTGGATTGAGGGTGTTCCTGTTATTGTGTCCATATCTTATAAAAACTGCCTCTATTCATTGCAGCTGATGTTAATTAGTTTATGTTCTGGTGCATAATTAAAGCTACACTATGAGTCTTATTATCCTCATCACAAAGTGGGCTGTAATGGAGAAGAGTGTCTCTTCCTCTCTAATTAGGATGGCAGATTCACTCAATTTGCACAAATTCAATTCTACATGTGGTGTCAGGTATGGTCCCTGGTGGGAACACTCCAATCAGAAAAAGATTAATTGAAACTTAAAAGTGAACTCAAAACTGTCTCTTAAACAGCATTTACTGGCAAGATGAATTGGGTGGATCCCGGTTTCGTTTGTTTTTTCAAACACTTGTTTGGAAAACTCGTTGGAAAGAACTGTGTGACCAACCTGGTGAGATCGGCCTGCTGCTGAAGTTGCTCTTGCACCTTACGGCAAACCTCGCCAGCAGTATCGTAGACTTTGCCGACTTTAGTGAAGAGGGCGGCGATCTTGTCGCTGCGGAGAAAACCAGCTGCCCGTCTCTTCAGCAGGTGACTCAGGCAGGCCTCGATAGCAGCTGGAGAGAGAGGAGAAGAGTTGGGATTGGTACAATTGACAAGAGAAGAGAGCAGGGGAAAGATGAGAGACTATTTGCAAAAAGATGGAGGACAATAGAAATAATTGGTAAAATAAGTGTGAAACATTCACTGTGCTTATAAGCAAAGAAAGGAAGAGATGGGCATCTTCAATTTAAGCCCAGGCTTCGCAGGCTTCTGCATTTTTGGGTCCACGGAGCTTGTGCACTACAGCCCGAGACACTTCCTCGGCGGGGTTGACTGACTTCCTGCACAGCTGAATGGCTTGAACTAACCAAGCAGTTCCTTTAGCATTGAGTAGTTCAGAGATGTTCCTGGGAGCTTGGAGTGTGAATGATACATGCCAATTGTAAGTCAATAGATTACGTGTACTTGCATTTCTGCACAGACCATCTAGCAAGCAATTTTCATGGCTTGTTGACGGAGGTTTACACTCAAACCACTCCAAATTATTTCAATTGAGTTAACCACTTTCACTTTGATAGGCCTATGACTGATTCTTGTATAATGATGCTTGTAGAATGTATCTTTTTTTCAATTAAATACCTATCAGTAACCATCAGGAGCATTTCATCTGCAGTCTCAAACGTTTGATGCACAGCGAGGAAATTTTACGCATGGCACACACTTAACTGCTTGTTAGATTACAAGACACGTTTTGTGCAAAGCTGACATTATGGCCTACAATTGGGACTAAATGAAAGCTTGTGAAGTATCCAAAATTGAAAATGTTCATCCTCTGTTGAGCATGAATAGGAAATATGCCCATTAGATTTTACATGCAGATTTTTCTCAAAATAGAAATGTCATGGCAATCTGTGCAGTGCATTGTTGAGCTACAATATCTTCCTCTGAACCAAAGGTTTGGAAGGTGTTGGATGTGCATATTAGTAGGTAGACAATGTATGCAGTATGAAATGTGCAATTTATGTGCAAATGGACTGAGCACAAGAATATAAAGAGAATAATTACTGTATATGATCTTACAGCATACAATGTCCTCTTGTATCTGCACAAATGTTAACATGTTGCTGCGACTCATATCTTCATTCCACCTCGAGGCATTCTCAGACTTTTACTAATGGACTTGTGTGTGGATATAATGCTATTAGTGAACACTTTCCTCTGTTTCTCTTATTCTAGGGGAGAGATGACGGCTGCTTATTAAATTAGAAGCAACACAGTCACCTGAAATGTGATTTCAGGTGAGGGACAATTGCTGGCCGCCTACAACCTTTAAATATTTAGAAGGTTGGAGGTAGTAACCTATCCCTGAGCATGCCCTTTACACTGCGGGTACTTGTTGTTGTCCGTTCATTACCGGTAAAGATAAGATCATATAGTAAACTGTAATATCTCTGTGGGGGGGAATTGGCTCTCAGCTGCAGAAAAGTTTTGATATAAATCTGCAAGAATAATGGGTGGGTTGAAAAAGTAGACTGCCTGACAATTTCTGTGTAGTGAGTGTAACTGTGAGACTAAAAAGTAACATGGAAATCTGCATTTAATAAGTGATAATGTGAGAAGGAACCATATACCAGTCTTTTGGATCAAGTCCTTCAGTCTAATGTCTTTGAGACACGACTTGCAAATCAAAACAGTATTTCAGGTCTGTCAATGCTAGTAGCTTTAATCACCAAATACTTCTTTTAAAAAAAAAACATGATGCAGAAAGGTATCCACTTCAGCCACCCCCTAATGGACTTTATGCCATATATTTGTTAGAATCAGCACCGATCCTGGTTTGAATGTGGCTACTATCCTCTGCTATGCATCTCTCCTTGTCTTTATACAAGGTTAACGTTCAATCTAAATAAAAATACATTACATTACATCAGCTCAGCAAAAGCTGTAATGATCAGGCAGCGTGGTTAGCAACTGCTTTACTAGGACTCTTAACTGGAAATCAAGCCGAACTGGCATCTCTCGTCAATATAACTAAGCAGCTGCTGCTGAACTAAACTGCTTTTGTTTGGTTGCTTATGTTTGTCATTTTTGTCATGTTATTAACATGACAAAGATTACTTTAGATTGGTTGCTACTAGGGATGGGCTATATGGAGAAAATCAAATATCACAATATTCTTGACCAAATACCTCAATGCCGATATTGCGGCAGTTTTGTTGGGTTGACAATTGGTGTTTTCACAATGACATTTTTGATAAATAATCATCAGTAATGTTGATTTAATGACTAAGTGGGTAAAGGCAAATAATAGAACAGCTAGAACAGTCTGGTAAGTTAAAAAAATGACATCGCTTTACTGTAATGTAGCCTTTAAATCCAGGAAAAGACAACACTATATCACGATATCTAGTGTCATATATCAATTTTCAATATTCATATATTGTCCAGCCCTAGTTGCTACATAGGCTTATGTTAAATCCCAAACCCTTCTTTTTAAACCGGGCAGAGCATTAACGCCACCTATTGTCCCCCGCAAAAATAAGATCCGGCTTGTTTTCTCATATCTGACTACAGTGGTACTTCTAGAAAAACACACATGTGTAACTTTGCTGCATGTCATTCCCCCTCTCTCTCCCCTTTCACATCTTCAGCTGTCCTATATAATAAAGGCCTAAAATGCCCCAAAAAAATCTTTAAAAAATTAAAAAGAAAATACGTTGGTGGTCCCGTAGTTTCCGCTCTGTAGCAAAGATAGGCCGAAGCCCTAACCCTAACCCTGTAGCAAAAATGGCAACCGTTGTTGCTGGTGAATATTGTCCAGCATTTTATATTCCATTTTTTTACTGTTATGAGTGCACCATCCAGGTACTCATAGTGCACTGCATCTAGCTATACTTTGTCAGTGTGAATGAACTATGCACTAAACATAGCAAATGTAAGTACAGAAGTGTGCAAATTGAGAGCAGCTCTGCCTTATACACAGATTGAAATTGACTATGCAACAGCACAAATGCACTTTTGTATACCAACAGGACGCTAGCATATGAGATGTAGCAGAAAGACTGAACTGGCCCAGAGAAATACATAGACTCATATGCAGAAAATGAGAGAGAAAAGGAGAGTCTCTTTCTAGCTGTGGCCCATCCATTAGCCGTCTCCCTCCCTCTGTAATTGCTGCATTAATGCTCAGCCATAATAAGCTTTTTAGGGCTGATGGTAAAAGCAACATCGTAATATGATTATTCAAATAAACGCAAACAGAGAATCTGTCTTGAACTCATTTCGATGTATGTGGTTGTTGGTTTAATAAGTTGTAATAATGTGCTGACTTTATTGGTAGACAAAAATTACATAAAGGGTTTCTGAAAAAGTACTGCATTCATGCAAATGGGTCTTTATGTAAACCTACAACAGCAACAGAGAATAGCTTCATTAGTTTTAGATAAAAAGTCCATCTGCAGTATGAATTCTTATCAGCTCTGAGCTTTTGCGGCTGTCTGCACGTGTTTTTCCTCCACGAGGTGAATGGAGTGGATATTACAGTGGAATATAATGACCAACAACAATATAATTCTCTCTGATGCTGGGAAAACTAGTGCTTTATGAGTGTAATAGTCTGCTTTTATTGCTACTCTCAGAGCCATAGAAGGAGTGCTTAAAGGCTTTGAGGTTTTTGCTCAAAAAGCTCTTTGTACAGTACATTCACAGCAGCTTTATTGTGGCAGATTATGGAAAACTAATGTTGGTATCCAAAGGGATAGCAGGGATTAGTTGCTGCAAAGTTTGAGCTGAAGTGTTGGTTTATGAGGAGCGTGTAATAGTCTTGTAGTGAACATTAATGCACGGTTGTTTCTGTGGAAACACAAAAATCGAGCAGAAGATGCGAGCGGCTCTCCCACGGGAGAGACCGCACCCGGCTCCTCTCATTCTGCTGCTTTCTCTCACGACCAGCCTGCTAATTCACGTTTGGGTGTCTGTGGTTCATATTAATAATCAAATCCTTTCTATCATACATGCAGAAGTAAAGGCTTTCATTCTGACAAGGGCAGAGGGACAGTTAATCCCAACACTGTTACAACACACTCACATTACAGAATGTATGCATTTTTTGTGCACATTTTTGTTTTTGTATAAAACATTTTATGTTTTTGTATAATTTGTATGATTGTGCTTCAAAAGCATTTGTGCTGACAAAGAAAATATGTGGCAGGGGCCTCTGGAGCTTTCTCCACTGAGATCATTAGCAGATCTAATGAAGACAAAGCTAATTAGGCAGCACTGCACTTCTCCCTTCCTGTCTGTATCTGTTTGTGTCTAACAAACTCTATCTCAGGTTTCCTGTGTGTCTGCTGCTGCTGTCTCAGAGTGTCACCTCTCTCAACATGCCTCAAGTCTACGACAAAGTCTCAGTCTTCTGTCTAATGCATCACTACAGATAGCCTTCCTGTATGTCAGGCCCTTCAACACTCCGGTCTGACTCAAGATGTATGGCAAACAAAAGGTTAGGCCTTCAAAATCCCCCAAAAATCTCTCCCGAAAGTACCCAGTCAAATGGGAAAAACTGGCTACATTACTGTACATGCAGGGGAACGAATAAGACTAGAGAAGCATTGTGAATTTAACCTCATACACATGCTGGCACCCACCACAAAGACAAAGAGGTTCCGAAGAAATGTAACCTATAACCGACCAATAGAGCTTGTTTTAATTCCTACAGAAAATAGAACCACAGAGTTGTATGGCGTTCAATTACGTAGCAATTATTTTTAATTGTTGCATAGGACAGTGAGACAACATATAGACAAAATTTAGCAATTTAGCATTGAACATGTGTGAGAGTCTGAATCTTAACCACTGGGCTACCAGGCAACCCAAAAAAATGGGTGTTTTTTTATTTTGGTGTGAACTGTCCCTTTAAGGTGTTGTCTTGAGCAGTATTTTTAAGTCTAGATGGAAGGGATGTTAATGTCGTTATCAATCATGCCCATAGTTCTGTGTTACAGCCATTTCACCTTTGTAAAAACATTAAAGCACAAAGTACAGCCAAAGCAAGTGTTAAGGAAAAACTCAGGAGCGGCACAACTCATTTGAATGAATGTTCAGGAGACTTTGATGGCTTACACAGGAGCATTTCATTTTTAACACTCAACTGAGGAGACTATTAAGCAGGCAGTACAGTTTAACCACGATGTGTTATTGTGTAGTTCCTGTCTTCCTGAAGATGTATTTAAACTCATGCTGGAGGCGTTACGTTTAGCTGAACCTTTTAGGTAAACAAAGATATTGCAGGCGCCTAAACACGGATGCTAAAGCCTAGTTCAGCCTATCGCTCTCTCTCTGGGAAGTATGCTAAAGTGTGGCAGGCCCACCGACCTCCAAAAGGAGACAGTCCTAAAACAAAACATTCCCTTATCATACAGCTGTCTACACTCCTTGAATCTGCACAGAGACAAACACAATTATACATGAACAGGTTTGATTGAACAGACCTTGGCTGAATACTCTCGTCCCCTGACCGGTGGCCTATGAATGACCTTATGTTGTCTAAGCTTTCCCTTAGTCCAGGGTTCTTCAACATTTTTAAACTAAGGACCCCTTAACTAAAAGAGAGACGGAGCACGAACCCCTACTATATATATTGTACAAAATTAAGTTGCATATTAAACTGGGCCTACAATAATGTGTGGTCAGCCTAAAGCCTTTATACATACATGTTTAGTGCATGGAATACTAAGCTATTAAAATAATAATTGTTGCCATGATTTTATAAATCATGTTTTAATATTAAACATACATGTGGCACAGTGAATCCTTAGGATGAACTGTATCTGGCTACCTAAGTGACTACCTCACCTGTAGGCCAGTTAGACTATCAATAATGTTGTTTTTTTTAACACTAATAGGCTGATTTATGTTTGCTAATAATAAGTTGGATTCATGTTAAGACGTTTTCATTTTTGGAAAAACTTAAAAAAAATAAATGAATTGGCCAATAATAGGGGTCTTTGAATTATTAAGTAATGAGCTGTTATTTTGTTCATAAAAAAAGCCTTGTATCGAGTATTAACTATTTCACACTAGTTTCACTGTGTGAGTAGACAACAGGCTCGGATACATAATCTGATAACAAAAGACATGACCGGGAATCTCTCTATTCATCATAACATCTCTGGGTAATATAAAGCTGCATGTATGTGTGAGCTGTGATTGATGACTTTAATAAACCTTGGTAACTTCAGGCCCTACACGTTGACAGACACACAGGGTGGTTGTGTACCGTTTGTGTGACATAATTGTGCATTACTGTTTCAACGTAACTGGTGGTGGATTGTCTCATGGTGGATTTGTAGCTCTCATACCCTCATGCCTTAAAGGAAAAATCCTGGTTGGTGAAAACAGTAGCAATGCAGCTCATACTTCTGGAGTATGTTCTTAGTTGTAAATCGTTCTTGTTCTGGTAGATGACTGGCCAATTGTAGACAGCATGAGATCACATTATTGTATGTATTTCCAGTACAGATAAGAAGACATCCATAATCGGACTTAGCTTTTAATAGCCCGTAACATAATGTACTGAACACACCCCTACACACACCTCTGAGTAAAGACCTCAGAGCTATAGAAGCTTTGCAAAGAAGGCAATCTTTTCAGGCCTTGAAGAACTCCTGGAAGTGATTACTGCACCGAGTCTCCCCTCTGAACTGCAAAATCTCTTTGGGTTGTGAAATGGTATGATTTAGGCATAAAGCCGCTAAAACTGGATGGCTTTCAATTGCAGAGAGAGATTTCAGGTGGCCCCTCAGCCCCTGCAGCGAGATAATCTTACACCAGCCAATAACACGATATCAATATATTTCTCAATGTTCAACATGACAAACCATATATAATTAACATGGTAGTGTAGTTAAATCATTTAAAATGTATTTTGTCTACTTTTTGGAGGGGCAGTCTCATAATTAGCCATGGCATAAGGTCTTTGGCTAAGTAATTTCAAATATAGATTCATCACATCCTTTTTTCTGATATAAATATACTCTGGACTATTTCTATTCCCTTCCGAGGACTATACCTATCTAACTTTATGAGTCATGCTGCTGCTCCTGAAATAGGTGCAGATAGAAAAAGAAAAAGAGTGATAGTGGGAGACACTGGTGGAACGATGACAAGAGAGTCCTGAGACAGATGTAGGAGATTGCAAGGGAGAAAATAACATGATGGAGAGATGAAAAACGGCAGAGAGTAATATTGATTTTAGCAGAGGATGGAAAACGCTCACTCTTTCCTACCATTTTCTCCTCGAGCTGCCCAACTCCCACAAGGGAATCACAAAGTATACTGCTAAACAAGGGACAAAGGCAGTGTTTATGCAGCATTTCTTCAGCAAGTGTTTGCAGCAGCTAAAGGATTTCAAGTATAATTGCCTGATGTCTGTTATTGTTTAGCTCAAAACAACATTATTACTTTGAAATAAAAGGACATCTTCAACAATCTTCCTCTTCCGAATAAAAAGTTGAATTCACAAGGATCTAAAACACGGTCGATTCAATAGACGCAGAGATCAGGTGCTCCGTATAGAAGCCTTTCAATCCCGTATATGAGGCCAAATGGAATAATGAATCCTCCCTACAATGTACTATGAAAAAAATCTGACTGGGCTAAAATTAAAGCTGCTCTAGGCAACTTTTTTTTTTCTTTTTTTTTTTTTTACATCTGTGGCTCCATACTCCAGTGAGAGGAAAAAGAAAAATCCGCCATTGTGAGCAGGCTCATATGTATCAGCTTTGATTTCTATTTCATTTAATCTCTTCATCACTGATCACACCATAAATCCATTTAGCTAAATGGGGAACATTTTGGCATTTCAATTATGGAAGTTGGGTTGCTCTTTGCTGTTGCAGCTCCGTCTTTGTGACTTCTTTCATAAATACCCATAGCAGATGTAATTACCAGTCTTACCTGAGTCATAAAATGTGTCAGTGATTCTTCTCAATAGCAGCTTTAAAAAGGGGGACAGTTTCCAGTAGCCAGTGGCTGCTATTTATCAGCAAGAATTCTTCTGGTGGAAAGCTGGTGTCTCATTTATTTATCCTGTATCGAGTTAAAGAAGTGACGTCAAACACTGATATTTGCTTTTTGAAGATGAGTAGCAGGGATGCAAGTTTTAAACAATTTCTTTAATCGATAGTCGGCCGCCTTAACAATCGATTAATCATTAATAACTTATAGAATATGCTGGATTTTCCACTGACTTACCTATAGTTATTGAATAATAAATAACACAAAATAATGACTTTATTTCAAATTGCAGAGCTTCTTCCTGCTTACCTGATCTACATGATGGACTGTTGTGTTCACTGTAGCTAACATTAGCCCAGCTGGACGGATGTCCCGGGGACAAACAATACTGTCGCTCTGACTTTATCTGTCCATTTAGGCTACTGCCACCGCTAAGACACATTTATACTCAGAGCAGGGGAGTGTTGCTGATACAGTTAATCCCTTTTGTGTTGATCTAGTTGGAGGCATGTGTAATTAGAGTCCTGTTGTCTGACACTCAGCTTTTAGGCTGCGTTCACCGAGCAGCAGTTCCTGTTCAAGATGCTAGTTTAGCGTAAGAGCCTCAGATCGCTAAAACCGCACCGACACCAAACAACTCTGTGGATATATATATATATATATATATATATATATATATATTATATTTCAAATATAATAATAAAATTAATGATCTCTTTGTTTTTACTTGTTTTTGGCAGTAAAAATTAAATATCCCCATTGACCAAAAAGTAAACATTCATATTGACCGACCACCCCCCTGTATCTGCATGAAATGGTTTAGTCCTGCCTTAGCGCACTCACTCAGTGACGGTGTTTAGTTGTAGTCAGTAGATGTGCTAGAACTACAGTGACCACAATGTTACCAAGTAACGTTAAATCAAAATCTTTTTAACGTTTTCAAAAAAGGAAAGAGATAAAAGAGAGAGAGGAAAGACAAAGGAACGGGTGTCAAACTGTAACCCAGTTTTTCACCAAGAAAGGTGGGTAGCCTATAGAGGGTTTTCACGGCGCGTCATCAGACCCGAAGTCGCCATGTTGGAGGTACTCCGCATTACAACAAAGCACAGGCACTGAAGTAGATCCCGAACGGTGTTAAGGAAAATGGTTAATTATCGCTGTGTTTTAGGTTGTACCAATAGGTCAGACCGAGAAAAACATTTGGAATATTATCGACTTCCAAAAGTTATTAAAAACCAGGGAGAGGAATGTCAGAAGTTATCAGAGGAAAGGAGGCGCTTGTAGTTGGCAAAGCTCAACCAGGATCTACGAGGGAAAACTCTGTCTTGTTCGGTCTTTAAATTGAAAAAAAAGACTATTGAGAGTCTGTGGCTACACCTTGAGTATCGCAATGATGTCATACAGTTAAGGTTAGGTTGATTAAAGACGTTATTGCATTACTTACTTTGGCCTTCACAACACATTGGTCGTTAATGACTTGGTACTGCGTCTCCCTCACCCATCCACACACCATCTGGTTATAAGCCTCCAAACTTTTGTAGGATTTAAGGTCTTCCGCTGTGTATGGGCTCGGCGAGAAAACCAGGTAGTTAACTATATCGGGATATGCAACTGAAGGAAGACTCACCGGGTCGCCATGGATCCAAGAAGAGGGAGCCAACTTGTAGGGATCTGCACCGCCAGTGAACTGTAATTTCTCAAAATATCGCGCCTTTTTTGTGGTACAAGTCCTTCCATGCTTTGCATCTTGGACGCGTTTTGATGAGCTTTTCTGTTGTTTAGACATACAGTATTAAAGTATCCAAAGTGCACAATACTCCATTACTCCATTCAGTTGTTTACACCGAATGCCTCCAATATGGCCGCGCATCCAGGTTACCGCCCAGAACGTGACGTCGGTGAAAACCCTCTATAGTCTGTGAGTGGTATTAACCTGTTGGCTTAATGTCCATATTGAAATAAGCTAGCTAGCTACAGACTAGTGTTAGCCTACATTTAATCACCATTTAATCAGTGCAGGGAAACGTTTAGCAAGAGATTCATATTGAATCATTGTCTCTGCCCCTTTTAGCAGACTTAACAACAGATGAGTCAGCAGCACCCCAGTCTCCCCCTAACTGTGCCCCTCCCTGTCCCAGAAGGTGAGCAACATTGTGACCAATGACATGCCAGTTAGCATCATTGCAGGGAGTCTGTGGGGATTTTTCTGTCTCGCTTGCTCTTTTTACCATTACAAAAAATAAAATGAAATATTTATTAATGACAGAAATTCAAACACATTAATAACAATTATTTTCTCACATAATGATCATTATGAAATAAAATTAAAAAAAACAACAACCTACTGTCTGTACTGGATGCTGGACAGTTGGAAACAGTGAGTATCTTACCTGAGCCTGCATGTCATGTTCAAACAATATTAACTGTATTGAAAACAAGAAGCCTTTAGTTGCATGCCTTTAATTAGAGTTAAGTAAAGCTTTTGATGGGACAGTTAGGTCCTAGAGATGTGGTGACAACAGCTGCGCAGAGGGAGCCCAATTTGATTTTTTTGTCATGGGGCCCAAAATTCCTGGCGGCGCCCCTGGTTGAGAGTGTTGACAGTGTTGGGCACGTAGCACTCTGAATGGAGTGTGTGTTTTGGCTAACCTGTGAGGAGGATCAGGGTCTTCTGAATCCTCTCGTGTAGATTTAGTGTAAATTGACTCACTCTCTCAAGGTTTTTGCCTCTCACGCCTTTTCCTGCTCTCTTGCGTGGGATGGCAGGATGTTGGATGAGAAAGAGGAAAGAGGGAGCAGAGACGGTCAAGGGGTCAGCCAGGTTGGCATGGCGACCGATCTGCATCTGCTTTCGGTTGCCATTGGAAATAAACTGTTGCGACAGCTGCTGTGTGCAGAGCTTCAGCCCTAGCAGGACCAAGGTACCTTTGCCTTTCTGCAGCTTGCTGAGCTGCAACCTTGACTGTTTGAGTCGGAGCTGCGGCGAAAGCTTTTCAGAGCGAGAGATGCAGCGTCTGCTATGACTAAGACTGCAGTCCTCGAGCCCAAGTCGAATGATACAGCAGATATAGGAGGGATTACTGGGTTCAGGGCAGGGCTTAGTAAAATTTAATTATACCTGAGGTGAGTCGGAAAGGAAAAAAGGTGCAGGGAACGCAGGCAAAGTCGTGCAGGATGTAAAATGGAGGAAAAGGAAGGGAGACACGTACAGAGACACCTGTGCTGATGCCTGAGATAAAAGTTCAGAGCCGGTGTAGTCGCTACACTCATTTATAACAGTCATGTCAGATACACAAAGAAATACACTCAGCTGATAAAATAATCTCACAAATATGACAAATTCAGTCATTCACTCTGTCCATTTTCTTGTGTTCATCTGTTTTTTAATTGATATCCACCGTTTCCACAGGAGAGATAAGCACTCATCTCATCCCCAGGCCTTTAATCTCTCAGACACACATAAACACACACGACACACACTCTAGTATGTGTGTGTGTTTCAACATTATCGCCTCGTGATTCACACCTTATCTTTGCACCTCTTCCTCCACTCTCTCACGCTTCCTCTGTTCACCTTGTGACTTCCAACACCTCCTCTCTCTGTCCGCACATTCCCTTTTTCTGTTGTCACACAGTGCTTTTCGATTATTACTGATTATTAGAGATTACAGTTAAAGTCCAGGCTGTGAAGCGATGAACAATGTGCGTGGTGTTTAGATTCTATAAGTGGTTTCAGATGCAAGATAAAGAAACCATACAGCATTCATTAATGCTGCACTAGACAAGAGTTGATGCCGTTTTCTAAAAAGGTCCTTTCATACCCCTTTTCCACCAAAATGAGCGTGTATATGCGGGTTTTTAGACCCATGTCTGTACACTGACTTTGCTTTGTAAAATCAATATTGTAACATATTAGATGTGAGTTTTCAAACCATACTGTTATAGATTAACTAACTCGACAACTGAGTAAGCACTCGACAACTGGGTGGAAAATGAGGAAATAGCCCTACCAGATACATATAAATATATATATATATATATATATATATATATATATATATATATATATATATATATATATATATATCTGAAAACCTATTGCATTAGATTCTGCAAAATCCTTAATATACTAACTGAAGATAAGTGGACCAAGGACAGAACCCTGTGACCTTTCTGTTTTACTCACTATTCTCCATCAAGTCTGCAGTAAATATTAGCAAGTTGTTGGATTTCTAAATCCTGATGAAGAAGCACTTTCCCATAAGGTTTATTTGTCAAATGATCCATTGCGGGGTCTTCTGAGTGATCTGCTGTAAAGAGCCAAAAAGACAAAGCATCAGGGCCCATTCAGACCAAAATAGGCAATCCGGTGATTTGCCACAGGGTTGTGCGGCGGTGTGGGAGCGTCAGTGAAACAGAACATTTGTGTGACGTCCTGTTGTGTTCTTTAACCCCCCAATGTAGCACAAGTAGACTTAATATTTCACAGTTACTGTTTTCCGTCAGATTGTTTATAGATCTCGACATTTCCGACCGCACTTGAAGGCAGCTTCATTTCACGGAGAAAGAGAGAAAGAAAAGAGACGAGCGAGACAGATTGACTGCGCTTTGTTGTTTGTGTGATGTTCAGTGTTTGTGTTACATGATTGGCCACCGCAGTGTGACGTGGGGTTGCCGCAGGCCCCCTGCGTTTTTTTTGGGTGTCCCCCCTGCGACACCCCCCGCCACAGCCTAAAAGCAGTACTCCCATTCAAAATGAATGGAAAGATCTGCGTTTTTGCCACAACGTCTGACGGCCGACGCAGGCTGTGTGAATGCCCACTCATGCTGGAGGAAGACAAACACTGGCAAGAGAGATGTTTCAAGACCTGGCAATCCAAAAGTTGTTCTTATTATTCACTGTTCTATAAAGCATTAGTATATGATTTATTAACCATAAATAAAGCCATTACTTTACAACTTAGAAACTCTTTGCAAAGGATGCTTATTAGAAAGCAGTACCTCAGAGTTTAATGTAAAAATTAGCTCATCAACCATTTATGGAGGATCATCACGTATGAAACACAGTTACACTGTGATGATCTATGAATTTATTTCATTAAGCGTGACTAAGAGTAATAAAAATACAAATACATATCCTCTGAAGCTGCTGTAATCTACCAGCTGTCACATGATTCTCCACCTCACATCCAGCATGAATAGCTTCCAGTGGTGCCACAGCAGCAGCAGCAGCAGCAGCAGCAGCCTGGCATTTTTCAAAGCAGTCCTCCTCTTAACTGGCATCATGTCACATTACAGAGAATCAATGCTTTCACTGCGGGAGGAGTGGAGCACTAATCATGGTGATTGTCAGAGAGAGTTTGGGGCTGATTAAGCACTGGGGTTGTAGCGACAGAGGCTGCTGTGTCTGTTTGCATGTGTCTTCACACCGGGGAGTACAGTGTAATAAAAACACCCAACAATACATGAATATCAAGTTTCTGCTGAGGATACTTGATATTCAGCTGTAGCTGTAGCTGTAGCTGTAGCTGTTGCCGCGCAGCATCCTGAGTGTTTGTGATGTGTGAGATCTGATGGTTGGGACTGTTTGACGTCACAGTGCGCTTCATGGAAGCAGCTGTGTACAGTGGTGTCTTTGCTCAGGTTTGTTGTGCTTTTCCCAATTACAGATGCAGTATTTCTAAGAAATAACCAAACAATCTCAGCTTTGTAAGAAGGATTAAGAATTTGGCTATAAAATGTCTAGCTACTACGTAACATTGGCAAGATTGTTGATACTGTTGAGAAATTTTAACTTTACATTTTTAAAATCAACATTTTCCTTTGATTGTCGGTAAAACAAAAACACAACAACAATTGTGTCAACTGGATAAGAAAGAATAAATTGAAATCTATGAAAAATCACATTGTCTTGTACACTGAACTCCACCATACATGATTGAAATCACATCTCTGCTCCAACAGTCAGAACACATTAAACTGAATCCCTCCCACTCGCTTTTGTTTTCACTGTGTCACTAATCATAAATATAGTGCTAAACTACTGCAGTGAAGCTCCGTGAAAACAGTTCAATTAAAATAGAGACACTGCTGTGTGGCCGAGGAGAAAGTTACACTGTGAAGTCTTCGCCATAGTACGCCATACACCACTGTTGACACTGACAACTAGGGGTGGGGGAAAAATACAACATAGTATCGCAATACTGTATCGTATCAATCCATATATATATATATATATATATATATATATATATATATTGGTCAATTTGTCTGCTTGACAATCCCATTTTGCAGCAATAAAATTGAAGTGAGATGAACAGAGAAATGTATTTTTTTAGATAAAACAGATATTGACATCATTTGAAATTGGGAAAAATATGAAGTTGGAAAAAAAAGGTAGTAAATTGCGATGTATCGTAGAATATTTTGCAATATAGTTAAAATCGTGATGATATTGTATCGTGACATAAGTATCGTGATGATATCGTATCGTGGGGCCTCTGGTGATTCCCACCCCTACTGACAACCTCCACAAACCTAATATGAGCTCCTGACGGCAGGTGTGCACTGTATGTGATGTAGTAGATAGGTACAAGTAGTTTCTGAATGGCAGCCCTGCCATAAATGCCAGCTTTGTAAAGCTGATGAAGTCTAGCTTGTTAAGCATCTGTCAATCGGTGCCAACCAGCAATGCTCTTTTCCCATGCACTATGTCTCAGTTTGACATATGCTGTCAGGATTTCTGAAACTGTGACTCAACCACTCATAATTCACCAATTACACTCTGTGTAGAAGTCTGTTAGATGACTCATGTTACTTTTAAAACCACACATACACACGGTGACTGCTAGACCTCTTTCAAAGCTCAAACACTTTAATCTCAATTCGTTGTAATTGGTTTTTTTTAGCTACTTCAACGTTCTAATCCTTTCTCATGTGGTGTTTCCATTACTGTGTCCACCCACTGCGGAAGGTAGAGAGTCCATGTTGTCTGCGTGGGAGTGAGAGAGGTTGCAACCGGCTGCCAGCAGCGAAGAAAGAAAAGAGAGAGGGGTGGAGGGATTAAAACCAGCGAGGGAGAGGTGAGAGCGAGTATCGGTTCTCACAACCCCTCCCTCTCTCTGGGCTTCCTCCCTGATGCCTACTGCATCTCAACAGGTGGTCAGGACTCCTGGTGCCAGTCTGCCTAGCATCATGGTTCTGAATAAAGTCTCAGCTGCTTTAGAGAGCCGGATGCACAGCAACAAGAAGGAAATGTGACATGAAGGAACACGAGACATATGCAGTTTAAGTACTGGTTACAGTTTAAATGGTTTAAAAAAAAAAAAAAAAAAAAAAAAAAAAAAGGAAAAAGGCAGTCACATGCGCTCACACTTTAGGGGAATTGCCTTTCATCCGCGGAATTAGGTGTTCTACTTAAAATATGTCATCTGAGCTCTGTTCCAGGAAATGCTGTCAGTGCTCGATTGGTGCTTTGCTGTGCAGAGAGCGTGACTGAACGCTGGAGAGATGAGAGGAGACCGAGTGGAACAGACTATTTTCTTTACAGCACAGAGGACAATGAACACCTTGCCACTCTATTAAAACAATATCGGATGCTAGTCATCGTCCTGCTACACGAACACACTCCTGTTGGTGTTGTGTTTGACAACCTTTTGAAAACATGCTAAAACACTGAACTGTCCTTTAATGGTTAGTTTGTCACCTCAAACCTAGTATGCCTCCTGATGTATTCCACAAACTGACGATTGTGTGTGATCACAGGCTTTTGTGTGTGTGTGTGTGTGTGTGTGTGTGTGTGTGTGTGTGTGTGTGTGTATGTATGTTTGTGTGTGTGTGTGTGTGTGTGTGTGTGTGTGTGTGTTTGTGTCCAACGGTCTGAGGCAGTGAGATAAAGTTCTCCTTTACATGAGCTGCAGTGCGCAGCCATTGATTTCCATTGGCAACAGGTTGTTTCAGAGATAAACCTCAGCATTGTTTTTTTCTTTCTTCCCCTTAACACTACTTAGCTTATATATTTGATGAGCATGGGTGATGGGTGGACTGACTGAATCAATATTTAATCACCCTGTGTGCGGTGCTGACCTCAGACCAGAGAAAGTGGACATTAGAGGAAAAAACCATGAGGGGGGAGGATGAGTTTGTGGTATGACGAAACACTGTTGTTTGCCTGGAATTAGAATATTAGAAAAGGAGCCGCATTTCTGCTGTTCTGAGACTTGAACCATTAGGAAAATATCTTGCCATCTTGTTCCTGAATTTGTTGGCCTTAGTTAGTGATTTCCACCTTCAGAGAAACAAAATAATCCTCTTGGCTCTGCAAACCTTCTACAAGCGTTTGCAAGAGTGAAATCAAGAAAAACACTCCAACACAGACGGCTGTTTTAGTGTCGGAAACACAGTTGATTGTTTCTGGTGCCAGAACAAAGTCCTTTAACCGTTATTACACTACAACACGTAGCCTGATTAAATCTGCTTTAAAGCCCACAGATGAATAAAATGCAGGCACGCACTGACACTGTGAGAAGTGTTCTTCATTAAGACTGTAATCAATATGAGCCTTACAGTCACCCATAGCACAAAGCTAACAACAAACTAGTTAAAATCTAAAGGCATAAATGCTAATGTCCCCTTGTTAGTTCAAGTCTATTTTCCAATATATCTTGAGGCTGTTTTAATAAAGAGTGAAGGTCAGTTTTCCTTTCAGTAGAATTAAGCACTGCACCACTGCTGCTATACAAAATACTCTTTCTAAGTGGAGGCCAAATTAAAAAGACTATGGGTAATATCAACGTACAATAATAGGGAAAAATGTGTTCTGGCACCCTTGAACACATCATGGTTTCAAACTCCCTCACAGGTTTTTGAGATTTAGTGCCTTGCTCAAGAACATTGACATATCGACAGGAACATCTAACTATAAATCGAGGAATCTCTACGCACGTCTCTGTGTGTGTGTGTGTGTGTGTGTGTGTGTGTGTGTGTGTGTGTGTCTCCCAGATGCAGAGTACAGCAGCGGGGGAGGGAGTTGCTACATCCCTAGACTACCAACAGAGAGCCTGCAAGCCTCTGTACAGCAGCGGGGGCGGGTTCAAAAAAAGTGACTAGCGACAAATCTAGTGACTTTCTGTAGAAGAGAGATGTCAGTATTGTCCGGAGAGAGCAGCCGCCACAGTCACCTCTCTCGGTCACTTGTGTTCAGTGAGCAGCAGCGAGCCTACGCGGCGTTTCATGTAGTGTAGTGTATCGTGTAGTACTGCAGATAGGGGCTGTGCATTGTGCAGGAGGAAAAGTAAGAAAGACATCTATCGCTTCTAACTTTCTCTCTGTGGGACCATTTTACCAAGTTAATACAGCCAAACTCACATCACAGCTGTTGTCTTTAAAGGTGCTCTAAGCGATGTTGGCTGACGTCACTTCTTGTTGATGTTCGAAGTATTGTCAAACAAATGGAGGCTAGCTCGCCCCTCCCTCCTCCTCATCCCGTCCCCTCCCCCTCCCTTCCGCACACTAACCCCCAAATCCTTCTTGTCGGTTATTGGCTGGAACACTGTTTGTTAGGTTTCGTGGTGCAGGTTGGCGCAGTTTGTTTTTGTTGCCGTTTGTAGAGCCTGAGCTGTCTACAGAGACCGCGTTTTTTTACAGTGTGTTCAGGGGACAGGCAGCTAGCGGATAGTGAGGAGATGTTTGCTGTATGTGACAAAAAAAATGCTTAGAGCACCTTTAACTTATGTGTTTGGTGATTTTGTCAGATGATGTCTGATGGTTATAAAATCATGATTTCAGCAGTGCAAAAGAAACAAAAAACTTGGAACCAAGCAATGGGCCCCTTCCAAATAGGCACACGCTCCAAACGGCCACTGCACTAGTATGATTAATGACAGACCTGTACTGTATGTAAGAAATCACCAGCCAAGGTAAACAGATGTCAGTGGTGTGGAGATACTTTGGCTACAACATGAAACAAACTGTGATTTACAGTATATCATAAATTAGACAACAACCTGTGCCAACAAACACAGGAAAATCTACAAACTTAATTAATCACCTTAAGCATTGCCATCTAAAAGCACCCACTTATAGTCTCAAATGCAATACATACAATACAGCAATTACAAAACCCATCCCCTGGACACACCCAGTAACAAACTGTAATGTAACTATTGGAAATGATGGATTCAACCTGATGAAAGTACAGCAAAGAATCTCTGCACTGTGATACCATCATTATCGCTGTATCGTTATAGTCATGTATCATAAATTACTCTGCGATTGCCACTCCTAATTAGCTGTCATCGCAGAGTAGAGTCCGTGCAAGCCTGTGGGGCCAGGCGACTAATGTGAAGAGGAAGCAAACCAGGAAGGGACTTTTTTTTTTTTGGCGTATATGCTGGGTGAGTAACTTTCATTTGGATGGCCGCTATCTCAAAACATGGTATCCAAGGTTTGGAACTCACCCATACACCCACTCAAACTTAATTTGATTTCAAAGTCAGTATCAGTTTGTTGCTGTGAAACTACTCTGTTAGGAGACATACAAGAAGGACTGTTTGATAATCAGCTACTCACTGCCATCGTATCTATTAGATAAGAGCTTTGTTTGTTTAAAAAACTTACCATTAAATATGTGAATGTAATTTCAATTATTCAATTATTCAGATGCCACTTCAAAATGACAGAGCCCAATTACACAAAGCAATGTCTCACAGGCAGAAAGAAAGCATCTGCCATTTTCACACACCGGGAACATTATGTATTTGCTCTGCTTAATCATGGCTCTAAATATCAAATCATTAATGCTGCAAGTAAATGATGCTGTGAGTCATTACGCTTTTATCTGCAACCAAGCAAAGCTGCTACATTTTCTGACAACATAGATTTTTCTTTAAAAAAAGCAGACAAATGTTTGGGCTTCAGATCATAACGCCTCTGATTTATACTGAAAATGATTACAACTTTACTTAATTACCGCCTTTAAATGTTACAGTTGGCCTTTATACCCTCTGCTTCATAATCTCTCTGTGGTATGGCTATGTTTGATAAATACTGTGGTGTTTAGTTTCAGTAAGAACATGTAAAAGTGAACAAAAGCCACCACAAGACACACTCCCACAACAGCTTTTTTTCCAGCCACCGTCAGACTGTTCGCAAACGACATTAAGTGGACATTCACACCAAGAAAAGTGATCCGGTGATTTGCCGCAAAGTGGTGCGGCGGGGAGAGAGTGTCAATGAAATGGCCCATTTGTGTGACGTCCTGTTGTGTTCTTAACCCCCCCAACTAAGCACAAGTAGACTTTATATTTCACAATTACTGTTTTCCGTCAGATCGTTTACAGATTTAGACGTTTCTGACCGCACTTGAAGGCAGCTTATTTCACAGGGGGAGAGAGAGAAAGAAAAGAGACGAGCGAGACATAGTGAGTGCTTTGTTGTTGCAGGAAATATTCAGCTATTACACAAACTCCTGGGCAGTTCAGAGCGATTTTTTACCCTCATAGTATGTTAAAACTCTCTTGTGGCAGCGATAAAGGCAGTGATGTTTCCCGTTTACTGTACGGGATTCTCACACCGCCTCAAACCATAGCTCAAAACAGAAACGGTTTACAACCGAGACACCCCAACTCAGAGTAGTTTCCTGTATCTGTGTCATGTGGGCTCCGCTACTGCTTCGCCTCTTTAGGGGACTAGTGGCAGGTCCGAGTGTATTGATTCCGATGGGAGAAGTGAACGTGAACACAGGTTATGAGCGATCCTTTCGCCCCATAGTATATATTGGCGCCATTTATCACAAGCCACATATCTCCAGAACATTCTGACACTAAAATGGCATTTTTCAGACAGACACAACAGGAGAATATTAACTTTGTTTGAGACATGTTTCTGTGTCACGAGATCTGGCAACACAGAGAAGATAACTTTCGTGAACACCCTAACAAAACTAATCTCTGTGATGCTAAATATGTCTTTTAGCTGTGTAACTATCTAAGGTTAGCAAAAGAACATATTCATAAATTATTCAAATATAACTTTTCATCATGTTCAAACAAGGCCACACCCTTTTAGGAGACAGGAAGTGTGTACAGTTTCATACCATTGGCGCTGCTTGAAATGCTCTATCTTTAGTATAAAGGATATTTGCTCAAATCACTCTAAGTCTGATCGCGGGTTACACGATTGGCCTAGAGGTGCAGACGCCACATACTGGACTGGAGTGTGGAAAGAGAGATGGAGCATGCACTGTCAGCGTGCTGGTCATGCGTAGAGTCTGTGCGGTCATACATTTTGGATGGCAAATTGAGGTCCACACAGGGGTCCGCGTGGACATGGCGGATGATGACATTTACGCCACGGTGACCAAAGCGCACACTTCACAGCACTCACACACCTTACAGACTGTGTTTCTGTATTCAACTAGTCCATCGTTTTGTGCGATAATTAATTGTGTGTGTTTATAGAGTGTGAATGTTTTGTATATATGGTGTATTTTTTATTCTGCTCCTTTAATTGCCTTTTTTGCCTTTTTTTTTATAATAAAGTTAACTCTGAGAGATACGTACAATGATTCCAATGTACCTGTGCTGTCCTGACCTATACCTGTGCAAATGGCAAAAAATCTCTTTAACTTGAAAAGGATGCATTGCGTGCATCAAAGCAGCAGCGATGCTCTGACCTTTTCTTCGTGGATTCTTGACAGCAATAAGAGATGTATGACAGACAGCAGGTCAGTCCAACCTGCAGTGGAAGAAATGGTAGGAGCTCCTAAGAGCATGTGGCAAAAACATTGGTGGGGAAAAAAAATGATCTACTGGTATTATCCTTTGAGGCTATGAAATTCAACATTTACAGCTAATGTTTTGCAGTGCAGTGAGTTATATCATAGCCCCATCCGGCCATTTGCCAGCGCCATAGCGGACGGAATGTCTCCTCGAATGAACATCAAAAAGACCACAAGCAGAGACAAGACTCAAGCTTCCTATATGCAACTGTGAGTGTGAATATGTGTCTAAATGTGTCCATAGCTCTGAGAGTTGTATTTTCTGTCCCAAGTTACAAACATTTATCTGAGAGTTGCCATGGAGACCGGCTCTAATCAGTGGAACACCTGACGCTCCACTACAGTCTCTCGTGGCTTCCGATTCCTGTCATTCTCAATTAACTCGGAGAGAGAGTGTGAAGGAGAGACACACAGAGAGAAAGCGCTAAACAGACGCAGATAGTGAATGGAAAACATTTCAATGTCTAATCTGCATTCCCTTATGTGAAATGCAGAAATACAGAAACATTAATCATCTTGAGGACATTTGCTTCTAGCATTTGCATTACAATTTCCTTGGTAGGTGGTCTAAAATTCAGACTGTCTCAGGACTAAAACATTGGCTGAGAAAACCAACTGAAAAGCTTTGGCAGTGCAACAGTTGCTAAACCACGCTAGTTAGTTATTACTTGGATTTCAAGATTCAAGAACTTTATTGCCATTACGTAAGCACAACAGAATTGCAATTGTGTCTGCCTCAAATGGTGCATTATATTAACGACTTATATTTACAAAGAATAAAATAAGGCATGGATGAGATAAGATTAATAAATATCAGCGATAAAAAGTACAGAATCTAAGCAATGTAAGTACAAAACATAAGCAAAATGAGGTCAATTACAATAACGCTAAAATACAACTAACAAATCATGTGCAAAACATCATCAGCAGCAGCAGCAAAATGCCAGTAAAGGAGCAAAATGAAGTATTGTGTATAGGGGTGTTGAATGACATCTGTCATGTTTCTATAGCTTATATAGCAAGGGTTGTCTGTATGACTGAATAAACCAGATGAGAAACCAGAGCTAGAAAGGCCTCATGGGTCATTTAGATCAGAGGTTCTCAAACTGTGAGGTGATAAAAGTACTTTAACAGTGTGTTTACACATACAGATACAGCAGTAGTAGGCTGTCAATGGCCTCTCATGAAGACCAGTGGTGCTTCAATTACAGTAAAAGTTTGCAGTGGTTCTGACCAATGGAAACGGAAGAAGCAGGTGGTCTAACGTGCTAAAATGAATCCACGTTGTGAGCTCAACAGGGTCATGCATGACGATTGAGACAGAAGGTGTGTATTTAGTTTGGAACAGCGTGGAGACATGGGTGGACAGCAGCGAAATGGATTATTCTTCAGGAGTGCTTTGAGAAGTTATCATTGCCATGTTTATGCATTTTTTTCCCCACTGTGAAAACCTTGCCTCTGTTCTCTGTGGGAAGGAGAAAACAAAAACGCTTACAGCCACCTTTCAAGTCTACAGGGAGTGAGTGATAGATATTGGGTAAAGTAATAATGTGAGACTAATGATGCTGTAACTGTGTAATTTATCTTCTCAGGCATTGGTTGCTGCATTTCAGTTCATGCTTTTGTTCTCACATTTATCCATTAATATATTTGCTGCTATGGAAATGTCCATGTTTGAGGTTTGGGTTTTCAAGCCTACAATCATAAAGCTACACTGACGGGGTGAAACACACAGTTTAGTCTACACTCTGTGTGTGTGTGTGTGTGTGTGTGTGTGTGTGTGTGTGTGTGTGTGTGTGTGTGTGTGTGTGTGTGTGTGTGAATGCACACATTACTCAATATGCTGCACTGTGGTTCGAGTCACTCTAAAAGCATTGTTTGGAGCGCGGCTTCTCTAGTCACGACTCTGCTGTGGCTCTGATGTGCTGTCCAGGGCTGCCAACTTTTCAATTTAGTTTGGAGTGAGATAGGGTATCTGTGAAGTCAGTGCATTTAATGAGTAGGCGTTCTGTGCCCACCCTCAACACACCACAGGGGTCCTCAACTCTCAGGAATTTTGTTTATAAAGATCAGCAGCCAAATTCAAAATGTTTAAGCGATTATAGATGAAAAGCCATGTCAATAAGCACGGTCAATAAGCACGGTCAATGACGACTATGTATGGCTGATCAGCATACTGCCAATCTCCACACATTATAGCCCAAATGACGCTGATTAATCACCCTGAATTTACTTTAAAAGTCCTGCGAAGAGACAGGACAAGGAAGCCATCACTCACACACAGACCTGATCTCCTTTCCACTTCCGCCTGCTAAATGGGCACCTGGCGAAACTGTCAATCAGCAAAGTTTTTTTTTATTTCCAACATGAATTAGTTTGGTAATATGTATCAGTGTTTTTCATTACATTGATTTATTTGTGGCGGTCAATCTGGAGTTTGCGAATGGTTTGTATCATGAACGCCTCTGCACGAATCTGTCCAAAACTTATGCATTCAAGTTAACTTTGATAAGTTTATAAGTCTATGTTCTTAACACAACGTTGTCAAGACACAAATCTTTAAATAAGTTATTAGCATGTTTGTAAGGAGCCTAGCTTGTAAGTATAGCTATAAGTTAACATACAGCTTATATACGGTATTATTTAATGTGCCTCCTTTTGTGTGCATAAGAAAATTGAGAAAAATTGTGAATGCAACAAATTCTCTTCAATCATCCATACGTGCCACTTAAATCTGTTCATACAAGACGCCCATTGTCCTTGATATGTATATCATACCATTAGCTAACAGTCATTGTCTGCCAGGTCAACCATCACAACAACAGATCACAGTTTTGTATTACTGTTTCTCAAGCTATGCATTCCAGTGTACATCATGCAGGCTCATTTATGATACAGTTTGGAAAACACAAAGATACTTCATGAAAAGAGGGCGAGAGTAATGTGTAAAGACAGTTTAGGTGATTTTCATTTCCCATTATATTTTAGAACTTAGTGTTAAGCATGTCTGTGAAAAGAACCCATTCTAATACACATGGTGCTTTCCCTGCTGGTAAACTATTGTAAGCGTGACAGGACTATTTGTCCTCCACTGGAGTTGTTAAAGTATAATAATTATATCTCTGGTGCAACATTTGGAAATGAACTTTATGATCTGAAACACCCACCAACGTGACAACATTAATGCTGTGACTGTGTCTACAACTGATTGGTCTGGAAAAGAATAAACTTGTACTATAGGCTTTTGAAATACTTGTAACAGATGATGTGTGAGTGTTAGAGTATGCTCACCTCACAGTATAATTTAATGATGAGGAATATAAAATGAAAATGATGTTGTCTGAGCCACATATTTAGGCTTGAGATGTAACATCTACAGTATGAGTTCTATAATCCAATGCTAATTACTGTAATCTGATTATCATTCTGATTAACAGCATATTCTTCCTTTCCATGCATACTTTCACGCTGAATAGGATAAGTTGTTACAGATAATGGATGGGTGGATGTACACTTTGACTTTTTTCATAATACATATCCAATTAAATCTATCTGAAACCTAAGTGGGATGACGTGGACACCCTTGTTATATGCCCCTTCATTCTTTCCATTGGTTAAATATATCTCTTACTTCTCTATTACTGTCTTCCGCTATCTCTTTCCTATTTTTTCTTTCTATTTCTGTCTGTTCATCTGTCTGTAGTGCGTGGAGCCCCAGATGTCCATTCGGTGGCAGGTCATTACATGACCACGAGTTTCCTAATGAGCCCATTAGCCGCTTGAGGCCATCCCTTCCTCTTACTCACCAACCTTTCCTTTACTTCTGCTCTACTCCTCCACACTTTCCCAGTTAATCAAATCACGTACTTCTTCTAACCCCAAATCACTGAGATCAATTATCCCCCCTTTCTTCATTTCACTTTCTGTCTCTTATTTCTGCTATGTAGAAATGTAACAGCTACGGTGGACTTCGATATGCCATTTGTGCTGTTTAAAAGCCATTTTCTTTTTCATTTCACACACGTATTTGTAAAAAAAAAAAAAAAAAAAAACATTTTCATAAGGTAACTTTTTTTATAAAAAATAACTTTTGTCACATTTGCTGAAACTGTCACCTGACAGTGAGGCAGATTATATGGGAAAAAAATCACGTTCCTGGCAGTCACTGCTCGTGAACTCTGATCAAACTGTAAAAAAAGGCAGCACTGATCAAATATGAATCAAGATTATGTCAGTGGATTGCCTATTTCTCACATGAAATGTTTCAGAAACATATTTTAGTGTACTGTTAAGTTGTAAAATGAGAAGGTTTGTAGGTCTGTGCATGTGGTGGAGATGTGTGAACATTCTGAGTTTAATTATTTATTTATTTTAAATTTGCAGAGAATCTGCGTGTGGCCCTGCTGATTGGTTGTTTTTCTTCTGCCATTAGGAGCACCAGAAGGAGGCAGAGGATGTAATTTTTCTGATGAGCCGATTTATGTAGTAAGACAGAGATCTTCAACAGGGGGTCTGGGACCCTTAGGGGGTCCTCAGAGTTACTGCAGGGGGGAAAATGCAAAATTCAAATGTGTTAACATGAATCCAACATATTATTAGCAAACATGAATCAGCCTATTTGTGAAAAAAAGCATTGATGATAAGCATACTGGCCTATTAGGTAAGGTAGTCACTAAGGTAGCCATCCACAGATACATTTGATCCTGAGGATTCACTGTGCAACTGTTGGATTAATGTATGTTTAACATTAAAACATGATTTATAAAATCATGCCAGCAATTTTTTTTTAATAATAGCATAGTATTCTATGCAAAAAAAGAGTATGTATTAAGACTTTAGGCCACCCTACATGTTATTGTAAGCCCAGTTTAATATGCAACTTAATTTTTATACAATTTAATACAATTTTTGCGATGTAGTAGGGGGTCCCTGCTCCGTCTCTCTTTCAGTTAAGGGGTCCTTGGCTTAAAACGCGTTGAAGACCCCTGTAGTAAGCGATAGTGACAGTTCGAGCAAATATGACAAAAAAGTTATTTTTTTATGAACTGAAGCTTTAAAGCCAAAATTTGGATCAACAGAAAATGTTTGTTTAAAGATGTTGTAGTCTATATTCTTGATGTTGCACTTCCAGGGATTGCTCCGGTGCCGCAGGAAATTCCGCTGGATGTCACTCTTTTCGTGCGGATGTCTGTTACCTTCTGCTTTCTTTGTGTTGGAATTTTCGAACTCCGGTCGATCTATGAGGACTATGGTTAACTGCTCCTCAGATCTCTGCAGGGGAAATCCAGACAGCTAGCTAGACTATCTGTCCAATCTGAGTTTTCTCTCGCACAATTATTTTACAGCGGCTCCATGCGGAGCTTAGCGCCGCCCATGACAATTGTGATTGGTTTAAAGAAATGCCAATTAAAGGTGCTGTAGGTAGGATTGCGAAGATCCAGGACTTAGCCAAAGAAATTGAACATCAACAACTTCTCAGTCCCTCCCCCCTTTCTGCTAAAGCCCATAACGGTCTCCTAACCCCTTCGCCCCACAAGGGAGAATGAATTCGTGTGCATAAGCAGTGATTGACACGCAGTTAGACACCCCCCCCTGGCCATGATTGGTGCGTCTGAACAGGGAGCGGTGGACTTTTGCAAATCGCACTACAGGTTGTAGGTGGTGCCAGAGGAGTCTGATTTGTTTTAAATGACCTGCTTCATGTAGTTCTACTGGAACATAGGGTCAGTTTCAGCAAATATGACAGAAAGTTAGTTTTATAAGTCTTACCTACTGCACCTTTAACCAGTCCTAGTTCTATCCATCCCAGAATGCTGTGTGGAGTAGCCACACCCTCCTCCGCTCTGCAGCGTGTGGATGGTCTGGCAAACCCAAACTACAGATGTTGTAACACGCCAGTAAGCAGGAACAAAAGTGAGCCTGCCTCGATCATCCCCCAGTGCTGGAAGAAGTATTCAGATATTTTACTTAGCAATACCACAGTGTAGGAATAGCCGACTCTGTTACAAGTAAAAATCCTGCATTCAAAATGTTACTTAAGTAAAAGTACTCATGATGTAGAATGGCCCATTTTAGAATAAAGTATGCTATATTATTGGATTATAATTATAGATAGATGGATGTACGTATCACCTTGATGTTGCAGTTGATAAAGGTGGTGCTTATTTTAATCCCTTTATATACTGCTGTGTAGCTTAATCTGTAACAATATATCAAACCAGTGTTATGGTCTGATAAAAGCTTGAATTATTAGAAAGAAACTGCTGGATAGTTTTCTGTTCGTTGAAAGTAGACTCAGCAGCTGTTTACCTTTTATTCAGTATTTTCCCACATTTATGTTTCTTATTCACGGTGTAACGTTTTCTCATTTCTGAAGCTGGAGGCTGGTAAAGGGGCTGATTTATTAACACCAGACTTCCTCATCAGCCTAATGCTATGACCTAATGACAAATTAATAGGCTTTGGCATCATCTATAATTACCTATTAGTCTTTTAATTACAGACGGTGCAGTTAATTGAAGACTATGTATATTTTAAGGGCAGTGTTTCTACGCAGAAAAGTGTGGATATGAGTGGAAATTACATGTAGATCGCTATTGTATTTCTACCAGAATATTTCAGTGTTTCTGTTTTCAGCCTGGGAATTTTGATATTAAGGGGAAAAAGCCAGTCATGGTGATGGCAGCTCTTTAAAGGCAGTATTTTTGGGTGCTCTATTAATAGCACACGCCGGTGTTCATTTCAGGGCTGTGTATCTTTTTAGACACCATTTTATGCACCAAGATTTTCTTTTGTCTAGGTTTTATCACACTCACATAAGCAAGATAACATGTATGATACCATAACAAATGATGTCTGAAAAATCACACATAACACAACTTGACTACCCCATCCATGAGGCTAATGAGGGTGAGTTATGTGATCAGTTGAAATGTTGTGGAGAAGTTTAGGACTCCTACACATAGATACAGTTATACAACAGCTAACTGCAACCACACAGAGAGATTGGCCAACAAACATCCCGCAGGTTTCTATCTATAACTGCAGTAAATACCCGGGGTGCCACCAGCTCCCACTAAAAATGTATTGGCCACCCCAGCCAACCTTTTTTAAGTTTATATGTTGCCATTACGTAATCAACAGAATCTTCTTAAACTTAAAGTGACTATATGCAACTTTTAAATTTTTCTGAAGCTCTGTCATTTTTTATACAATGGTCTTAAATGACCTGTAACAGCAAACGAGACTAACAGTAAATAGAACGCCATTTTTATATTGTTTTTATTCATGCCTCTGCCCGGGTTCGATTTTTCCCGCGCAGGTAGACGACGCTACAGTAACACATTCTGATTTCTTTGTTATACCGAAAAAGCCTGTTTTACTATCCAGCCTTTTGAGCCAGGTAAAAGGAAGCAGGAGATTTCTTTATATAGGCCTAATTGTATTTTAATGTTATTTTAGAAGTTATCTGCTGTAGTTATGGCTGATACTGGGGCAGGACCACCACAGAAAAGAAGGAAATTAAACAAAGAACAACTAAAAGCTAAAAGGGAACGGTAAGGGGAAGACAATGGTGATAACGTGAGTCAACTTCGGGAGGGCTATCAACAGATGGAGTCAATTAAGGGATTTGTAAATGATTCAAAACCCACCCCGAATTGGCCCTCAGGTATGTAATATGTCAATTTCATTCATAAAATAACTTTACAATGCGGTTGTACGTCAGTAGCCGACATATACGTCCCCCGCGTAGGTTTCCCCTTTACTCCGTGTAGGCAGTGCCCAGGAGACGAACTGGCACCTCTCCAGCTACCAGTACACACTCTTCAGTCCACATGGGGACTTGAACCAGCAACCCTCTGGTTCTTAACCAGACTCCCTATGGGCTGAGCTTCTGCCACCACCCCTACCTGTGTAAAGCGTCATTTCATGAAATGCACTATATGAATCTAAGTTATTATTACGTTGGTTGCTACAACAACTTCTTAATACTTTGGCTCGTGACACAGTGACAGTGATACCCGGTTTATCTCACGAGACATCCAAAGTAGGCTAAGTTACCGTATGCAACACTTGAAATGCAACGGTGCATCTGTAACTTATTCTCTTATTGTAAATGAATGATTTTCTGTCTGAGCAAAACATTCATCGCAACTATATGACCTCCCCATAACGCTAACAAAGGTAATACAGTGGGCAATACAGCACTGTAAAGAAAAGACCTTTACGACAGCAGGTAAAAATACTACCCGCTTTGATCCAAAGCGGCCGCTACAATCAACACAAACTGAAAGTTACATTTAGCCACTTTAACATTTGAAATTTTTTTTTAATCATATGCTTGTTTGGTGTCTTAATAACAGTCAGATGAGAATTCTTAAGGCTGGAAGCAAGAGAGCCATGCACCCAAATGATCCCACTGCATACATTTGAAATATTTTGAAACAGCTCACCAGCATATAGAATGGTGCCATGTCTATAGATTGCAATGATAGAAATACAGAAGTACTGCTCTAAATCTAAAAAATTTACTGCAGATGCAACTGTAGTGTATAATGATGACATGTGTTTAACTGAAATTAAAACAGTTTTATACATTCTACAGTAAAGATATTAAAATTTTATTGATTTAGGCCAATACGTACGGTAGCCTTGAGGTGCAAAACAACTGTTGTTTTATTGTTGTTTTTTTTCTAAATGTTGTTGTGATTTTCCAGATGACTATGGGTAGGCTACATATCAGGTGAATTTTCCATCTGCAAGCAAATGACCTGAAGCAGAAGATGACGACACGGGGCGATGACAGACTCTATGAGCGCTCTCTCTCTCTCTCTCTCTCTCTCTCTCTCTCTCTCTCTCTCACACACACACACACACACACACACACACACACACACACACACACACACACGTTCACACACTTTGCACAAAGCACATAATAAAGGTTCAAGAGGGCCGCATTGCCATTTCCTTGAGGGGGTCATGTGGGCATCCTGCAGGATTTGTACAATGGCTCACAGCTATTTGTCTCATGAAAGTAACCAAATACAAACATCAGAGAGGAAACTATAGCTACAGTATAGCTCTATGTAATTAGAAAACAGCTTCACAGTCTGGGGGTGTGGATCCTGGTGGAATCACTTGACTGAGTGGAGATTTGTGATACTGATTTTTGATATCAAATAATTAAAATGGTTGTGGCTGTTTAGTTCAGTTGGTAGAGCGGGCACACATGTGCAGAGATTTATTCCTCAATGCAGAAGGTCCAGGGCTCGAATCTGACCTGTGATGGTTTTCCTGCATGTCTTCCCCCGTCTCTCTCCCCTTTCAAATAAAAAAAGGTTTGCAATATACTGTGTGTCATACAATGTCTTGTACATACAAGTTCAAATTTTAAGAAGGTATTGTGTGTGAAAAACGTGTTAATGTTTTGAGTTAATATTTGAGAATGTCGGCTGATTCTGATGGTCTCAGACACTAAAGACTCCCGGGGCTTAGCCAAACTGGGACTGTGCCGACCGCCATCTACTGTAGGTAATACACTAATTATGGATAAGTACCTCATACAGCCCCACTTTAAAATATCCAAACTATCCCTTTAAGGAAGAACTGAGCATATCTGTGAGTCTGAAGACTGGAAACCATTTTTTGGGATCTCCTACTCTTGTAAATTGAACGCTTTTGGTTATATGAATTGGTTTTCCTTCACTTAGCACTTTCCCTACATGAAGCACATTATACATACAGTACGTTATGAATGCACATTAACAGTTTCTCCAGGCTGCTCCACCACGGTCTTATTTGTTTACCAAAGTCAGTGTTTCTTGCAGGGTTTGACAGTGGAGGCGCCCCGCCTCATCTAAATACATTGATAATGAGATGATATGCCTCAGGATCAGTCTCATGTTGGGCTCTAATTAAAACTAACACAGTTTCATTCCACACTGCCCTGTTACCAGGTCTAGTACTTTGACGGGGACGGATGTGATTCTGTCTGTTCTGGAGAGAAACGATTGATCTACTGATGATGATAGATAATGAACTCTGCTCTCACAGCAGTCACTCTTTTATTGCATCAAATCACAGTGGCCCACAGGGTTCAATTCAATTTACATGGTCCTGTCTGTACACGAGGAAGGAAAGAACTGGCTGTTATAATCTTTGAATGTCAGCATATCTTTAGGAAAATGAACTAGTCCCAGTAGTTCTCACATCTTTCCACCTGTACAATGTGTGCTGTAATATCTCAACCTTGAAGTGGAAGCGTTAAGGGATCAGTCAGGATTAGTACAGTATGTGGGGACATCATGTAGCTTATAACTGCTTTACCCTCGAACCTTTGCAGACTGTGAAATAATTTCACACAGGAAAATGAAATTGACTGAAATCACAGATGGCCCCGATCAAACTATATAAGGCCACTAATAAAAGTCATCACTGGATGATGTAGCAAAGTGAAACTTTCAGAAAATGAATTCACAACCTTTTCCATAAATTCAAATACTTACACATACACATCAGGTCTAGAAGCAAATCAATTACATGCCAATACAAAATGGCTGTAACTACACACCTCAGTCTGATCAGAAAAAAAACCTCTGAACCTCTGTATAAATGTTGGCATTTTAGTATCTTAGTGTATATATGCCTCCCACACAGACTATGTTAATACTTGTGAATGCTTATGAATACACAGACCAAACCCACAATTCCATACCACACCATATCATATCATACCATAGCATACCATCGTACACAGAATCTTAAATCAAATTTTACTTTATCATCCAAAAGAGGAAATTCAGGAGCATAAAGGAGTGGAAACAAAAGGAACAGTACAGAAAATACACAGAATATACATACGGTAAAACGATAACTACCTCGCCATACTGTCCCATGCCATACCGTAAAGTACCAAAACATAACATACCATACTACACCACACTATACTATATTACACTATACAATACCGTACCATACTGTACATACAACATATACTATACTACACAAAAACTGTACCATAGAATTCCTCACTGTAGCAATTAAAAAAAAAAAATTAAAAAAAAAACATTCCTCCTGGCAGTATTTAAAATTCACCTACCAACCAAATATTGCAGAGTATGTCCATATCTGGTTGATTAGACTTGTTTTGATTGAAGAATAGCACCGCTAATGAAGCTCTGCTAATTTGTGGACAAACATGTTGCATTTCCTATAATGTTCTCATAATAAAAAGCAAATCACACAAAAGAAAAAAAAACTATTGCATAGTACAAGAATCTTAGGCAGGTCTCAATCTGTGAAAAATAATCCTTTCTTTAAATACCTCGGGAAAACGCCCTCCGACAAAGTGTTGGAACTGCAGTTATGGGACAGAGCAGTTAGTTGTGTATAATTTGGGTACAATCTGGTTCTCTAGTGTAAAGCTGTTAATGTGAAGCAGCAGCAGGGAATGTTTGGTTTGTCACAGTATATGATATCATGATATTCAGCTGAGCTGAGAATAACCATAGATAAAATAACCAGATGGGAATATGTATTTTTGGCAACTTTCAAATTAAAAGTAACGTACTTCATCGCCAAACCTGTTAATCTTAACTGATAGTTAACTAATTTATATTGTCTTGTCACAGTTTATATCAGCAAGTCACCCAACACAACTAACAAGATGCAGGGAGGGCTTCTTTCCAATGCTCATCAAAACCACTGGTACTCCCCAGTCAATAGTAATCCTGTGTAAATAGGTGTTAAGGCAGACTATAATAATCATAAGAAAAAGAGGGCGAGAAAGAAGAAATCAATAGTGCCAAGGTGACAAAAAGCTCAGCAACAGATATGTGCAGAGAGAGAATCTCTGTTATGTAGGACTAATTACGGTAACGTAATTTAATTGTGATGAGTCATAATTTTTCAGTATGTTAGACCAAAAAACAAAACATTGGAGTAACCAGGACCTATGAATTCTGGATGATGTGTTATTTAGGCATTAAGATGGCAGAGTAGGGATTTCCGGCACAACTTTACCTACTTCTAAGGTGCAATGAGAAGGGAAAAAGTCTGGCTTGTAGCCTTCCTGCTGATGACCCTGGTGAATGCTACAAAACGCTTTGGTCTAAAAATAATGTTGTTCTGTATACTAGTGTTGCTGGAGTTTCACCTCGTCAGACATTACCATGGCAGTGTAGATGGAGGGATGCTGGCACAATGATCTGACTGAGCTGTGGGGCGAGGGTCAGTGTCAGTGGATTTGGGGTAACTGCGGGACACAAGACAGGTAGGGGCAAAGGGGTGGGGGGGTCTGTGTTTGGGTTTGAATACATCGTTTTAATACGTGTCATTGTTCATGATAAAATGTGATGTAAAGTTTTTCTTTAATTAGCTTTTTGAATACACACAAGGCAGACTGTGTTACTCATGCAATATGGCCCAACCAATGGGCTGCAAGCATACATGCATGTGTACAGAAATGCATATTTGTGAAATATTATAATCAAGATATCACTTAAAAACTTGTTTATGACTCAGCATCACATTTCTGAATACCACATAGCACTCATATGCCACATATTTACAAGTAATAAAAAAGTATCTATTTGAGATATCTAGTGTATTTGGGTTTTACTGCAGCTATGTGTCTGAACCCCATAAAACAGACAAAACGCTTCTACTGTGTCATCGGTCATTTGGGGGAGCTGATCTGAGGCTATAGCCAGAGTCAGCTGTATGACCAGCGTGGAAGCTGTGACTCACACACACCCCTGCGGGCTTAACCATCCGGTCAGGAGGGGCAACCCCTCTATCTTTCTTTGGCCAACACACACACACACACACACACACACACACACACACACACACACACACACACACACACACACACACACACACACACACACACACACACACACACACGTCCAGGGCTTAGAAAACCTGGGTTTTGTACAGCCTGTCTCTAAAATTGGTTTCCATTAGCTCCACTGTGATTATTAACTTTCCATTGATGCAACAGCATAGTCAGACGCACAGTGACGTCAAGCAGTGTCCTTGACGGAGAAGCAAAACCCAGTCACCTGCTGAGGAGTTCAACAAGTGTGTGTGTGTGTGTGTGTGTGTGTGTGTGTGTGTGTGTGTGTGTGTGCACAAGACAGAGAGCGGAAGAGAAGGAGACAATGTGTGTGTGTGTGTGTGTGTGTGTGTGGCGAGATAAAAAGAGAAGAGCGTACTTACTGCACAGAGCAATGATGTGGCTGCTGTCTTCGTGGACAAATTTCTTAGTCACTGCTTCCTCCATGATCTGCTTCACCTGCACACAAAAGCAGAAAAGAGCCACAGTTTGTATGTGAAATAGTTGTCATCGTCGTCTTTACATTAGCTGCCGTTATTGCTTCCCTGTACAGGAAATGCTGTAGTCATCACTATTATCACAGTCAAGGTGATCAGCATCAGTCATGCATCGGCCATAATAAGATAAAAGGTGTCACAGAAAATCTGAAAACACAACTCATGAACTCTACATGATCACTACAGTAATAATCTGCACTTTTGCTCTTTACTTTGACACCAAATCCTCCGCCATCGTCTTGTCGGTCTCGTCTCAGTGACAAGTGAAAAGCAAAACGACGGTGGGGGCAGCATGTAATGTAATCGGAGTATGCCCAGACACCGTGTAACACCTGTAACACCGACTAGCGCAGCAAGCCTATCAGATAGCATTTGTTATTACTGTCAATAACCACAGCCGACAAAGCTACCAAATTATTTGTACTTGGTTATCTCCAACTACCCGATTACAAAAACATAACTCATATGTGCTCATATTATGCTTTTTGGCATTTTCCCTTTACTTTATTGTGTTATACATCTTTTTTGTGCATGTAATAGGCTTCCAAAGTGAAAAAGCCTAAAGTCCACCCCAAAGGGACTTACCATCTCCAATAGAAAACACTGTTCACAAACTGCTCCAAACAGCTCTATTGTAGTCCAGCCTTTACTTCCGTGACAAACGTGCGTCACTTTGTAACACACGTTATAATGCTCACCTAGCTGCTAGCGCGGCACGCCCTCATACTCTGCTTCTGACTGGCTAGTAGTCCTTACCTAGGTACTGCGCATGTGCGACTCCCAACATTGATGAAACAGAAGTGAGATGCCTCACTCTGTAGCTAAAACAGAGAGCTCAAAACACAGGGTGAAAAGAGGAGCTGCAGCAATGTGTAGTGCAACAAATTTTCTTTTTGAAAATGAAACCATGTAAACCTATTCTGATATAACCTCTAAATACAATTATGAACCTGGAAATGAGCATAATATGAGCACTTTAAAGAATTATGCAGTCTCCTCTCCTCTAACAGTGTGACAGCTACTAATACAGCTCTGGCAGTCTCGCCCAAACATTCGCACCACTGACTTCCAATTAATACCATGTCATCCCGGAAACATTCAAATGAGTCTTTTCTGCTGCTATCTATCGTGTCTCTGGGGAGGAGAGCCTGAGTGAGTTCAACAACACTGAGTCAGTCTGGTGTTCGCTTGTCTAAGTTTGCTCTCTCTGTAGAATTAATTGTCGTTGGTAATTAATCCAGGACCTGTCTGACACCTCTGCCTTGTTTGGGTCTAATTGATAAACAGGAAGAATTTAATTGCTTGGTTGTGTGATAATGAAGCTTTAACTACGGTATCACTTGGTTCAAACTTTTCCCCTGTATTATGGAGGTGTGGGAGGTCGTAGAGCTGTCATGTCTGAGGGATGGAGCTTCATCATCCTCACCACCAGGTTGAGGTTCAGCCTTCATCAAGTCCACAATTCCATTTTTTTTTTGTTTTTGTGGCCTGGGCCAAATCACCCATTTTGTACAGCTGGCGAAAGCACTGACATAGACAACCGTTTTGTCATAAAGAACGCTGGTGTTCACCTTGCTTTTCAGTGTTGAGCTTTTCTGTTTGCAAGTTGCTCACTGATTTCCTCCACTGCTGTAGTGACTGCAATCAATAAGTCCTCAAAGCTTAATGCCAACATTTGTAACCAAATAGTTTCAGGAGCTAGTCAACCACAGAAACTCACAAAGGAACTAAAATCACATTCCTGTTTGCATTTCCATCACATCTGAACAGCTGTGAAAATGAAGGATGCAGTGATCCAATTTCTTCTCCTTTTTTTTGTCCATGGCATTGCTTTCCTTGACCTGGGACGCTACATGTTTTTTTGGACATGTCTACCAGCCCTGCCTAACTATTTTGCATATTAAGAACAGATCACAATGCGGGCAGAATTTAGATACCGAGGACGCTCAGTAATGTCGGGTGTAAATGTATGAATGCCAGCTTTGACGACAGAAGCCCTGCTATGGTGTCCTTGAGCAAGACTGAATCCCTACCATCTCCATGTGGCTGTTATAATGCATATCTGGCCCTGACCTCCCATCTACCTGCAGAGGAGGGAATTTTACCTCATAGTGGGCTATTATAAAAGGCAATTGGATTTAAGTGGCTTGCTCTTTGTTATGCCTCCCTTTTTTGTATTCTCATTATTTATACAATGTCACACAACTAGCAACACCAAGTCTGTAGTCTCTCTCGCATTGCCAGACTTTCCTCCACAGCGCTGTGGAGGAGGATCTGGCTAGTCCACACAGCATTCCGGGATGGGAGGAAAAAACGTGCTCTGGTTTATTGGCATTTCTTTAAACCAAGCCTTACAATTCAATTACAATAGTAAAATCAAGGAGTAAGTAAAATCAAGGTGTTCAACTTGTTTAAAAAAAACAAAAACATTTAAGTCAATACAATCAAGGCGGCTATGGTGAAAGTTATGTAGGGTATGCAAATCTAAACAGATGTGAAATAATCTAAATGTCAAACTACCACACACTAACCAATGTTAAATGCTTAATCTTAATTGCTCTAGTATTTCAATTTAATATCAATATACAAAGAGACCTGGCCCCCCAACTACTACAAAGGTTTAATTAATGGAAGATGTACATATAACTATATAAATAAGTCATGATCCCATGCTAAACATCTGCTGGACAATCACCATCAGAGTGAACTCTCTGGATAACTGCTGCCTTTAAATGCCCTCATACAGAGCCTCTGACTGACCACATTGTCCGCTGAGATGTGCAAATAGATCCATATATTTACCTACAGCTATAGCTCTACCCAGTGAATCAGAGTAAAGTGATAAACAGCGGTCGGTCAGAGTGGTCGATACCTTCACTTGGGTGTGAGTGACTGAAATGGAATCGATTGTGTTTGGTAATGACCCAGTTTTATTAATGCTGGCTGTCAGGGATTACATTTGATTTCAAGTTTGGTATGCTCCTCAATACATGATTAAGTATATTAGGATGTATTAGCATTAGAATCCATTTATTATAAGCTGTACACCGAAAGCAGCAGATACAGAAAATCAAGTACTTCCTGGGGATTTATGCTATATTCATCTAAATGTGTTGGTACAAGGCATAATAAAGTACTACTGTAGTTTTAAACATTTAAACATCTTAGGAAGTAGACCTCCTAAACACTAATCTAAATTCCCACTGTTTCGAAGGGCTGTTACATACTAAATGGAACCAAATGTTTCACTGAAAGATCATATCAGGTTAAAAACAATTAGGGGCTAAATGCTTGTGACAGCATTAACCTATAGTAGAGTGTTGGGTTTAGGCACGATTGGGTGGTTGGGTTAAAATAAGGACCTAGACAAACAGTCACAAAGATTTCCGCTATCTTAGTATGTAATGGCTTTCATTTCATCATATTTGTCTCAGTAATCTCTCCCAGGTAAGAGAGCAACCCTGTCTTTTACATGATTAAATTTGCGTCAGAAAATTCATTTTTTTAAAAGAAACATCTGAACATTTTGAACATTATGCCATCCAGATTACATTTAATATGAACATACTAAAGAAGTGTTTTATAGTGATGTATCTGCAGAGTCGCAAAATGTTCATACTAAACATGTTCATACTAAACCTTCAGTGACAATGTATTTCCCTTTTTTGTTTGTATAATTAACATTGTTATTGCTATGTTTAGCGACTCAATGCATCTGCACTTGGTTAAGGAACTACAGTAGACTTTGTTATTTACCTATATGGCTGCCGCCACTGAGGTTTGTAGGATTATTGAAGGATCCAGAGGACTGATCATTCAGGCACCGGAAAACAACATGGTGACAGCCACACACATACACACACTTGCATTTATTTACTTTTCCTTATAGAGGACTTTCATTAACAGCTGCAGCAAACCAAGCATCAAGTTCCAGAGATGACACTAAAATAACAAGATGTAGTTGGTCAAACAGCTAAGTGGAGCTGGCTAATGTTGAGAAACTTCTAAGAATCCTGAAGCTAATGGTTTCTGAGAGGAACAGAGGGAAGAGCTCATTAGCCAACTGGCAGTTACATAAGGACACATTTGCTTTTCCCTTCATCTCATGTTCATGACTGGGGGCAAACAACAGACCATCAACAGGGTGTTCCCTGTGGCCACAAAGGTGGACTGTTTTCCTAACACTAATAAGATGTGCAATCTCCCTGGGAAAGAAAATACTGAAAATTGGAAATACGGGAAATGTGCAACAGACTGTCGAATACAGACCGTTTGTCATTCGTCTAGGCCACTATTTAGGATTATGGGAGGGGATTACAATCAGGCCTGATAATTAAATCTGAGCAACTTTAGAGAAAAGGGCTAGCCTGGGAAAACCCTGACGAACTTTCTGCAAATTTGAGATTTGCTCTGTAAGTCAGTCTGGCCAAGAGCCCATTTCCAATTTTTCCAAATCGAGGCACCAATCACAACCGTTGAGGCGGGCTTTACACGATGACAATAGCACAGCGACGGCAAGCAGCTTTTTCTTTACATTCAACATAACGGCCACCAAAGCGCAGTAACCCGTTGATGCCGCTGTAGCTGCTGTCACCCGGATCGTTGGTCTGATTGGTTGAAGGACTATCCAATTGCACCCAGAGGCATTTGAGCGGCGTCCGTTGGTGACGCCCCTGTGGAAATGGGCTGTGAATGACCGTTCCCCAGACCCACTCTCAGTTACAACTGAGAAGGGTCTGGTGTCAACCAGGCTAGAAAAGGGCACTAGCCTGTTTGGTTTGTGAAAAATTAAATCTTGCATTTCGAACTAATGCATTGCTTATATCTTTATTTTGTAGTTCCCCTCTTTCAAGTACTTAAAAATACAGTTTAACCCTCCTGTTTTCCTCGGGTCAAATTTGACCCATTTTCAAAACGTTTCTATATCAGAAATTTGAGTTTCTTTCAAACAAATTGTCAAAAACAATAACGTGGATGGTTCTGTACAACGTTCTTCACGAGTAAGTAATCAGTTCACTACATTTATTTAATTTGGGTGTTTTATTCAATTTATGGCATTTGAAAAAAAAAAATGACAAAAGAACATTGAAAAAAGTGACAAAAATGTCGGAAAAAACAACAACAAAAACGTATCTGACAACATTATGGAAAGGATTTCTAAGGAGGTCAACCTTTCTGTTATAGAGTAAGATCCTTTTTTAAAACATAAGAACAGCCGCGAAATTACATTCGCTTAACCCACCAGACTGTCAGACTTTACTGACATCGTAAAATACACTTCATTCAAAGTCGAAAGAAACAAAATAAAACTATGAAAAGCCGTTTTGGGTCGTCTTTCCACTTTTCCAACCATCACAACTCTAGTTTTGATTGAAATAACCACATAGTTTACCGATTTACATGTGAAAATATGTTGGCTCTATACACACTAAAAGTCTTGCTTTTTTAAATGGAGTCTGGTGGGTTTAGCGCTAGCGACTTCAGAGCTGTTTCTGGTTAAACAGAAAGGTCTCAAAGAGGTTTTAAAGGTCTATCTCTGAAGGGATCCTTTCCATAATGTTGTAAGACAAAATTAATCTGAACCTGTCAGTGGCAAACAAGCACTTTTGTGAAGTTAACTACAAGCTAGACAATTGCCCTATTAACTTACATTGTAGCTTGTTTTGCCGCTGTCGACTGCAGCAATCTTGCTTAATTGTCTTTAGGGTATTGTGTACCTGTCTCTGTGTGCTGCAGTGCCTTCCCTTCCTCTTAGTCTGAGGAACTGCAATATAATATGTTTCCATCCTAATCAGCTATAGTTAGGCCACAGCAGAGACACAGTCATTAATGAGGTAATTATTCATTCCCGAGTAGGGTTGGTGGATGAGGAGGGCTGCGACCAGCTGCAGTTTTCACACAAAAAGTGGATTTTCTAACATTTACAGATTACACACTGCAACCCTGCAATCATTTCCTCTCCTTAAACGGGGGCTGTAATAGAAATACTGAAAAAACAGCAACACAGCTCTCAAAAACTCTTGTCAGATTACAACACACACAGAGGGGGTGTGACTTTATTCTCTGCTGAGAATGCCACTACTCCCCTTTGTCTTTACATAAAAAAAAAAACATTTGTGTGCATATATATATATATATATATATATATATATGTTCTGAATGTGGAGTACAGCTTCTTTAAAAGTGCCATATCCTGTGTCGAATCAATTTATCCACTTTTCGGTTGGAGGAAAATAAAGCGAAAATTAAAGCTATAGTGGGTATTGGTCTTCCCCATGAGGAATGACTTTATATATATATATATATATATATATATATATGTCATAGGTAATGACAACAATACTGTTGGGGCATCCACATGACACAAGCCTTCTGTGATCGCGCTTCACCCCCACCCCTCCTTCACACAGTTCCTATGTAGCCAAGGAGGATTAAAAAAAAACATGATGAAGTCTTCAGAAGAGGTCATTATCTTTACTCGAGTTTCTGCGCGAGTAAGTCGCCGGACGACACCATGTTGTAAACATAGCCGTGCTGAGAAATACAGAGAGTGTTTTGTGAAGCTGGTAGTCTTAATTAGATTTATATCAACTCATTTGGCAATGGCTTGAATGTAACGTTCATTAATATCAAAAAAGCTACGCACTAAAGCTTCAACATTTAACCTCAGAGTACAAAATATCAAGTGGATATCAATGCAGTTTAGAACGATTGGCTCTTGGTGCAGAAGTCATAAAATAAAATGGTGGCAGGAAGAAATGATTCTGTCCTGCAGGAGGTGTCAGGCTGAGGGAGAAGTTATCCAACACTCTGCTGCAAAACAACAGATTATTTCTTCAGGGAAGAGGCAACTTAATGCGGTTTAGCTGCGAGTTGCAATATGGCAACCAAGGCAGCACACTGTAGTAAACAAAGGAAATAGTATTAGAAAAATGGAAGCCTATGGCAGCCACTTCAAACACCATACTCAGAGTATTGATGTTGACTGGACCAGAATAGATTTACTGAGCTTCAAGTCTACTTTCTATTTCTCAGACCAGCTGTAAAATGGTTGCCTCAGATGTCTGAGGAAAAATAGGTGCAGAGAATAACTTTAAATTAAAACGCCTTACACAACAAACAAAGCTACATATTTTCCGCTCAATACTCACTATTGGGAAGAATATTATTACATTTGCATTAACATGGTCTACAGTAACAGTCTACTGATCCATTCCTCTGCTTAAAAAAAACAACTATACACGCCAATATGCTTCAAACTAATTTCTTGTTGTATTGTCTAACAGTGTGAGACAATTTTTGTAACTTTTCAAAACCAACAATCTGACAATCATGCCCAGGTGTGAAAAGGATGCAACGTTTAAACTTTTCTCTCAAGTGTACACTCAAGTGCAACATCATGTGCCTTCACGAAGGCTATGGACAAATTATGAGCTATTGGGCCCCTGGGTCATTTGTAGTCATTTTATTTCTCTTAAGGCGGGACACGGCAGGCAAAAACATCGTCGTTTTTTCTCCACTGGTCAATTTTGAGATTTTGGGCTATTTGTCTTCAATAACATGTATTCTTTCAGAATTGTGGTGAAAAAAAGTACACAATACACATTTAGGTCTTTATTTTACTATACTTTGTCTGTTTGCGTCTGTAGATTTCACCTAAATTCAACAAAAGTTGGCGTTCTAAATCATCGCGCTGCTCCGCGATCGCTGTCTGCACCCTGTCATGACATATACCGTTGGAAAGCTCCCTCTCTCCTGTACAATGCTGTCAGATCCAAATGTGGTCATTTCCTTTTTATCAGCAACCAATATTCTCTCTCTCTCTCTCTCTCATTTTTCCAAGGTGTAAATCTCTTAGTGAAGATAGTTTTTCCCAGTGGAGGAGGAAGTGTATCTCTGTCTGACCCAGTTGGTGGTCACTGAGCCTGTCTCTCTCTCTGACCTGTCTGTCTGACCCAGTTGGTGGTCACTGAGCCTGTATTTAGTCAGTATCCGTCTCTTCTTTGTATCTCTGACAGTGTGAAGATACTCTGTCAAATAACAATTTAGTCTACTTTGTTTGCTTTCTCCAATGTTCTAAATATTGGTCTTTTTAATGATCACCATAACAAGCTCATCCCTGTGTATCACCGGATGTCCATTGACAGTGCAGCATGGAGGCACTCAGAATGCCAACGCATGCCTCAACTTGGTTATATGGGCCCAATGTCTTTGTGGGGAAAAGCAGGGTTGAGGCTGCAGCCAGTATGGCTATTTCTACATTCAATGAGGGTGCCTCTGCCATGCTGGCTGTGATGGAGAAATTGTGGCTTCAGAGCACAGCCTGTCAATGCAATGAAGGATGACGACATGGTTAGGATCTCAAAAGCCAATAGTGTCCATTCCGCCAGTGCAAAGTGGAGCCTTAAAAGTGTAAGCACAGCCAAAAAAGTGAAAAGACACCAGCAGGAGATGGAGGAAGGCCCTACATATGGTACTGGCATGGATATGTAGACTGTAAACTAACTTGGGGGAACTAGGCTGTGTAATGGTTGTGTTCTGTCAGTTCGAAGTTTGTGATGTAATGGTCTTCAGTTGAAGGCCATGTTGATGTGTTGTTTTGGATGTTATGATCAGTGATGGATGAAGCAATAATGAGTTTTGGATGTTAAACAGTGTGATACATGGATTTTACTTGGACCTAAAGCATATTTTGTCTGTAATTCATGGCTTTCAATAGAAATTAGTGGAATTTTGCCATCAAAATCTCAAAATGAGTTTTTTCTCACACTCCGCGTGATGATTTTCCACTTCTGTAGCACCTACATACACCACACTTTACGGTCTTATTCCTAACTATATTGTGAAGGTTTGTCCAGAGGGATTTGTTGATATATCATTCTTGGCCCGATTTATGTGACATTTTATGCCTAAAAATAGTGCAGACATTTTTTTTTTTAAGGCTATTGGCAGTATTTTCTGATTTACTGGGTAACAAAAGGAGAAATTCATAATCCCCTCTGGTAATGTCTTTTCATTGAATATATCAACAAAATGCAAAAATAATTTTGAACCTTGTTTTTTTTCAATGGTCAGATTCGTCATGTCAAAATATATGCAAATTAGCGCATATTTAATTAGATATAGCCTGATTAGCATATTTAAACATAAAATTACAGAAAACTTGCAATACATATTTTTCTCCTATTCATGCGAGTAATCAACTGGTAAAGTTTCATGGTGATATCTGTAAGCAAGGGCGTAAATCCCAGGGGGTCAGGACCCCCCCTATCTAATGGTTCCCCCCCCCCCCCCTAGAAATATCATTAAAACAATGCTGTGTATTGTAAATAACATAATGATGTATACTTAAAATATCTGTGTAAGTAGTAAAACAAACCCCAAAAAATGCTTTTTATGTTTAGAAACATTTTGAGTCCCCCCTCCCTTGCCTCACAGTGGTTTGGTCCACTGCCTGCTGTAAGTTAGGATCTGCACTCAGTCACATCGGTAGTGACAGGAATGTAGTAAGTAGGCGGTTCAAGGCTATTTTATTCACATTAAACATCGGATGAGGTTGTTCTTTTCTCAAATAGAAATGATGCTGAGCAATTAACGAATTAGTCATGACAAAAAGTTTGCTATGTTAGTTTAATATAATGTAACGTTACCTAGCTTATTTAATAGCTTGCTGGATAGAAATGCACCCACTACAACTAACGTTATCACAGCGATAAGCCTAACGTTATGTGTGTGACCTGATATTAGGGTTAATATTGAAGATCTACAGTTGTGTTTTGCTGAATATGAAGTTAAGTGGTTGATCAGTTAAATATATATCCTCTGTCCCAGACAAAACCTAATATTTATGTGGAGGACGCAAGATCATTTTAGAATTAAAAAATGGCCGCGTGGTGAACCTATGAAACTAACTCATTTAGACATCTGACGTTAAAGATTTGTGTTGTTGTTGCCCAGATAAAATGACCTGAACATGACCATGATCCTTTTTCAGTACACCAAAACGCCAAGTAAGACCAATAAGTCCTCATATCAAGACAATTTGGTAACATCTTTATAAGAATGGGTGCTTATGGAAATACTAACATCACTATGTTACAGGCAAAGGAGACAGAAAGAACTGAGGAACAGGGAGACCAGGGACAGTCAGGTGTAGAGTCTCAGGTAAGTGTGTTGAGCTCAGTTCATATTTTTGGACGTGTGTGTCTGTCAGGGTTAGCAGATGAGCTTTACTAGTGGCTCACTAATTTACATTATGAGCAGCTAATTTAACAAGTGTACAAAAGCAATGCTTCTCCGGGAACCATCACCTTATCGTGGTGGAGAGGTTTGTGTGTCCCTATGAACCTGAGGGCTGTGTTGTCTGGAGCTTTGTGCTCCTGGTAGGGTCTCCCAAGGCAAAGTGGTCTCAGGTGAGGGGCCAGACAAAGAATGGTTCAAAAAATCCTATGAAAAATCGAGGAAGGGATGAAGTGACCCTGCCCGGAGGAAGCCCGGGGCCCCCCGTCTGGAGCCAGGCCCAGATGGAGGGCTCGTCAGCGGCGTCTGGTGGCCGGGTTTGCCACGGAGCCCGGTCGGGCACAGCCCGAAAAAGCTACGTGGCGGACATCCCTCCATCCCATGGGCCCACCACCTGTGGGAGGAACCGCTGGGGGTCGGGTGCGCTGCCACATGGGTGGCAGTGAAGGTCAGGGGCCTCGACGGACCAGACCCGGGCAGCAGAGGCTGGCTCTGGGGGACGTGGAATGTCACCTCTCTGTGGGGGAAGGAGCCGGGAACTTGTGCGGGAGGTGGAGCGCTACCGGTTAGATCTGGTGGGGCTTACCTCTACGCACAGTCTTGGTTCTGGAACCATACTCCTGGATAGGGGTTGGACTCTTTTCTTCTCCGGAGTTGCCCAGGGTGTGAGGCGCCGGGCGGGTGTGGGGATACTCACAAGCCCCCGGCTGGCGCCGCTACGTTGGAGTTTAACCCGGTGGGCGAGAGGGTCGCCTCCCTACGCCTGCGGGTTGTGGGGGGAAAAACTCTGACTGTTGTTTGTGCATATGCACCAAACAAGAGTTCAGAGTATTCGGCCTTCTTGGAGACCTTGAGTGGAGTCCTGCATGGGGCTCCAGTTGGGGACTCCATAGTTCTGCTGGGGGACTTCAACGCGCACGTGGGTAATGATGGAGACACATGGAGGCGTGATTGGGAGGAACGGCCTCCCTGATCTAAACCAGAGTGGTTGTTTGTTGTTGGACTTCTGTGCTAGTCATGGATTGTCTATAACGAACACCATGTTCGATACATAGGGATGCTCATAAGTGTACTTGGTACCAGAGCACCCTAGGCCAAAGGTCAATGATCGATTTTATAATCGTTTCATCTGATCTGAGGCCATATGTTTTGGACACTCGGGTGAAGAGAGGGGCGGAGCTGTCAACCGATCACCATCTGGTGGTGAGTTGGGTCAGGGGGTGGGGGAAGACTCTGGACAGACCTGGTAAGCCCAAGCGGGTAGTGCGGGTAAGTGGGAACGTCTGGAGGAGGCCCCTGTCCGACAGACTTTCAACTCACACCTCCGGCGGAGCTTTTCGTGCATCCCTGTGGAGGCTGGGGGCATTGAACCCGAGTGGACAATGTTCAAAGTTTCCATTGCTGAAGCTGCGGTGAGGAGCTGTGGTCTTAGGGTCTTAGGTGCCTCAAGGGGCGGTAACCCACGAACACCGTGGTGGACACCGGTGGTCAGGGAAGCCGTCCGACTGAAGAAGAGTCTTTCCGGGATATGTTATCCCAGAGCGACTCCGGAGGCAGTTGCAAGGTACCGAAGGGCCCGAAGGGCTGCAGCCTCTGCCGTGAAAGAGGCAAAGCAGCGTGTGTGGGAGAAGTTCGGAGAAGACATGGAGAAGGACTTTCGGTCGGCACCAAGGTGCTTCTGGAAAACCGTTCGCCACCTCAGGAGGGGAGCGGGGGAACCATCCAAGCTGTGTACAGTAAGGATGGGGCGCTGTTGACCTCAACTGAGGAGGTAATAGAGGCGGTGGAAGGAGCACTTTGAGGAACTCCTAAATCCGACTAATACGCCCTCTATGGTAGAGGCAGAGCTGGAGGATGAGGGGGATTGGCATCAATTTCCCTGGTGGAGGTTGCTGAGGTAGTTAAACAACTCCACAGTGGCAAAGCCCCAGGAATTGATGAGATCCGTCCAGAAATGCTTAAAGCTCTGGGTGTGGAGGGGTTGTCTTGGTTGACACGCCTCTTCAACATTGCGTGGAAGTCTGGGACGGTGCCTAAGGAGTGGCAGACCGGGGTGGTGGTTCCCCTTTTTTAAAAGGGGGGGACCAGAGGGTGTGTGCCAATTACAGGGGTATCACACTTCTCAGCCTCCCGGTAAAGTCTACTCGAAGGTGCTGGAAAGGAGGGTTCGGTCGATAGTCGAATCTCAGGTTGAAGAGGAACAATGCGGATTCCGTCCTGGTCGTGGAACAACGGACCAGATCTTTACTCTGCAAGGATCCTGGAGGGAGCCTGGGAGTATGCTCAACCAGTCTACATGTGTTTTGTGGATCTGGAGAAGGCGTATGACCGGGTGCCCGGGAGATACTGTGGGAGGTGCTGCGGGAGTATGGGGTGAGGGGGTCCCTTCTCAGGGCCATCCAATCTCTGTACGACCAAAGCGAGAGCTGTGTCCGGGTTCTCGGCAGTAAGTCGGACTCGTTTCAGGTGAGAGTTGGCCTCCGCCAGGGCTGCACTTTGTCACCAATCCTGTTTGTAGTATTTATGGACAGGATATCGGCGTAGTCGGGGGTGGAGAGGGGTTGCAGTTCGGTGGGCTGGGGATCTCATCGCTGCTTTTTGCAGATGATGTGGTCCTGATGGCATCATCGGCCTGTGACCTTCAGCACTCACTGGATCGGTTCGCAGCCCGAGTGTGAAGCGGCTGGGATGAGGATCAGCACCTCTAAATCGGAGGCCATGGTTCTCAGCAGGAAACCGATGGAGTGCCTTCTCCAGGTAGGGAATGAGTCCTTACCCCAAGTGAAGGAGTTCAAGTACCTTGGGGTCTTGTTCGCGAGTGAGGGGACAATGGAGCGGGAGATTGGTCGGAGAATCGGCACAGCAGGTGCGGTATTACATTCAATTTATCGCACCGTTGTGACGAAAAAGAGCTGAGCCAGAAGGCAAAGCTCTCAATCTACCGGTCAGTTTTGTTCCTACCCTCACCTATGGTCATGAAGGCTGGGTCATGACCGAAAGAACAAGATCCAGGGTACAAGCGGCCGAAATGGGTTTCCTCAGGAGGGTAGCTGGCGTCTCCCTTAGAGATAGGGTGAGAAGCTCAGTTATCCGTGAGGAGCTCGGAGTAGAGCCGCTGCTCCTTTGCGTCGAAAGGGAGCCAGTTGAGGTGGTTCGGGCATCTGGTAAGGATGCCCCCTGGAGCGCCTCCCTAGGGAGGTGTTCAGGCACGTCCAGCTGGGAGGAGGCCTCGGGGGAGACCCAGGACTAGGTGGAGGGATTATATCTCTAACCTGGCCTGGGAACGCCTCGGGATCCCCCAGTCGGAGCTGGTTAATGTGGCCCGGGAAAGGGAAGTTTGGGGTCCCCTGCTGGAGCTGCTACCCCCGCGACCCGACCCCGGATAAGCGGATGAAGATGGATGGATGGACAAAAGCAATGTATTGCTTTTATATGGGAAAATATTTTCAAAACAAGTTATTATGTTTTAAGGTATTTTTGTGGCTTGATTGTAAACAACTTAGAAATAAATACATTGTTTTAAAGAAGAATATTTTGGTCAATTTAGTCAGCTTTTTTAATGAATCAGGATAATGGTACAAAGAAGGAAAATGGTACAGTCTCCATGCTACACTAATGATAGTATTAAGGCTTTCATCTGTGTACACATGTCCTCTACGAGTATAATTGTGGCTGAATTATTTGTGTCCCCTTCAAAAATTGCTCTTCAGAAATGTTATGTTTATTGTCCCCCCCTACTGATTTACGCCCATGTCTGTAAGTTAAAAATGTTACCCTATTCACCTGTAGTGTCTCGCCTTAATGGTCATTTTGTGTCTCTTCGTGGTCGTTTTGTATCTCTCTGTAGTCATTTTGCTTCTATTTGTAATCGTTTTCTGACTCTTTGTGTTTGTTTTGCGCTTCTTTGTGGTCGTTTGATTGACTATCCAATAAGAAAGCAGCAACAACTGAAGCATGTAGCTTTCCAGCTATGAGTATTCATTTAGAACGCTTCATCTGAACTATGCCTTTGAAAAACAATATGATTGAATGAATTAATTATTTTGCTATTCATTTAAAGGCTGTCCACGGAGAGTTGTGACACAAAGCAAGGGCAGTAAATACAACTTTCACTTTATCTGCACATCATGCTCTTCATCTTCACAGTCACCTTTTTTTCTACTGCCATTCAAAACAAATGGGATAGTGATTTTCACGCACTATGAGTATGGCCTTGCATCACATTCAATTATATCCTGTCAGTTTTACATTCTGCAGTTTTGACACCACTCCCCTTGGTCTCTGCAGTCTCTCAATAATCTGTCATTATCACATCTGTCATAGAGCTTTGGGCATATGAAACTTATACACCTCTAAATATCACACTACTAGGTGCATTCTTTTACACACTCTTGAATATGACAACTCAATTGTAGTACATTCAAGTCAAGAGGACTGAGGCGCAGCATTTCAGATTGCTAAAGAACTTTGAAATAAAGATAATATTGGTAAAAAAGAGGTATGACTGACGCAGAACATCATAAAACTGTCAAAGGCCCAAGACTACTTTCATATCTTTAAAACCGCATTAAGCAACTCTTCTACTGGATGGAGAATGTGCTCTCTAATTTTACTTTTAAATGTTATTTGTTAATGCCTGCTGGATAATTATTTTTGGGAAAATAAGTTGATTCTAGGGTTTTTTAATTTGTAGGACTGGGACAGTGTTATTCCTTGCAGGTTTTTCCAGAAAACACTTATTACAGTATTTCTTAAGAGCAGAAAAAAAACTCTTGTCCTTGCTCATATTATGAAAACAAATCACTTTTTCTGGGATTTGGGTGTTATGTTGTGTCTCTGGTACTTCCACACGCATACAGAGTGAGATACGGGTTTCTGAATGTGTCCTGCCTTCAGTCTCTGGGTGAGCTGTTGAAAATCTGCACGGCTTTCTACATCACTAGCCGAAACGAGGGTGCTAGGAGGCTAACCGTTAGCATGCTAGCGCTAGCTCGTTCTCAATGGCAAAACACTGCTACAACACACACAAATTCACCCTAATCTACAAAATAAATTGTATAGAACTACTTACATGTCCCTGTTCTGCATGTATTCCACAAAAAGTTTGAAGTGCGCCCTCGTTTAGAAGAAGTCTCCCGGCTAATCCTGCCTTGTACAGGCCGAAGTTGGAGAAACAGCTAGCTAGCAATTGTGAGCTTACCTAGCTACTGCACATGTGCGACTGCCAACAAAGATGTTACAGAAGTTGAGAGGTCTCACTCTGTAGCTAAAACAGAGACCTGAACACACAGGGTGAAAAGAGGAGCTGCAGCAATGGGCAGTACAACAAAAACATGGTGTTTTTTGAAAATTAAACCATGTAAACCTATTCTGATACAATCTCAAATTACAATTATGAAAGTGAAAATGAGCATAATATGGCCACTTTAATAAATGTATACATAAACTGTTTATCACTGCATGGACTGTTGCTTTAACTATCCTCTAAATAGAGAACCCTATCTGCACAAAAACAAAAGGTACCTGATGGTAGCAGGTACAGAAAGGCACTTTTTGTTTCTGTACAAAAGAACACCTGACAGGGATGCCTCACTGCTGTGATATTAATCGCCAACTGATGCAATTTAACTTCTTAGGGAGCTGCTAAATCTTTCAGTTGCCAAGCAATACTGAGATAGCGGAGCGCCGCTTAAAGAGACAGGGAGCTTAAAACCAGGAGTAAGCAGGCTTTGTACAAACCAGTCTCTCTCAGCCCAGTTTACTATGCTTTAAAAAGGCAGAAGGCATTGACCAGCATCTCAGGGATGAACTTTGGCCAATCACACCATTAAATCTTAGACTGGATACACACAGAGATTACAATAACTGTCTGCTATTGGCAAAATATTGCAATTTTGGACAGCAAACTACATTTGCCAAAAACAACAGATCAACATTGTTTCTGAAGCAACAGCAATCCGTTCATGTTGGGGCTAATTGATCTTAGCCTAAAACCAAACTAGCTTCATTGGTTCTGGTCGTATCTGATGTACAGACAAATAGTCATATGTCTGTTTCCAAAAAACACAATCTGAGATCAACCAAGACCGGTTGGTAAAGGCAAAGTATGCTCGGATAAACACTGACAATAACTGATAAGACTGCGAACATCAAACTCTGATGCTATCAGGTATCTAAAGCTTTGGAACAATCGAGGTTGAGAAAACATGTGAAAGTTATGGTAAAATTGTATCACACGATGGCAACCAACATGTAAGGAGAATTTCCATGGGTACTTCAATAACCTTAAAGGGGCTTTACTCGAAATACGTAGAAAAACAGCCGGCTGGGATTGCCTCCTCACAACTTTCACAGACCGTATCCCAATACCTAAACGTTTTGTCATGGCCACATGCATGCAAAGCCGGAGGGTCAATCAAAACGAAGAACAAAGAAGCTTGGATTACAACACATACAGAAGGAGTGTGGCTTTATTCTCTACTCAGAAGGATGCCATTTCCCCACTATATCTTTACATAAATAGAAAATAGTTGTTTTGCTGCCATTTAAGTTCTGAATACAGAGTACAGACCCTTTAAAGTGAAATACACAACTGTGGAGACCCTACAAAAACATCCAACTGACACACAAGTACTTTTCTTTAAATGTTACCAACAAGGAAACATTTATGCTACCGGAGGATAAACTCAAATGACCTGAGGTGTGTTTGAAGATGCAGCTCAAAGAGTCAGCCTCGAATGGCCTAGTGACCCAAGAATGCAATGTTCCTCCTTATTTCCCTGACGGTCTGAGTTTAGGAGACACAGATCTCCGCCGCCTGCAGACATCCTGAGAACTAAAGCTATTTTCGGCCTAACAGACGTCGTGATGATTCATTTGTTTAAGTCCCAAACCCGTGGGTGATTGTGGGATGGTTGTAGGAGGACAGAAAAGTGTTAAGCCAAGATATGCAAACTGAATCCTCACAGTGAAGTAAGTTTTCTGCAGTTTTTTTTGTAAATGAATAGTGTTGGCTCGAAACATGACAGAAATGAATGAAAAACGTATTTAGGCGGCTTTGAATCTCAGATTTGGAACGTCCTACAGACAGTCAGGTGCCCAATTACAAATGTTGGGGCTTCTGTTAACTGCAGCTCTGAGGCAATACATATCTCTGGTATAAACCCTTGTCTTCTCTAACAAGTAAAATGGCTGTAATACTCAAGTCCAGTCTCAAGACATGTTTTATAATATCTCAGACTTGGGGAGGCTGTGGGTACTTTGGGCCAGTTGTGGCTCAGGAGGTAGAGCCGTCGCCTTTAATCACAAGTTTGGCGGTTCAATCTCCGGCTCCTCCTGCCTGTATGTCGACGTGCCTTTGAGCAAGACATTGAACTCCAAGTTGCCATGCAGGCCAGCGCCTTGCACAGCAGCACAGTGTATGAATGTGTGTGTGAATGAAAGGCAAAAGGTATAAAGGCGCTATGCAGTCCATCTACCATTGTCTCAGTAATGTGGGTCGTAACATGGGACTTGTGACCATGTGTGTTTTGACTTGGACTTGTCTCGGTCCCGTTGGACTTGGCAAATTTTCTTATTTCCTGTTGCTTTCGCATTTGAACTATTTCGTAAATTCAAAAGACTCTACTGAGTGATTTAAGTTATACCATAGTCAACTCTGACTACGAAAAACAGTAAAACAACAGTACAGTATGACAAATAATGAATAGGCACTCATCATTGTTTTTGTTCCTGGCCTTGACTCAGACTCAACCCGCATTTGGACTCAGTCTCGACTAGGACGTGTGTAGGACGATATTTTGCCATATTTTAATCTAGCTCTGTGTCATCTTTGTCTGGGCAGTCTGTTTAGATGACCGTTGTTTGGCTTCCCTCCGTGAAATGGATTTCAGCGGACCTTCAGCGGCCACGGAGGAAAGCCACACACCGTTCCATCTGCCCACACTGCCATGACACAGAGCTGGATTTAGATCAGCGAAATATCTCTTTATATATTTCGCTGACTACAACTTTGTAGTTGTTGAGTGTTTGTATGTACTTTGGTCTATTTTTGGTCTATTTTGCCTACCTTCGAAGGTAGGCAAAATAGTAAAGACCAACTATTTTTACATTTTACTTTTGTAATCAGCTACAGTGGTCTCAGTTCACTAAACCACAAGCTATAATAAATGCATCTGATACCAATCGCCACCAAACATGAAATCCTCATTACAAAAAGTCAAATATGTCGTTAAGGTGAAGCAATGAGTCAGAACTAATGAGGTATCATTTGGGTAAATGTGATGCTTTGTATATTATTGTACTGACAATGTGGCAGTATTAATGTAATGTTGAATGTCGTGTGTTGTGAGGATCCTAAATAAAATTAAATAACATTTTTTTTCAGTTTGACTGTCAGATAGATTTTGGGCTTGATATTTTTAGCTTGACCTTTCCTCGCCATTATAATGATGGAAACTACATATTCACTCTCATTCAGACTGAGGTATAGGCAGCGAGCCACACCTTGTCATTCAGTCTTTGATTTACACTGACATTTCAGTGCAGGGAAATCTTTCTAGTTGTAGCTTTCGGTGAGGGCAGCAGGCAGCATTCAATAGGAGTGGGTAGAGAGGTTAAAGGGTTAATGATTTATTCCTCACTGGAGAGATGTGAGGCATTCATCACCAGGAACAAAAAGCCTGAAGCACTGTTTGAGCTGTGGATGTTAGTGCTGCTGGTAGAGACAGACAGCAATACAACCTGTGCTAAAGAAAATGCCTTCAGACAGAGGCTTTAACCAAGGATTTCTGAACAAAGGGTAATGAATGCTTGTACTTTAAAAAAAAAAAAAAAATGTTGTATAATAAATCTGATGGGATATTGTGTAAATGTCCCAACATGCATAGGAAATAAAAAAAAAATGTGGGTGAGATATGGTCATTTTAAATGTTTGTAATGTATATTGTAGGAATATTATAAAGGCATTATAGCAATGCATTACCTGATGAGGCAGGCAATGTTTTATATAAAATACCTAACACTCAATTTAGGTTATACTCATTGGAAATCTCTGAAAATGAGATATGATTTCAATCCATACAAAAATGTAGGAATACATTTTTAGGAATATCAGAATCAAAAGATATTATTGTAACGTTAGTAATTACAGGGGAATAATAGCAAAAATACTAAACATTTCAGAAACAGAGATGTTAAGGGTACTAAAACGGAAAGCTGCTAGTTTAGCTACACTGTCCATTTATTAAGCATCAGTTTGGTAAACTTGCGCTTTAACTGAATAGAATTCAGTCTAACACAGTAGACTGAAATACGCCCGCGCAAAACAAGCTAAGTATTAATGCAACACTTCCAAAAATCCTGTCAGGATTTTGAAGTGAATAATTACATAAAATAATACAGTACACATACACATGTAAATGTAAAGCTCGGCGGGCCATCAAAGAGCACCTACCTCGCGCTTAACGTTCCATAATAATTTCTCTTTGTAGTCTTCCTCCGTGGAGCCCTCCATGTCTGTCCGTCTGTCCGTCCGCGGTGTGCACGACACAGGTCTGTCTCCCTGACACTGTCCGTCCGCTCTCCCCAGCCCTTCAGACCCGCTTTCCTTTTTATTCCTCGTTTCCTTCTCCCTTCGCTCAGCTGGACTCTGACGCAGCCGAGCAGCTTCACGGCGACGTCAGAGGATCCGCCTTCCTCACCGTACTGATCAATGGAGGAGGGGGGGAAAAAAAAAAAAAAAAAAAATCACTGGAGCTCCCAGAGGCTCACAGCATCCAGCCCCGCCCCAACCTGCAGCCTCTCAGCATCCAACACACCAACCTGTAGAGCCCCAAGTTATTTTTAGCATCTTCTTTTCCCCATCCTGGGCAGGAAAGAGTTACAGCAGGAAAGCTGTTCTCCTATGAAAGGTGTGAAATGTTAATGGCAAATGTTTTGGGTTTGTCACTGTTTGTTGCTTGTAAATAATTCCCTCACTTCAAGTTAGCGACAGCTAGCTGCTCCTCCATGCAAAGATTTGGGTCTCCAGTGGAGGAAACATGCAATTTTTGGGCTCATTAGAATGCAGCTTATTTAATGACTTAATTTAAAAGCCACACACACACACACACACACACACACACACACACTTCTGAGTGCTGATGCCATGGCCTGCTGCAAAATAAATGACGTCACAGCAACATGATAAAGAATGGCCTCCTCTGTTGGAGTCTGTCATTAAACCTCCTGCTTGTGCCTCCATGTGGGCTGAGGGTGCACCTGCAACCATCAGAAGCCATGTTATCTGAAAAGCTTCCACTAACAGCTCTGCATTATGCCTTGTGTTTCTGTTCCATGTTAAAGGGGCAAGAAAACAGGGTTTTCAATCAGCTTCTCACTATGAACACATCGTTTTCTGCCGAAGTTTGAACACTTCTGGTTATTTCACGAGATTTTTGTTCTGCGCCGTTTTGTCTGAGCTCTTCTTCACACTGGTTTGAAGGGCTCCACTGGAAAAATATGTCTCATACTCCCATGCATCAATCAGGTCATGGCAAAATCTAAATCAAAATGTAATGACAGTTGGGGGTGGGGGCTGATGCTCATGTTGCCAGAACACTGTTAGTCAAATGTTAGTGTCTCATTGCCAGACCTTCCTCCACAGTGCTGCGAAGGGGGGTCTGGCGAATCCACAAAGCATTCCTGGATGGGAGAAAAACCTGATCTGGTTAATTGGCATTTCTTTAAACCAATCACAATCGTCATGGGCAAAATAGCCTCTGGAAGGAACCTGTTTTGGTGAAACGTGTACATTCTTTGTACACATTGTTTTAGTCGTGCAACAGAAAACTCAGATTGGATAGTCTAGCTAGCTGTCTGGATTTCCCCTGCAGCAAACACAAAGAAAGCAGAAGGTAGCGGATATCCGACCGTAATGAAAGACGTCTGGCAGAATTTCCGGCGGCACCTGAACAATCCCAAAAGTGGAAGGTCTTGGATATAGACTAGTCAAATGTTAACAAACCACACCAACATAGTTCTGATGAAGCAGTAAGTCTGCGACTGGTAAACTCTCAACAGAAGAGTGAGGAGCAGCTACAGTGAGCTGCAAGATAAAGAGCTGCAGGACACAGGCTGCACCCCTCCAACTCCCCAGCAAGGTAACCAACTCCTTTTACTATGTCCCGCTGTTGTGTGGAAAGCTACTTGCTTGGTGTGTAGCATAAAGTCAAATTGTGAATTGCATGATGAAAAAAAAGGCAGATTATTGCCTGACTCCTTTTATAAAACTACAGTATGTCAGTTGGCCTGACTCCTCTGTAAACACATACACGTTGCTCTTCTGTTGATTTCTGGAAAAGCAGCTGCCCAACATCGGTCTCCAGAATTCTGGCACCTGTAAATTGAACCTTGCTTGCAGTTACTACTTTTAACCAAGAGTGTCACTGTCAGCAAATCAACCAGGACTGAAATCTTAAGGATTACAATTACGACATGGGACGAGTCAGTCGTCCATGTTACAGGTTCTTTGAAGTGAGCAATAGCCAGGCCATTTAAGTGTACGTTCAACTGTAGATTTTTCTAATTATACCTGCCTACTAAAAACATAACAAAGACAACAAGTAGTTGAATAACAAGAACTTTTATCTTCACAGCTGGAAAAAAAGGCATTATGGTAAACTGCATTAAAACATGTTAAGGCACACTAATTCTGGAAAAATCTAAAACAGATTCATCTTTGGAAAACAGGATGTTGTAAATGTGTATATTAAAAATACAATCTATAAATATTAAACATGCTCTGCTGCTGATTCAGAGTCTAAGTGCTATGATTGGTACAATATTTCTACTAAGAAATAGTGCATATCTGTGATATTCCTCCACTACTAATCTACATTTAGTAAAAAAAAAAAAAAAAAAGAAAAAAAAAAAGAAAAAACCCTACAGTTCTCTAGTTTGTTTTAAAGTAGTTGCTCAGAATCCTCTGGTAATAATTCATAAATTATGATGGACAGAGCAGACAACACCGGAACTATCTAGAGTAAAAAGTCAGATGCAATTACATCAAGGCCACAGTTTGGACTTCTTTTAGTGGTAAAGAAGATAATAAAACTATTCAAAAGAGAAACGTATTAACAGATTTCATGTTTGAATGTTCATCATCAACGTGAAAAGCTGAAATCTGTCCAGCGGTCTGTGGTTTGAGTCTCACTGTCCCAGTGGCCGGTCGTCATACGTGCTGTACCTCTTGACGTGGATTCGACGGACACGCTCGCGAAGCTCAGCTCCTCCGGGCCCCTCCTCTTCCTCACTGTGAGATCCGCAGTTGCTGTAGCTCCGACGCGTGGCCTCCAGCAAGGAGTTGTCAGGCAGCGGCATTGTCTCGTATAGCAAGGTGTTCAGAGTCTCCTCATAGATGCGAGCTTCAGGAAACTCCACCTGAGGTAGGAAGAGACAGACCCCAAATATTTCTATACAGTGAATACATGTATTTAATATACATGAAGAGTTACAGGTCCAAATTTGGAGTTTTCCAGGCTTCATGCATGCCTGCAGGCCAAGCAAAAATAACTGGTGGCACAGAAGAATTGCAGTGCACGTGCTAGTGGACATAAATAAGACAGAAAAGCCAAATTCACATTGTCTGTTAGTATTGATTTGGTACAAATGAGTGCACACAACCAAGGATCCAGCTTACAAAAAGACCTTCAGACTCTTTTCAGTTTCAGTCATTTTTGTGCCTCTGGCGAAGGCCTGCACGATTCGGGGAAAAAATATGAATCACGATTCCTCACGAAGTGTAATGTTTATTGCACACATGAACCAGGACAAAAACAAAACAAAGAAAAATACTTTTTTTTTTTGGCACCTATAGCACATTGCGCATCACCACAAGCCTGTAAACATAGAGGCTCCAATGAATAAAGAAAATAAAGTACATACTGGCCATTTAAGTACAGTAGGCTACCAAAAATAGTGACATATAACACATTGAACTAAATATGGCCCTGATACAGGCTCTATCTGAACTCCTTGAACATGTCTTTACATAATTAAAGTTAGTACATAATTAGTCTCTAGAGAAATGGAGTTTGTCAATTGCCAGTTTAAGTACAGTATCAAAAACATAATGATTTCTTAGCACACTCTTTAACTGCTTGCCTTTTATAGAATTAACATTCAACTGGCCATTCAAGTCACTGAAAAATAATCGTAAATCGAAGTCATTTAAAAATTAAAATCGCTAACAGGGGTGAATTGAGATTGCGATTTTATAACGATTTATCGTGCAGGCCTACTCCGGCGTGCAGTTTCTCTTTAAGTGTTGTGTGTCACATCTTGGTACACAGCTTACCATCTGCCCCTGACATGGGATGAAATGTAACACTATTGTTTCTGCAGAGTTATTTCTTTCCGTTAAAATATAGTGTTTATTGCTAAGTGATCTACTTAGTCATGTACGTGTTTATGTAGATGTTAAACAGATATCAAAAGATGATGTGGTCCGGTATGTTGCCCATACCAGTTTAGAGTCTTGGCATCCATCTTCATGTTTGAGAACTTTCATTTCAGGAACTGTCCTATTAGCTGCACTATTGACTGCAGTAACCGCTGCAATCTTTTAACTTTCTTTTTTGAATTCTGCTGCTGTTCTCTACAAGAACAATATGTGTATACATATCACGTGTATGGTTAATTGTGGGATTGTAGTGTATGGGATATGAGGCTCCTCCAAGTGAGCACATTTTCAAGTTGATTGTGATCCAGAAAAGAACAATGTTTGTGCAGTTCTATAACTCTGATTAATTTTTTGGCATATGCCATTTTTCGTATGCGCATGTAAACCTTTGGTATAGTATCAAGAAGTCCTGCCCTCAATTATGTGGAGCCATAAATACTTTTTTTTTTTTCTCCTTGTAATTTTCAAAAACAGCAGTAAGTTGGGATCCAGACCAAAAAAAAAAAAAAAAACAGCCCTGCGTTAAACAGCACACACAGGGAGCTGTGTTGCTGATACAATAAAATGGAAGTCCAGGAAGTCCAGTTGGAGTAACAGATGTATGCTTTTAAAGGCTTATCAGACGCCAAAACACTGCACAATGGGTTAATAAAGGATTTTATAACTCAGGAAAGTTATCATGGCGGCAAATATTTTATGTTTCATCGAGATGATTGTGAGGTAAACGGTAGAAATGCAGCATTTATGCTACAAAGTAATCTATAAGGCATATATAATATGTGCTTGCATATATTTAAATTGGCCAACGTGTGTTGCAACAAAAGTTGAGTCTTGTTCAACTTATTCGCCAGATTACCCTGAGTTGTTTTGCTGGAGTCTCTGCCGGACACCCAAGCCAGACTCGTTTTTTTCCACGCAGAGCACAAGTCGGTCTGAACAAGGCCTAACTCATCCTCACCTTGGTCTGCTTCTTCTCCGTGGCGTAGACGATGGAGGTGCAGCAGACCTCCGCCAGCTTGCGACCCTGACCGTAAAAGGACCAGCAGCAGATCTCGTCTCCGATCACGTCTTTGATAAAGAGGACGCGGCCATTGAAGCTGAGAGACAGTCTGTCGAACAACTCGATGTTCTTCAACAGGTTGTCGTCCGAGTTACTGTCGAGACAAAAGCAAACTGGTGAAGGAGAAGGAGAGCTTCATCATTTACTTTGCTCTGTGTCCTGTAGCTTATTAGACTTCATTAGCAGGAAAAACAAATGAAACAAATCAGTGATCTGGTAATGATGGAAGCAGTGGGACCTGTGGAGGAGGGCTTTCTTACCTGGTGTAAGAGTACTTGTTATTGCTTCTGTTGTACACCAGCTTCACCACAGGCTAACAGAGGGGGGGGGGAAATTAAACATCTGGATTTTATTGGTTTAATATCAAAATGTACCAACTGTTAAATCACTTTGAGTAGGCACTACCTATTTGGCAGTGCCTTGGCAAGACAAGAGAGCAGAAATGCATGTTTGAATGAATATTGCATAGTGCATTCACATGAAAAAATACAAATGTTTTCTTTATCTTTGAATAGCTGCTAAATGAGATTAAAGGATATGGCTTTATCTGTTAATTATCAACAGCGAATCCCATGAAGAGACCAATCACAAGAGCATTTTGCTCGTTTTTCTGGCACTGGGGCAGGACCAAACTTGGGGAGAGGCTGTTAAAAAAATCTAAATTATTTCCAGCTTCACTACAGTAATTCCAGATTCATAATAATGATCAGAACTGCAGCACGATCTGATTTACCTTGGTAGAGGACTGGATGAGCCTCTCCTCTTCCTTACTGGAGGTGACCACAGGTATAACACACAGGGGTTGCTCTTTACTGTCCTGTCAATCACAAACCAACATACACTGGGAGTTAGAGGCATCATGGGTAGTTATTGTGTCTTTGGCTCATAGCTCACTCATAGTGTCTTTAGGCCAGGTATAACATTTTGAAATGGGTAAAATTAACATTTAAAATGAGACCATAAACGTATTTAGAACATGGCGAAATGTTACTAACAAAAAGAGCATTAATCAGGTAGGTTTAAACCAGTCAAATACACAGAGAAACGAGGCTGAGTAGCATGTATTGTAACACCCCTTGGTGCGGCTTGGCTCACCCAAGGTAGGTAAGAAAGGTAGGTATTTCATTTTGAGACAGAAACTGTCAAACTTAGCCTGCATAAGCGGTTGTCCTGTTCATTGAACAATGAAACAGCAAACTCATAAAACGCACAGAAAAATGAGTGAGCTTCTTAATGAGTAATGTGACGTTACATTTAAGTTAGTAAATGACATGTAGGGCCACTTTATTAGACTACCTATTGATTCTGGTCGCGTTTTACAGTGTTTATTGCAACAGAAGTTGTTTTTGCATAGACAGACAGACAGACAGACAGACAATCTAGTAATTCTGTCCACTTGATCCCCCAAACAACAGTGAAAAATCTCTGCCTCCCCCCCCTTCCCCCCTCTCAATTTACAAGGCTACACATTTGGCAACTTAGTGTATGCACCATAAATGGATATATGCTTTTACAATCCCACATTTTATGCAGCCTTCCCGGCAGCATCCGCTGGTGATCCACAGTTGTTAAGAGAAGCATACCCAAGAATATAGAATACCCAATTTCAATACCTAAGGAGTAAATCTCATCAGCGTCAGTGAGCCAATAAGCATGCAGCATGCTTCTACCAAGATCTAATGTTTGTGATTGGCTGTCTAACGTTACACGTCGTAGAGACGCGCAGGAAAAACTCTACTCTACGCACAGAGACGGGACTCACGTAGTAGGAGCTGAAAAATAAATAAAAAGATTTGTGCCGTAATATGTAATGTTGTAATTTCCTTTTGTTTTATAAATTTGGTATTCAACTAGGGCTGCACGATTATGGCTGCTAAATGATAATCACGATTATTTTGATCAATATTGAGATCACGATTAATTATCACGATTATTTGTTGATTTTAACCAAAACAAATTGTATTGTCACATAGGCTAATCATAACTGCTTTCACATCCATATTGTGCTACATTCCTCCTTTGTTGAAGGATACTATGAAGGAGTGTGCCATTTCAGCTGTTGTGCGACCGCTTTCCACACATATATAGATACAGGCAACATTTTTTGAATGATACCCAGCCCTAAAGAGACGTGACTTGGCAGCTGCTCATTTTGTTGCGTTGTTCTTTTAGCACAAGACATGCATAACATGTTAGTTGGTGTTAGTAGTGTGTTGATACAATCTGTGCTACACAAGAATATTGGAAACACCCTTTGTTCTGAATGCTGCTTACACAGAGTATGCAATGGACCTCAGGAGGCAGGTTGTGTGCCGTTCATTCATAAACTACTGGACATGATGATGAATGAATGAATGACAGCCGGTGAGCTTAGAACTCAATGACTTGAAGTCTGTTCCCCTGGAAACCAAAGGATGTGTAAACCTTGGAAGTTCGGCAGACATTCTCGTGAACATCTGTCAGTATGATGCATAGGCACTGACACTTGTCTTCCACAGATGGTGCAGCAAACTAGCCTAGAGGCATAAACATACACTGCTGTCCACAGCAAATCAAATCTGTGCACCTGAAAAGGCTTGGTTGTGGAGCTTAATAGAACTCAGTTATGGTCAAAAACTGAGAACCATAAACTTTAACTGAAGGAATTTTTGGATATTGCGAAAGGAAGTAAATAGCAAGTAGGGGAGAACAATATGGATAAAATCCTCTACCAGGGTATTTGGTATTGTATATCCTGATACCTTTATATATTGTGATAAGGTACTTTTTTTTTTTAAATAAACTAAGAAACCATTTATGGATCATTTAAGCCATACTAGCACGTTCACAGCAGTGCTTTGAGCGAAATGCTAACATCAGCATGCTAACATCCTTATGAGGACAATGCTAATTTGCAGATGTTTACCATGGTCAGTCACCATCTTACTTTAGCAGGTTAGCATGCTAACATTTGCTAATTGGCACTACAACATAGAGTTGAGGCTGATGGGAATAGAATTTTTATGGAATTTAAGTTGTATGAATTGTTTTTTTGTGATGCTGACATTTAAACAAAGTTGTGTGACAAACTTCTTAACCAGCCTAAAATAGAACAAAGTAAAGAGAGACAAGGAAAAACTTTAATGAAGTTACATACATTGAAGGAAGCAACCCACTGACCGTGAAACCATGTGTCTCAAACAATGGCTCCTCAAAAAGTAGAAGAAAAATGAGCAAAAGCATCCAATTCTTGATTTAAAGCTATAGTGTGTAGTTCCTGTCGCCCCCATGAGGAATTCTAAGTAATGACAACAACACTGTCGGCGCGTCCACATGATACAAGCCTTCCGTGATCGCGCACGCGCCCCCACCCCAGTTGCTAGCAGCTAAGGAGGACAGGAGGATTAAACAAACATGATGGACTCTTCAGAAGAGGTCATTATCTTCACTCGAGTTTCTGCGCGGGAAACTCACCGGACGACAATCTTCTGAACATAGCCATACAGAGAATTACAGACGCGGTTGTGTGGAACTGATAGTCTTAATTAGCTTTTGTAGCAATGGCTTGAATGTAACGGACGTTCATTAATATCAAAAAATTACGCACTAAAGCTTTAAATCTTGAGTGAAGTTCCTGGGACTATTTTTTTTGCAGTCTAAACAGCATTCTGTAAAATATTAAAAGGCCAATTTATAGACTTCATTTTAAATTAGTTGAGTGAATTTCACCACTTCTTAATTTACATTCGAGCCATCATCAATGATCGATCAATTTTATCCTGAGCACTTTGTGAAGTCTGTTTTAACATTAGCGCCATATGAATGAATAATTGCTCATCCTTCTGACATTTAATAAGCATAGTGATTGAGAATTTAACGCAATGATGGTTTGCAGAAACATGTGATGAATTAGTGCTACAGATACTAAAAATAGCCCCAGCAGTGCGTGACAGGTCTAATGAGTGGTGGAGTATCGACGTGCAAATGGATGTTTAAGGCCGTTTCTCCATTTATGGCGAATAGTGGGAGTGGAATGAGGCTCATGCACGTACGCCCATTTCGAGAATGATTGAGATTTATGAAACAGAATCAGCTGACGTGCAGCTTTACAAATCTGATAAAAATAATGCGTACGGTATATTGTGGGTACACACAGCTTTAGTCGTGAATCTACACAGAGTTTAATGCATCTGGTCCCAGATGTTAAGACGGACAAGAATACAAAAAAAAACAACTAATGTTATAAATAATTGTAAACGCAGTACTGTAGGTCATTTAACTTGAAATTTTACATTGAGTATCCAGAGATGCTCACTGACTAGGCTCAGTGCATTTTGTGTAATGATGAGAAAAAAAATGACTACAGAACCAGAACTCTTCTGCTGATACACAAACTGTCCAAAGGCTTGATAACAATACATCCTCATTCTCTGTACTTCAAATATCAGTCAGTGTGGGTGTGACTGACCTGCAGGGTGTTTTGACAAAGCTCCACTAGGCCCTGGACAAGGTAATATTTTGCCTCAGCCATCAGCTCCTGGACAGCCTGACGCCCTTTGGGTAAGGTGACTGTGCCGTCACGTAGGTAGCACAGGATGCTGCCAAAGTGTTTCCCACTACGGTCAATCAGGATCCAACCTGAACAGAAAAAACAGACCATGTTGAGAATATGCACTTCTAAGCCACCGGTGCACAATACTGTGACATGAAACAGATTTTGCAGATTTTCATTCAAACTAAACAATGTGTGATCAACATAACAGCAAATCCAACATCTTAAAAAAGGCAATGACACTAATTATGTGAGACTTTTTCTGGTGTTCTTTCAGTAGAATTAGTTCAATAATTCTTGGCTAGACCTGTTGTGATCATGATGAGCAACAAGTGTGGTTTACAATAGCAGTCGATAAAATATTTGTGATCCATTTTCCCAAAATATGCCACAAATGTGTCAGTGAAGTCATGTTTTCCGTAAAAGCATACATACAAATCAGCCATTATACTCTGAACAGTCGCTGTTAGAGGTTGTGTTGAATTTTAACCGTCAATGTCATGAAAACAGCACATTAAAATGGCAATACTAGTTTTCACAGATGTGTTGTGGAAAGGTAACAGCATAGAATAGATTTTTTTTTCCACTGTGGACAACACCTTGATCTGCAGTTCAGAGATGGCTTACCTTCTTTATCAGTGAACACTTCCTTCTTTCCACTGAACATAGCTTTCAGCATGGAGTTCTGCTTGGTCAGCACTTGCAGTGTGGTGTAAAACAGGGTCCCGCCAACATTGATGCGGACATACTTGTTGCCGAGGCCCACCGCTCCTCGATAACTGCAGGTCTTGGTCTTGGGACAGGTCAGAGGAGGGACTGAGGAGGATGAGTGAGACTGGGTGTGATGCTGGGGCAGGCAGCTGTCCCCGGACATGTCCCTTTGGAGGAAGATGACCACCCTGCAGACGGAGGTCCTGTGGTCCCCCGCCGTGGTGACAGCTACTGATGAGGCCGCCACAACCTCTCACTGCTCCAGATCATTCCTGGCAAAACACAGAGCCCTTAACTGGAGCCAAATATTCTCTATGAAGCTACCCAGGAAAAGACAATGTCGACAAAGAGTGTTAAAGCAGGACACCCAGTGGCTGAAGGCATGTATCACAATACAGAGTGGAAGCCACCTATAACACTGTTATATTTTCCTCAGTTCCCCTTCCCATTAAATGGAATGTGACTCAGCAGGAAACTAGAGGAGTAGGGAGAGAGGCACATATCAACAATAATCAACTACATTTACAATAGCAGGCAGCTCACTTATCTTGAAATTAAATATAATTAGTAGCTGATATTCAATCTCTTTCAGATATTGGTAGTGGTCCCCCTTAGTGGAGCAAGCTCAGTTTAACAGGATACTGTTAAGTGTGGTGCGTTATGCACCACATTAATACCTTGGATGGTTTTAATAACTGAGGTATAGCAGTGCTAGCAAATGAACATGTGGATTTAAATTCAAATAGCTTCCTGCTTACGTTAACTGGTTAAAGTTATTTGCTAGCTTGTGTTAAACTCTAACTGTTACACCAAAGTCTCCACAGATCCAGCCTATCACGGCTAAGTTAGCACACTACACACACAAAACAAAAACCAAAAAAAAAAAAAAAATCAGGAAGTGAACTTAATGTTACTTGGCAAACAGCTAGCTTAGTTAACAAACTACTAGGCTAGTTAAAAACTATACACCACCTCCAGTTCAAATCCATGATGCCAGCGAGAACAAATGCTGAATGTCTGTGTACATTATAGTTCTGGAAAATTGAGAACTACTATTAACACTAAAAGTAATCACTCAATTAAGCGGGAAGCCAATGATGTGATATTATACTATGAAAACAAAAACCAGACAGTACAGTTGATTGTTAACTTATTCTACTGGGAAAATTTCACATCCACAAAGCTAAGTTATCAAAGTCTCAGCTGGCATTTGACCCTTTCAGAAGTCTATCCAAATTGTAAACATGAAAAGTGTTCATACAGTTGATATGCTATTTGATTTTTTTATGGTTTTGCCTGCCTTTCAGTTAAGTGTTATTTATTTTTTACTTCAGTTGTTTTTATTCATTTCAATTATTTTTCTTGATTTTTACTACATTATCACCAAATTGACAGTGACGACTGGGCTGTCTTTTTGTCTTTTAAAAGTTTGATAACTGTTTTATAATTTATGTTTTTGTCACGTTGTATGCTAGTTTACACAACAAAGTTAATTGAAAAAAAAGAGAACGAATTACTAGTTCTCTTTTTTTCAATTAACTTTGTTAATATGTCTTCGGTGTGGCAAATTATGCTAGTCAACCGGTGGTCTTAATATACATACATGTAGTCAACAGCAAGCAGAGGGTTAGCTCGGCTGTCCTTTTCCGTCGTGTAGCGAAATATTATAGACTGAACGCCCTTCAAAACTGTGCCCGTTGTAATACTTAGCTACTTGTTCGTCGGCAAAGGCCCTAAGGTATTACGCTATATTAGTAAAGTACATTCAAAACAGGTAACGTTATAGTATTCTTGTCAATGCTTTATTGGAACAAAATATTGTAGCGTTAACGTTAATGCTATATTCGCTTTGCGTCACTCCAATACTTCCTAAGTGGGTGTGTTTTGCTAATGTTAGCTAATGTTGAACAGGGTGGGCGAATTTACAATGCGATTGCGGGACAACCAGACAAACTAGCCAATCCTAAAAGTTACAAATGTATTGAAATCTGGGTTGTTTTTTTAATTGAACACACACCGAATTAGTTATAACGTAAAATGGCATTCGGGAAAGGTTTCAAATTCTCCAGATGTGTAACGTTATGTTCTACTAGCTAAAGTGCCAGATTTTCAATGGAGTGCGTGACGTTATGTCCACAGCTAACGACACCCAGCAGTGAACAACACGTAACGAGGCATCAGTTTACGAACGTTTACTTACCGACCTCTCAGTGCTGCTGTCCTTATGTGTTGTTAGATAACCGCACACCGTCTGGCTAATTAAGCAGGCCTTTATCGCCGTGAGACGAAAATTCACAACAGTAACAAGATTTGAGTTGTAAAAAAACTGTAAAGTTAAACTCTCTCCTCTTCTTTCTTCTTCCTCGAAAGAGTTCCCGGCAGGCTGTGCGTTGTGATATATAACGCTGCCCTCCACAGTCAGTAACATGACATGACGAGCATAGACTGTAAATATGAACAGTCTATGATTGCGAGCCGTTTTTATTCTGACCTATCCGGTCAGCAGCTATTATTATGGCTACGATGATAGTATTTCCATCCCCTGCATTTACTGGAGTTATGGTGTATTTATGTAGATTCATATTTAATGTTGACATGGATTACTTTATAAAAAATAAAAAAAATACTAGACTATACTTTAAATCTCATAGTGTTTTATTTAGAAAGTCAAACATGTTTTTATTTATTATCTCTCATTTTGATTTATCTCATAATCCAATTCTTTTCCTAGCCAAAACTGGCTTCCATGGCTCTTGGGCACAACAAATACCTCAAATGCACAACACAGAAAAACAAGTGTTGGGACTCACCTTATAAATCATATGAACTACCAGGACAGTAGATTTTTTATTTTTTTTATTTTTTTTAAATCATAAAGCAACACATATGTGTACATACTTGCAAGGTCTGACACATAATGTATGAATGAATTAGTTATCTAGGCAAAGAAATGATCTCTCATGCTTTAGTTAATTGAGTCTATACAGACTGAACATTTCAGCAGCTCGTATATTAAAGGTGCAGTAGGTAAGACTTATAAAACTAACTTTCTGTCATATTTGCTGAAACTGACCCTATGTTCCAGTAGAACTACATGAAGCAGGTCATTTATAAAAATAAAAAAAAATCAGACTCCTCTGGCTCCACCTACAACCTGTAGTGCAATTTGCAAAAATCCACCGCTCCCTGTTCAGACGCACCAATCATGGCCAGGGGGGGGTGTCTAACTGCGTGTCAATCACTGCTCATGCACACGAATTCATTCTCCCTTGTGGGGCGAAGGGGTTAGGAGACCGTTATGGGCTTTAGCAGAAAGGGGGGAGGGACTGAGAAGTTGTTGATGTTCAAATTGTTTGGCTAAGTCCTGGATCTTCACAATCCTACCTACGGCACCTTTAAACAACATTTGACTTTATCGTTATAGTGCCTTCAACAGTGGCACTGTCTGGTTCCCAAACCTTTTCACGTCAAGGACCCCTAAATTGATACAAGTTATACCATAGACCCCCATTTCATAAGATTTCATCACAGGGACCCCTATCTCATAGGATTTTTGCTTTTAGATGTTTATTACAGAAAGTGTATGAGACCCATGACCCAAACGGTCATTCATTTTGTCATTGGATTACTTATGGATGTAATTATACTGAAAATAAATGATTCCCCTTTTTGCTAAGGACCCTGTGGACCCCTGGGGGTCCCGAAAACCACGGGTCTGCATCACGGTAAGAAATCTCATTCCGTTTTACTTTCAAAGCATGGGTGAGAAAGAACAGGTCAAGTACTGTTAGCGTTCTTAAGGGTTAAACATTGTATAGGGCTAACATTAGGTCATAAAGCATGGAGGATATAGGCCTACCGCAGGTTAGGTGTGTGTGTGTGTGTGTGTGTGTGTGGGGGGTAATGGGGTATTTATTTGTTTGAAATATGTTTATTTATTTATTCTAAAGGGAATTAGATTGTAAGTCTACTGTCTGATCCACCCTTTCGGAGCAGAAGATGGCGGTAATGCACCAGTGAGCTGGATGCCAACCGCCGTATAATACACGAAGAAGATTTGGTTTCCTTGGCAGCGGGAGGAGGAGCTTTCTGCCTTGGGTTTGTTTGCTTGCTGTGCCACATCGCACAACACAGAGCCGTCTGTGTGAACGGTGATAGCGGTTTAAACAGGTACACTTTATTGTTTTCTGTCCCAAACATTGTATGATACGGTTCAATATAACGTTATCTAAGGAACTTAATTCGTCGTAACGAGGATATTGTGTGTGCTTCAAGTCGTTGTCCAATTAGCTTTTGTGAGCAGGCTTAACGTTAGCTAACGTTAAGTAGCTGAGTTAAGTTAGCCAATGTAACTTAATTTTAGGTTAGGTTCAGGTTAGACTTTTCCACAGGGAAAACACCCAAAAGTATGTAAACCGTTATAGCTATTTCCACCTTTAGAAAGAGACTAAACTAATTTAATATTTTACATAATGCATGCAAAAACAAAAACGCTGTCTCGTCTTGCCATATCTTGCCGTATCTTTCATTGAAGGTCATAGTTCAACCACGTTTGTTTTGCATCAACAAGAAGACCACAGACTGTCAGCAACATACAGTAGATATTATCACTGTGCGATAGTCGGATAGCAAGCCGCTTGTCAGCATTATATTATCGAGCTATAAAGCCTGTTGTATTCAGTGTAAATATACACCGCAGTTCAAAAGTTTGGACTCACCAGCCACAGAAGCTTGGTCGGGTACAATCAGCTGACTGAGACTACAACTCCATATTTTTGAATGGTCTTTCATGCTTTTAGGTTGTAGAAAGACATCTTTACATATGTTATTTTGTATAAAGGGCTTTAAAAAAAGAATAATGGTTTGTACAGTTAAGCATGTACAGTTAAGTAAGAATTAGGGCTGCACTATATGAGGAAAATATGCGAAACCGTTGTTGAATATCGCCATAAACGAGATTAATTGCGATTAGAAAAAACGATAAAGTGTACTCGGTTCTGTATTTCTACTGCTTCCAGTATTCTGCTAACATACAACACATTGCTTGTTGTATTTAAAACAAATGAAAGAAAATCATTCCCAGCATTCTTTATTGAACAAATTGAACAGTGAATCGGATATAAAAGGCACCACTAAAAAAAGAATGACAGTTACATTTTAAAGGGCAGTTTTCTGCTGATATTTTCTTCCAACACAAAAAAATCTCTTAAGTGTCTTTCGCGATACGTTGCAGCCTTTAGCGATGTGTATATTGCGCCAGTTGATATCACCATGATGATTTAAAAAATAAAATAAAAATAAATAAATTAAAAAAACGGCATATTGTGCAGCCCTAGTAAGAATAGAATAAATAGCATTGGTAGAATTAACTGGAAGCTTAGCAGTACAATGTGTGCACATTTAAATAGAAACATGTTCAGGTTTCAGTCAAGTGCATAATAATGCAGCCTATAACAAGCTGGAACTGTGTGCTGCTTTAGCAGAACTCTTCAATCTTCCCAATAGAAATCTGAGTTTAGTCTAGGGTTAGCACTATTGGAACTGGATCAGGGAATATCAGCTGAACATACTATAGACTGACACATTTACATTTTAAAGGTATTCAATCTAACCACTGAGTAGTCTGCAGAGGGCCTAAAGAAAAACAGCTTCCCAAAATATTCAGAGCCCATTTGCACCATTGTGGTTCACTAATGATCAAGGGTCACTTGCGCTTTTCTGGACTGGAAAACCAAATTGAAGGGTATTTGGGGAAAGAAATTGTTCCAACAGTATTCTCCAATGTTATACAACGCTGTGGGGACATCGACTGAGTTTTTAGTCATTCAATTCTTCTTTTGGGGTCAAAACTATTTCAAATGTATATAAAACATTTGGTGTCTGAATTATACAGATTTATCTCTGTTAAAATAGCTATTATCGGGCACCCGGATAGCTCAGTTTACTCCTCGGACGCAGCGGGCCCGGGTTCGACTCTGACCTGTGGCCCTTTGCTGCATGTCATTCCCCCCCCCCCCCTTCATGTCTTCAGCTGTCCTGTCAAAAATAAAGGCTGAAAAAAAAATATAGCTATTATTTAAGGAAAGAAGAAAAACACCAACCTTTTGAACGACAATGTTTCTTGTTAAAGAGGGCTTCTCACTGGATAGCCTATATTTCAATTGTGTTTGCTTTCTCTGTTGCCCTGTTCTCCATCCCTCATTCTTTATGTCTCCTTTGGGACAGGCCCTGTGGCCATGGCTAAAGACCCGTTAGCCGAGGCAGGCTTTTATTTTGATGAACTCAACAAGCTACGGGTACTGGAGCCCGATGTCAGCCAGAAAACCTCCGAGCTCAAGGAAGAGTGTAAAGAATTTGTGGACAGTAAGCACTGAATATTTTGTCAAGTTTATTAGGCTGAGCCTGCGTATCCCCACCAACATCACCAGATCCTACAGGATGTACAAATGTGTTATCCTTTGCAGAAATTGGCCAGTTCCAGAAGATAGTGGGAGGTCTAATTGAGCTGGTGGATGAATTGGCGAAAGAAGCAGAGACAGAAAAGATGAAGGTAAGCTTAGCATTTAAAGCTGCTTTTGCAGATGATGTTGTAGTCCTCGTATGCAAAAGCTTTGCCAAAGTATGAACTTTTGATTGATTGTGAAAGCAACACCTTATTATTATTATTATTATTATTATTAATAATAATCCTGTGTTGTTCTCCTTGAGGCAATTGGAGCCAGAAACCTGCTGAAGTCAGTGGCAAAGCAAAGAGAGGCTCAACAGCAGCAGCTTCAGGCTCTCATAGCCGAGAAGAAGATGCAACTTGAGAGGTAACCAGTGCGTGGGTGGACGCCATAACCTGACAAACGCAGTGCTGGTTTGTGCGGGATAGGTCATGGTTTCCTATCTATTTTAGTCTATATGGACGACGATTTATGTGCTGGATTATTCAGGTGCTGCCAGAAAGTCACCTTCCGCTTTCTTTGTGTTGGCATTTTAAACTCCGGTCAATCTATGAGGACTGTGGTTAACTGCTCCTCAGATCTCTGCAGGGTAAATCCAGACAGCTAGCTAGACTATCTGTCCAATCTGAGTTTTTTAGAAATGTCCATTCCACTCCATTCCAGATAGAATACCAGCTGAGATCAGTTGCATTGTTTGTTTAACCAGGGCAGCAGTTTTCAGATTACATTATGTGCTTACATAACTGCAAAAGGGTTCTCAACTGTTGTAGACAGAAGTGGCTGAAGAAACGCTTGAAATTCATGCTTTTTGGTCTAAACGTCATACCCAAATTAAAAGTGGTACAGCTCCCATATACTTTGACACTCTGGGGTGTGCCTGATATCACTGGAAAGGAAACATTCTCAAGGTTTTGGTACCAGTGTCAGGGTGATCCTAGGCCTTACTGACACAGAGTTACAGAGGCTAGAATGGAGGTTTTTAATTTCCGTCCAAGTCATACATCTGTAAAATGATTAGACTACACTGCTGTAAACACATCTGACAGGTGACCGACAACACAGGGCAATAGCCACATGTCTCAGCTTACTACGGAAAAAACCCAGAAGCCAAAAGACTCAAAAATACAACACTTCTCAAATACCCAAACACACCCACATCAATCACCTTTCCAGTGATATCAGGCACACCCCAGAGTGTCAAAGTATATGGGAGCTGTACCACTTTTAATTTGGGTATGACGTTTAGACCAAAAAGCATGAATTTCAAGCGTTTCTTCAGCCACTTCTGTCTACAACAGTCGAGAACCCTTTTGTAAATTATGTAAACACATAATGTAATCTGAAAACTGCTGCCCTGATTAAAAAAACAATGCAACTGATCTCAGCTGGTATTCTGTCTATAATGGAGTGGAATGGAAATTTCTAAGTGACCCCAAACTTTTGACCGGTAGTGTACACACGTTCCACCAAAACAAGTTCCTTCCTGAGGCTATTTTGCAGAGGCGCCGACATTGAGTCCAGCGCTTAGCGCCGGCCAAGACAATAGACCTTTTCCACGGCAGACATGTTGACATGTCATAGTAGGAAAAGCACAGGTCTATTCAAAACCATTAATGATGGCTGCATTCCACTTAGGAGAGGCCCTGGTATTGTTCATGCTGACTCACTGAGATAGCTCACTGGGACACTTGATGGAATTGAGCCACCGTTAAGGTTATCAATTTCAGCTGTGCTTTTCCTACTATGACAAGTCAAAATGTCTGCTGTGAGAAAGGTCCATAGTGATTGGTTTAAAGCAACTGCCAATAAACCAGAGCACGTTTTTCTCCCATCCCGATATGCTGTGTGAACTAGCCAGACCTTCCTCCGCAGCGCTGTGGAGGAAGGTCTGGCGATGCGGGAGTGACCTGTTTTAATTCAGCACACACAAAAAAAAGAAGAGTACATTTCTCTTATACCTGGATAAGTTTAAAGCTGTCTAAAGGTCAATTAAAAGAAGAAAAAAACACATCAGCAGTCACATCAGTGTTTACTGTATCATGATATCTACTGTACTTGGCATTTCTAACATTTCATGTGTCATGTAATGGACTGCTATTTTTGCCTTTATTGCATTTATTGGTGCACATTTAGGTTTCTGTTACGTTTTCCTTCTTTCAGATATCGTATTGAGTATGAAGCCTTGTCCAAGGTGGAGTCAGAGCAGAACGAGTTTATCGACCAGTTCATTCTGCAGAAGTGAGGATGTGACTGAGACGGCAAAAAAAAAAAAGAAAAAAAAAAAAAAAGTACGACATCTGTACGACCATTTCCAGAGTGCCTGTCCCGTTTTCTCTGAGCGATGCCCACTTCAGAGAAATACTTTGCTGCAACCGTTTTCCCGAAGCAATCCCAAAGCTCCAACATCATCCTAAAAAATATCCACCTCCTTTCTCCACTGTGTGTGTGTGTGTGTGTGTGTGTGTGTGTGTGCGTGTGCGAACAGCCAGCTGTTTACTGTAGTTGTTTTCCACCCTGGTCAGAAGGTGGGAGGATTTACAGTGCTGGAAGCTTGAATATATTTGAAACGTTAAGTCCTGTTCACACCAAATGTCTCAACATCAATATCTCAGACCAACATCAAAGCAGATGGAGCTATTTATACAAGTGAATGTTATTTATACTATTTATACTGAAAAAAAATTGACTCTGTATATCTAGTTTTATTACATTTTGTATCAATTTAAATACTGCATGTGCATGCATCTGTATATACATTTATAAGATAGAAGTTGATCCTGATTCAATCATCTGTTATGTTTGCTTATATTTCATTCTTGTGGTACAACCAGTCAGCGGGCACAGCACGTGAGGAATACATAGTCTTCTTTTTCTTCTTTCTGTATGTTATGTGTGTCAGTCTTTTAATGTATACATTAAAATGACAAATGGTTATACTTGAATAAATCCTGTATTGTATTGCACAATAAAGCAGGTCATCATTTTTTGCTGTCAAGATGTTAGAGAGGTGGATGAGCACATGTTTAACATTGTGCTATTATGTTCTGTTTCAATAAAATGATTTGATATCCATATATTTTGACACCGTTGGGTGGTCCTCGTGCACACATAGGTAAAGGGTTCGCAGAGTTGAGAATAGCTAGACAAGCCTTATTACACAATTTTGGTCCGCAGTTTACAAACTTACGTTGCAGTACCATTTTATTTTTCAAACTTTCAATCGTATCACATTAACTTCTTTAGCAGATGGAGTTTCTTTCTTCATGCTCTGTGTTGAATCATTCGGTTACTTTCCCCTTTCAATCTCAACATTCTACCACTTTAAGATGATATCTGCACTTAACTCATTGGCTGCAATTAACTTGAGCACACAAGCCGTGTAAAGCATTCCAATGTGAATATACTGGATGTAATGGGGCAGGGATTGTTTTATCAAATCCTAAAATTATCCCTATTGGATATTGGTATTATGGAGTTTCCTGAGCTGTAATGGCCCTCTGGCATGTAACTGGAGTTGTACATTACCATAGGATACATGCATAACCCTTCTGTAATGGACTACAGCCGGGGTTTTACTCCTCTCCCTGCTAGCTCCTAAGTGATGTACTGACATTTTACCTTCTGTAATTCAAACAGAACATCGTAGCCTTGGTCTTTACCAATACTTAGCCAGAGAGAAAGAGAGGGATACGTGCCCTAAAAGCTTAAAAAAAAAAAAAGTTAGGCAAAGTAAGAAATATAACTTTCACTGAGTTATATGAAGGAGTCCAGCCAATGAAATACCACTCCTCTCTACTTCAGAGGGACAAACATGGATCTATTCTGAGGTTACAGAGGGTAAGAGGTGCCTGACTCCCCAGCTAACCTTTATTTCCTGGCCAAGAGGGAGAGGAGTGAGGAAAGGGCAACTGCACAATACAGTATATTGCTGCGGTCATGTAAAGACTGCAGAAGTGTTGTTTGGGGAGGGCTGGGGGTCTCCATCTCCATCTTCATCCGCTTATCCGGGGTCGGGTCGCGGGGGTAGCAGCTCCAGCAGGGGCTGGGGGTATTATTATTATTAATAGTATATTTGGAACCTTTACCCTCTCTAAAAAATACTTTGAAACCAGTTTTAAAAAGAGAAATGCCGGTGCCGTTAGCATAAAAACTGCAAATGGGGAAACATCACTTCACTTTGCCCTCTATAGACCATCTTGTTGCTTTTAAGTGTGGTGATCTCAAAAAGTGAAGGCTAGCCTCTTTAAGTCACTTTGAACAGGAATATCGGTTCATGTCTAAAATTCCACTTTTATTGTAAGTATATATATATCTATATATATATATATATATATATATATATATATATATATACACACACACTTAAGACAACAAAGCTATAAATATTGAGAATAATTTATTGAATTCAGTATATAGTCAACTCATTTCAATCTAAGAACAGTATTTACACTTTTTATAGATAGTGAATATTATATTCAATTGAGCAGTCATTTCATACAGTATAGTCCTAACAGTCGATGACTCGTGAGGTCTTCCTCTCATCACATGTTTCTTCATCATGGCTGTTCACATCCCCACAATAACGAGGCTAAATAACACAATGAGCACTCAAAACTCAGACATAGAAACTGTACATCCGCCACTACGGTTCATCAGGTGCAGCTCTGCAAAATGCTACACCCGAGGGCATATCCCTGGTTTATGAACTTCACTTCTTCTTGGTGTACTGTAAATCAAAAAGAGAATTAAGAATTACAGTGTGAATTTATTTGCACATCAACTTGGAATCAAAGGGTACACTGTGTAGTGTTTGAAGTATTTTATTAGCTAAAATAAATGTCTTCATTCATAAATATCTCCTCATTGGTGTAAAATTACCTCTGCCTATCATCTGACTTATCCTCGTAAGAATTTCTTATCTGTATTTACATTGGACGGGCAAGTCCAAGGAGGCTTCCATGTCGTTCCGCCATTTTGAAAAACTATAACGGCTTAGAGGGACATGAAGCACTAGCCTACCTGTCTAGCTGATCCACGACGCGTTTTCGTTCAGAGCCAGCGTCACGTGACTGAAACGGAGGAGATCAGTGAGAGGCGCTTGTCACTGCCCCGGCAAATTTGAAAGCCTGCACTGCCCTTTAGTTCATAATGGAGGATCATACTTATGCCGAGCCACAGGAGAAGGAATCCTCGTCGCCAAAAAAAGCTTCTTGGTACATAACTATTCCTTTGAATGCAAAATACAATTTCACCGCTAGACGGGAGACATTCCTACACAGTGTACCTTTAAAAAGGCCTTGGTCCTTACTTTATCAAGAATCCAGTCTGCATCTGCAATAGCTCTTTGGATTATCATTTGTATCCTCTCTTGGTCGTCTTCATCGGAGTGACTGACGTAACCCTGGAAACCAAAAGCAAAAGGATCAGGATAATGAATTGTTCATTTTTTTTTTTTTTTTTTACGTTCACAATGGGGAATCATTTGGTAGAAAGTGCTTAATCTTTAGGCTAAAACCACACGTAGGTTTCACGATGACACATAAATGCCGTAGACTTTATTGTTCTTGGTTATGTAGATCATAAATACATCAACAATATCTAGAAAAATAATACAATGATAGTTTGGTAGAGTACGGAGGAAAAGCTAAAGTGGAATAGTGTGAAACCATCTGCATGAGAGCGGATCACATCCTGTGCACGTGCATTCTTATCCTCGTGCATGAGACAAACCAATATGCTGTGTGAACTAGCCAGACCTTCCTCCGCAGCGCTGTGGAGGAAGGTCTGGCAAAGCGAGACTGAACATAAGATAGCTACCTGAAAAGGATCTGTAGTTGCAGCTAAGAGAGCCATTGACAGCAGCCACAACTCTGGATCTTAGATCAATGTCTTGGTCAGGGACAATGGCAGTATGTCAACAACATTCACATGTTTTGGTGTGGACAGAAACCAGACGAGTGAAGGTAGGCTACATGAGTACAGGAAACATGCAAACGGCACAAAAAAGGCCTCACCAGATTCAAACCGAGGATCTTTTTACTGTGACAGACTGTAGGACTGCCTTTAAACATATCGGACTGTTTGAGATGTCAAACTCTTAAAACTATTTATTTTTTTACTATTTCTAATTCTTGTCCACAAATTGTCCTTGTTCATGGGCAGCTCTGTCACTTGAAAATTAAGTACATGATGGATATATATATATATATATAAATAAAATGTATATAAATACAATGTCCAAGATAATTTGAAAAACATTTAGTTTGTCAATAGTCGATGCACATGTTGACCTCACCTGTCTTATGGCATGTCGATAATGCTGCTGCATTGCTGGCGTTGGTAACTGCCTGCAACATCTGAGGAGATGTCGATAGAGCTGCACTGGTGTCAACTCAGCTCCAACTAAAGGCAGCATGCCTTCCTCCTTCGGTTAAACTGCTCTTAGTAAAAATACAAATCAAATGTTATTCGGGTTAGTGACAATATTTATTTAGTAACCATAGAAAAATAAGTAGTGGTTTCCACTACCATCCAAAGCATATGAATCACTGAAGAGATCCTTTTTTTTTTTTTTTGTGTGTGTGTTACATATACGCTATTACTCACAGTGCCCAATTCAGCTTTACACTTTTTTTTCAAGGACAATCATAAGAAATAATTAAGATTTATATGAAATGGAACACCCTGGTAAGCCATCTGAAGCTTTTGTATTGGGGCCCAGACACTAAGCAGATTTTAAAGATATATTATAAATACACACACATTATCTAGATTAAAACAAAACAAAAATAAAGTGCATGCCTTCAACAGTAACATTTTCAACATACAGAAAAACCTAAGAGCTAACTACCCTTAAATACAAAATGGTCCCAATATATTTATTATTCCATCAGTCAGTTTAGGCCATTCAAGATTGAACACATTAGTAGTAACCAGTAACTGCTGCCAGCCGTTTAGGCCACTGAACATATTTTAGTAGGAACTGCTGTCCTAAGCTCTTTTTGAAAGGTTTGTTTGAGTGGCATGTGTTTGTGTCTTGACATTATTTATATGGACAACTTGACAGACAAAGTTACATTTGTAGCTAGCTAATCCAATTTGATGATCATGTTGGCTTACGTGCAGTTTAGCAGTTTAGCGTGTCCCAAATGATGTTTGTCTTATTTGAGACAGGTTAAGGTTAGGGTCAGGGTAGCACAGGTGGTTTAGCAGGTTCATAATTAATTAAGGACAGTGTATGGGGAATTTGGGACACTAAACTGCACGTATACCGATGATGTTTCATTTCATCATTTAATTTTCAAGTGTTTTAAATATGCCGTAATCTTAATATGCTTTAAAGTTGCTACGCTCACGATTCATTTATGTATCCTTAGGTGACCAATAAGCTGCTAGCTAGGTACATGTAATGCTTTCTTTGACTAGCTAGACAGAGCTGGGTGGAGGTAACGTTAAACATTGCGTAGAAAGAAAGCTAAATTAGCTAGCTAGCTAAATTAGTTGACAGAAAGATGTAGCTTCCATAACACAGTGGCTACATTATCACTGCCAAACAAACTATATGGTTAAGCTTACTGTGTCTCTGTCAACTTTAGGGAAGGCTGTCAGCAGGCGCTCAGCATCGTAAAAACCTCCTTGGAGTCATTATAAAACTAGCCCAGTAAACTACACGAATGTGCCGCAAATTTGGGTTTTCCAAGGATGGCGAAGGCATGACCCACCTTACTCTGCCTCTGATAAGCTAATAAGCTGATAAGGCTAAGTGCTTGTTGCCTGCGTTGGTGGGATTGGTTAGGTTTAGGCACGATGAGTGAGATTGGTTAGAGTTAAGGTGAAAATGTCAGGGTAAGCTAATCAGAGGGAGAGTAAGGCAGAGTAGGGCGGGATATGACTTCGCCATCTTAGGAAACGCAAAGTCGCTTCTTCTTCTTGTGTAGCATGGATCCTACATTGAATCACAGACTGTCGCCCTCTGTTGCGTAGGCTATATATCTAAACTTAGCACAATATATAAGAACATTTGTGTTTGGTAGATTATTTCTCTGTGGTAACAATGCTTTTTGGCAATAAATCTTATACCGTTGGAAAGCCTGTTTAGTTCCCTTTCAAATGGTGCCCCATTTGTAAGGAACTTGCATTTGTGGGATGAGCAGCAGCGCTGAGTATACATACTCAAGTATACATACTCACATTTTTCATGGGCGCAACCCACAAAATTTGCCAAATCTTCTCTGCCAATGCCAAACAGTTTATTCTGCCATTGACTCATTTGGTGTTTTGTGGATTGGATGATTGAAGTTTGAAGAAACAAGACATATTGGCAATTGAACAATTTATTCATTTCACAAACAGGAGCCTCAGTAGCGTGTGGAAGAACCATACACAGCCACAACAGCCTGGCACCTCCTCCTCATGCTGGTCACCAGCCTGGTCACACACTGCTGTGGGATGGCATCCCATTCTTCAACCAGCATTTGTCGCAAGTCAGCCAACGTGGTTGTGTTGGTCACTCTGGCACGAACAGCACGCCCAAGCTGATCCCACAAGTGTTCAATGGGGTCGAGGTCAGGACTGCTGGCAGGCCATTCCACCCTCTCCACTCCCACATTCTGGAGGTAGTCTCTGATAAACCCACCATGTGGGGGCGAGTGTTGTCATCTTGGAGGATAGAGTTCGGTCCCAGACTGTGGAGATATGGGATTGCCACTGGTTGCAGAATCTCATCTCTATCTCTCTCTGCATTGAGATTGCCTCCAATGATGACAAGCCACGTTTTTCCAGTGAGGGAGATGCCACCCCACACCATCACACTGCCTCCACCAAAAGGTGTTACTCTATCGGTGCAGCAATCAGCATAGCGTTCTCCGCGTCTTCTCCACACTCCAGCATTAGGAGGAGGTGCACAAAATAACACCCCAAATCCCAGAAAAAGTGATTTTTTTCATAATATGGGCACTTTAAAGCTATAGCGCGTAGTTTCTGTCGCCCCCAATAGGAATTCTAAGTAATGACACTGTCCACATGACGCAAACCTTCGGTGAACTCACACTACCCTCACTCGGCCCCAAGTTGCTGTTGCCAAACATGACTGACTCTTCAGAAGAGGTAATTATCTTGTAATTTTTATGTCCTCTTTGTCTCCAAAGCTGTAACGTAAAACGCATTACTCAAGCTTCTGCTTGTGCAAATCGCCGGACGGGACCATATTATAAACATAGTTTTGTGGAGCTGATCGTCTTAATTAGCTTTGTATCAACTCATCTGCCAATGGCTTGAATGTAACAGACTTTCATTAATATAAAATAGTTGCAACAGTATATATCTATTGGCAAGTGTAGATTGTGTGTTTTTTGAGTTAACTAATCAAGGCTTTTCTTTGATTTGCAGATTATAGAGTGAAGTGTGGCCACCCATTCGACCCCCAGGCTGTTCTGATAAGAATGAAATGTCAGAGCATCTTATGAAAGCTACAGTTCATGTCTTTTCTGTCAGTCCATATCTGCGTGTGTACTCCAGGGACCTTTACAATAAAATGTAAAGAACTCCAGGCCAGCCGTTGCAAAAACAGTGTATCAGTGACAGTGATGAAAGCAAATGGATGAAAAGAAGAACCAGCTGTTTTTGTTTTGTTGGCTTGCATGTGGTAAGAGAGGAGTATTCCAGAAGGGAGGCTCAGAATAGATAGACTTACCGCAAAAAGCCTGACTTCAGCCAACCTCAATGATTGTTTCAGGATGAAGGCTTTCCATAAAGCTAACTTAGAGCTATTGCAAGCTTATTTTAGGATGATCCTAGCCTAGAAATCTAGACGCACCCTAGCTGCAGCAAATGTAACATCTTGATGTGGGTCTGGCTTGTCAGGCTAGGATGATCCCTTACCATGGTCACACTGCCCCCCCTTGTGGCCTTTAAAAGTAAAAGTAGGAGGAGACGATACAGCGTATTCACTGCACATTAACAAACTGAGATATTTAATTGAGCTAGTTAGATCAGTGTTTATTGGAATGTCATATTAGACACTTTACATAGCTGTACATTACAGTTAAGCTGAAATATCTCCAAAAAAGAACATTTCCTGAAACAACAACATTAAAAAAAAACAACAGAAAGATTCTCAATACATTGTAAATAACATGTGAGCATACTTCCAGTTACAATAATTTTTCTTTGGTTGTTCTCAAAATGCTCAGTATTTTTGTAATGTACAGTCCAGATGCATAATGTTCTATATATATATACATGTGTACACACACACACACACACACACACACACACACACACACACACACACACACACACACACACATATATATATACACTCAGCAAAAAAAGAAACGTCCTCTCACTTTCAACTGCTTTTATTTTCAGCCAACTTAACACGTGTAAAACGTTGTATGAACATAAAAAAATTAAACTACTAAGAACTAAACTGAACAACGTTTCACAGACATGTGACCAACAGAAATGGAAAAATGTGTCCCTGAACAAAGGATGGTCAAAATCAAAAGTTGCAGAACGTTACAGGGAAGACATCCTCCTCCATCATGTGGTCCCCTTCCTCATGCTCATCCTGACACGACCCTCCAGCATGATAATGCCACCAGCCATACCACTCGTTCTGTGCGCGATTTCCTGCAAGACAGGAATGTTAGTGTTCTGCCATGGCCAGCGAAGAGCCCGGATCTCAATCCCATTGAGCACGTCTGGGACCTGTTGGATCGAAGGGTAAGGGCGAGAACCATGCCCCCCAGAAATGTCCAGGAACTTGCAGGTGCCTTGGTGGAAGAGTGGGGTAACATCTCACAGCAAGAACTGGCAAACCTGGTGCAGTCCATGAGGAGGAGATGCAATGCAGTACTTAATGCAGCTGGTGGCCACACCAGATACTGACTGTGACTTTTGATTTTGACCATCCTTTGTTCAGGGACACATTTTTCCATTTCTGTTAGTCACATGTCTGTGAAACGTTGTTCAGTTTAGTTCTTAGTAGTTTAATTTTTTTATGTTCATACAACGTTTTACGCGTGTTAAGTTGGCTGAAAATAAAAGCAATATTATATATATATATACATATATTATGGCATATATAGTATATATATATATATATATATATATACTGTATTTATATATATATATATATGTAATTCAAATATAACATAAAACTTCAGATAGCACCAAACACGATTGCATGAGCATGTTGTGTCCTTGTGACATTACTGGATGTAGTGTGGACACAAAAAAATAAGGATACAGCAATTACATAATCTATTTAGCTTATATCCATCTATATAATCACATTTGCATATAATACAGTACTAAAGATAATACAGCATAGTATAAAATGATTAAGGTTGAACAATTCTGATTATAACTGAGATTTTAAAGATTTCAGATTATATTACGGAAGTACAAAAAATACCAAATCTCGATAGACAATCATGATAAAGCTTAATTTACAACTATCCACACGTTAAAAAACAATCTAGCTCAAACGTTGATTTTATTTTCATACACAGGAAGTAAATGTTTCGGGACTCCAAACTGTCACCCAAGTTCCATCATATGACAACTACCTCAAACAAACTGCTTTTCCCCCAGTGTTCACTCTTTCAGGCACAATACATCACACTCATTCTCCAGTGCAACCATTTATCTGTTTTTTTTGTTCTTCTGACTAACAAAACAATGTAAACACTGTTTGTATTTGCTTTTCTCAAGGGGGAAGTTTTGTGGACCAAAGTCACAGCACACAGTGTAGAATAAACATGATTGTCCGCTCCATAGTACTACTACATCACATCCGCCTCGTTCTCAAAACATTTCTGTCTTGCAGGAATATGAAACGTACAATACATGCTGCTGAATGTGGCTCAGTCTCTTTGCCCTTCTGTTGATCTGGCTTTGTGCACAGGAATTAAGTCCTGATGTCTGAGGTAAAACAGGTATATGTAGATTTATAAGAGGATCTCTTCACTGCTCTGCATCATCAGTCACTGCACAGTTGTTGGCAGTAGAACAGATCAGAATTGATGTTCTGTCCTTTAAGCAGCAATGCGTACAATGAAACGAAACAAATTCCCACATGAGAGGTTGTTTTCTGTGCACAGAAAAGAGACCAGAGGTCTGGGATGACATTAGGGAGGGCCTTGAGATTTCGAAGGAGAGCCGAGCGAAACCTATCGCTCGGACTTTACCTTATAGCGGAGGACAAGGTAGGTGGCCAGCCGTAGAATGATGAAGAAAATGCCCAGGACAATGAAATCTATGTAGAGCTTTGCGTCTTCCACATCCAATAACTGCAGAACCTCTTCGGGCTTTTGGAACTTACACACCTTTCCTGGACACTCTAGCTCTGAACGGTTCATCCCGTAGATGGACAGGATCACCCCTTCGAAGCCATACCTGTGGGAGAGATACAAACACTGAGACAAATTCATAATTGCAAATAGTAAGTAAATCATCTCCCGAAACTAGGGCTGTGTATCGTTCAAAGATTTTCGATACAGGTACTGATACCAATACTGTGACTTTGATACCGGTTCCTGAACGATTTTTTCAATTCCAATTTTATAAAACAAAAAGATATTACACGTTACGGCACAAATCTTTTTATTTATTTTTCAGCTCGTCTATGTGAGCCCCGTCTCTGTGTAATGTAGAGTTTTTCCTGTGTGCCTCGACGACGACGTGTAACGCTAAACAGCCAATCACAGACATTATTATATATATTATATATATATATATATATATATATATATATTATATATATATATATATATATATAGTATATATATATATATATATATATTATATATATATATATATTAGATCTTGGTAGAAGCATGCTGCATGCTTTTTGGCTCACTGACCCTGATGAGATTGACTTCTTGAGGCATTGAAATTGGGTATTGAATGACGAGGCTTTTTTCGATACTCGATACTTTAGAGGCAATAAAAAGTATTGAATTTGGTACAAAGCCCAACCCGATACTGAGTCGAAATAGCTCAAAAGTTAAACAAGGCTACAAACTCTTCAGCTCTACTAATAGCTCTTTTACTACTACAATCTTCATAGCAGTGCACAACGTGTACGTTTTAAATGGAACAAACAACATACTGATGGTTTTGGTAATCCTATAGAGCCTTGTCGGTAAAGAGGTTAAAAACGCAACTTTGTCCTGTGTGGTGCTGAAGAGAAGTCACCCCAAAGTATTGAGTCCATGAGGTCAGTACAATTAGACATTTGCTTTTGACAGTGCTTTTATGGGCCACAATGTTTGTGAAGGGGAACATTTTGAAATGATAGTGGTTTTAGACAAAACCTACTACTTAGAAATCAACCTCAGACAGTTGGAGCACTTATACGATTGTTAACTGACAAGCTGTAAACATGATCCAAACTGCTTAATTGAGATTCAAAGTGAAAGACAGCCTTGCATAGCAATTTAGAGGTGTTGATTATGTTAATGATCAATTAACAGGCACCTCTGCATGAACAGGTGGCATTCATCAGGCTGAAACGAGCGATTTACAAAAGATTTGGGCAGTTAAGCTAGTTTGGTGACTTGGAACTCTTGTAATTAGGATAAGAATATGAAAATGTTGCATGAGGCCCAATATTTATTTTGGTATAAAATCTGATTGAGTTTGCCGTAGCCACCCCTTGAACAATGAAGGATATTTTCTCAATTTGGAAAGTGTGAACTGTTTCTAAAACTGAGAACTGCCAGTCTGTAATAGTCTCTTGTTACACACGATAACTGCTATAGTAAGTATGGTTAGGTCAAATAGAGTGCGGTTGGGCTGCATTTTTCTGTCCGAGCCCGGCCCGCCTCCAACAGAGCAGTAACCGAACCCGGCCCGAGCCCAACAGGCATTAAGATATTTATGTCGAGCCCGACCCAAGCCCGACACAGTTAAAATCAAATTTTTTTCTCATACTACTGACACATGTACGTTTGTTTGTGTGGAAAGCCCACTTTTATTAAGCAACTGTAGGAAGGCATTCGGAAATGTCAACAGATGAGCGCATCAGCGCACACAGGGCAACAAGCACACATTAACACAGGCGTGCACCTACATAATAAGCTGTTTTAAATTTAAAATGTCAATGCCTTATCACGCTGATGTGACCGAGCCCGACCCGAACCCAAACATAATTTCTAAATATCCCTCCGTACCCGTCGGGTTCAGTTTGGGTATCCATCGTCTAAGGTCAAAGTTGGTCCAGTAAGTTAGTCAATGCACAGTTTAATTAATAGTTTTGCAGCTCATTTTCGTTTTCTCCAAATAAACTAAGAATACTTTGTCCTAGGCTAACCTGGGAGTGAGGCTGAGTTATTTCTAGTGATGTTACTGCGTTCACAGACTTAAAATAATGACTTGGTGAGAATAGAAATAATGGCCAAATCTATGGAAATAAGACCCAGGTTGTAATAAATAGAAATTCTACATGATGTTTTGCTGTGGCCAGACTAAACGACCAACATCGGAATTCCTAATCCCCCATGCTAACAAACAGTAGTGATTCTGGTACACACCTGACATAAGACACATAGGAACTCCACTGCAGATACTTGGGGATTGTGTCGAAGTTCACAAAGAAGCCAGAGAAAAGCAGCACTGGGATAGCTGTGACAGGTCCGACAAATGTGGCTACCTAGGTATAAGGATGCAGAGGACATATTCTGTCTTATATTTATAACATGAGCAAAGAAATCCTATATTTAACAATGCAGGCATGCAGTACCTGTAGTGAGCTGGAGGCAGCCCCAACCAGAAGGCCGAGGGACTGGGCTACCAGGGCGGTAGACGTGGACAAGGCTATGAAGAGTAGGTAGCGGCTGGCCTCAGGAGGCTGCTCCGTCATCCAGTACACGATGCTGCAGTACATGATGGGGCAGATCACCTAAAATAACACCATTGTTTACTTTTATTTAGTGAAGGAACAATTTACCCCAAAATGAATCTTTTGTTTATCTAATGTACCCGTTGATACTGTACTGAAGCTGGCCACAGCTAAACACGCAAAAGTTGTGTTAATGGCCTGCTTCTGATAAATTCCATTAAAGGAAAGATGTGAAATTTTAATTTTCTTCAAAATTAAAATCTGCTAATACAGTATGTATGATGTACAAGGACAAACAAAACACACCTTGTTTTCATGTAACTAGGATTCAGAGAGCCAGATCACACATATATGATGTTGGTTAACACAGTGAAACTACTATCGGACAATGGGGGATAACATGGTCTTCTATGATCGTTGGGGGTTAACTGTTCTGTTAAGGTATGCAATAATAGGGTTTTTTAAGAAGTATAGACTACCATACAATACACACAATCCAACGTATTTGCCTGCGCACAGAAACATGATGCAACGCAATATTATATTAGTATATTTACAGAAAAAATGTGTGTTTAGTTTTTTTTGGAGCCAGCCTCTGAATAATGTAGGAATCTTTCCCACTTTGTAAAGAAGAAAAAAAGTGAACCACTTGAACTAACTAACTGGAGTGTAATCCACTGCAACAACCAGGTAGTACCTTCAACTAACACTGGAGTGCAGTGGGGCACTATGTAGGGTTTTCTTTTCCTGTGTGTAACAACAAGTTTGTCAGCACTCAGGTCCTCCGTGAGCCAACCCATCGCTCCAACCCCAACAGTGCCTGCTCACCTGGAATGGGATATCAGCCATGGTCTTGGCCAGGTAGTAGGCTTTCAGGCTGTACCAGTAGTTCAGATGTTCCCTCAGGAACACATTCATCTCCAGAGGAACTAACAAAACCATTCACATACATATGTCAATATCAATTCACAACATATAGGATTTTGAAATGGGGCCTTGTTGATTGGCACAAATTGGATTTTAAATATGTTAAATAATTCCCTCCCCTCCATCAGACTCACAGGTTAACACGGTTGGCATGAGCGCTCCAAACATGAGAAAGAGCATCGAGAAGAAGAGGAACCCGGTGTTGTTGAAGACCTTGCTGGCATCATTGCCGATGTTCAGATAGAGCAAGCCTATTAACACACCTATGGCGATGTGGGATATCAGTCTGAGGTGGGTCAAAACCTGAGAACAGAACAAAAGCAGGAAAAAATAAACATGCAGTCTCAGACTTGGATGATTAACTGACTGATTTTTACAGGTAACGTCTCTTAATTTTGTAACTTAATCTTATAGATAGGACAGGACTTTTTCCATGTGTTTGGAACCAGTGCACAGCTATAATATTTATACAATATTTCTGAACAAATGTCACCCACCTGGTCTCGACATATAGTTATGAAGGTTCTCTTGAAGAGAATACATAACTGTGTTAGTGTGCTTGTGGCAAAAGTATGTCTCTCTATGTGTCCGGCATCCTGGGGGAAATAGAAGCAGATCATCTCATAACTATAATTGAAAAATGTGTCTATAATTATAGACAACATCACAAAAGTGCAGCACAACACAACCTTCTGCTGTCAGGGCTGGATTAACTGACTGTTGGGCAAAAATGTTGCTGCAGAAACCAGGTGATAATTTGATGACAAGGAATATTTTTGGCAAATAATGCTAATTGGCTTTTTTTTGCATTCTTTTTTGTTAGATGACATGTTTGATACCACTCTCATGCCTGTACTGTTAATATGAAGCTACAACCAGGAAATGGTCTGAAAACAGTTCAAAGGTAACAAGATCCACCTACCAGCTTCCTATGCAGCCCACTTGTTTTCCCCGTTCTGTACTCCCATTGAAAATGTTATTACTTAATCAATGTTACTTCACATAGAAATGCAGGTCTCTCCTGAAAGATGCAACAAGCGTATGAGTTTATGTTATGCTACGGAGAAGAAGCTGGTCAGAGTCACGAATCCTCCCCGGTAGCATGTTCAAAATGCTTTAGTTTTGAATTGGTGAACAGAAATCCAGAAATGGTCATTATGCCTTTCCCAAATGTACTATTCTTAAAAGAATATGTATTGCGAGCATAATATCAACCTGAAAATGAAAAGGTATTAAAACTTGACTATGATACAGGGTCCCCTCCAATGAAGATAATCACAGCACAAATCTTTTCAGTTCATATTGTGTTCTTGTGGTGCATAACGCCAAACTAATTTGCAATGAATCAATTTACCAAAACAGTATTTGCGACACAGTGAACTGCTAAGGCCCTAGGACAGTTTCCTGCTTTGCCCAGTTGGTAATCCAGCCTTAACCGCAGTATGGCAACACATCATCTACTACACACCATTGGGCACTTTGTTGCACAGACTGACTGGCCATTGTTATCACATTGGTTCTTCTTCTCCTCTAATGCACACATTCCACCTTGGACTGCCTCAAACAGCACAGGGTTTAAGTCTCCATACTCTCCTGATGCAACTTCAATGACTGAAGCAAAGGCAAAGGCAGAGAGAGAGATACAGATAATGAAGGAATTAGAAATGTTTCAGATCATTTTCAGCAAATACTGTAGCAAATATATGAATAAATGTGAAGTGGACATACTGAAGTCTGCAGGGTTGTGGTAGGTTGGGCAATAAAGGCCCAGAGTCTTCAGATAGGGGATGAGGTATGGGACTGTGCCTTTGTAGATACACTGTCCCTGACTCAGAATGTAAAGCTGTGGAGGAACAAAATGATTCAAGGTTGACAAGTAAATTGACAAGTAAATTACTTTTCAAAAAGTTTCCAACTGACAGAGGACGTTTCATTTAACAGCCGGTGCCTGTGTACAATGTTACAGTATTGGCATGCACCACAGCTTTTCATAACATAAACAGAAACTGGAATGTCCAGCCACCCATTCATTTACTCATATTGACAGACTTGTACCTTGTCAAACATCTCAAACAGTTTGGCACTAGGTTGGTGGATGGTGCAGATGATGGTCCGTCCTCCCAGCGCCAGAGAGCGCATTAGTGAGACCACCTGGTAGCATGATGCACTGTCTAAGCCACTGAGCAGAGAGAGAGAAAGAGACATGCCGGAGGGACAACATTAATGAGCAACTGGGAAGTAATCTGAGGCAAAGACATAAACGAGTAGTAGTTCTTATTGGGGTTTCCATGAGAGAAACTTGAGAATTATGTTGAGATGTTTTATTCATTCTGCTCTGCAAGAGCTCATTTCTCAGAGCTAGGGTCCCAGAGCGCCTAGTCTATATCCATGACGTTCCACTTCCAGGATTGCTCCATTGCCAATGGAAATTCCGCCAGATTTCATGAATTTAGTTGCCTTGGACTTCCTTTGTGTTGGCATTTTAAACTCTGGTGGATTTCTGAGGACTATGGTTAACTGCTCCTCAGATCTCTGCAGGGGAAATCCAGACAGTTAGCTAGACTACCTGTCCAATCGGAGTTTTCTGTTGCACGACTGAAACAACCTTTGAACGTACACATGTTCCACCAAAACAAGTTCCTTCCCAAGGCTATTTTGCAGCGGCACCGTAGCACGCTTAGCGCCGTCCATGGCGATTGTGATTGGTTTAAAGAAATGCCAGAGCACGTTTTTCTCTTATACCGGAATGCTATGTGGCCTAGCCAGACCCTCCTCCGCAGTGCTGTGGAGGAAGGTCTGGCAAAGCGAAACTACAGAGCGCCCAACCGCTCATACTTGCCAGATGGTATCACTGAATATAATTGTTAGGGTTTTAAAAGTCAGTCCAACACCATATTTCCAACTGTCACAAGACTGCAGTCAGATGAGCTCGTTGGATGAACTAAAACAGCCTTTGGGTTGCCTACATTTTTGGCTGCAAAAGAAATTCTAATTTTCAATCCCAATGTTCACATTGACAATTTCTCCATTAACCTTAATATTGTCAGTAGAAACTAGAAAAAAAACAACCAAAACGAGTTTTATTTTGTATTCCGAACACTCTGTTTACTTTGGACACAACAGAAGTAGTCAACTGACTTGATTTGGTGATGGTCAAACTGTACTGTACATAGCATTTTCAATAACACACGTGTTTGATGGAAGCACATTTCAAACGAGTAAAATGTCATATGTTCGAAATTGTTTTTAAGTCTACATTTAACCATCACCAGCACATCCGCATCTGTCCGTCTCACCTGGTGGGCTCATCGAAGAACATGACTGGAGGATTGTTGACCAGTTCCAGGGCGATGGCCAGCCGTTTACACTGACCACCGGACAGTGAGCTGGTACGAGTGTGAGCACAGCCAAGGAGCCCTAATGCAGTCAGAATCTGATTTACCTGGACAGAGAAAGTCAGAGAGAGAGAAGGAGATTTACAACCTGCCAGTTTCACCAGGTCAGTTTGCAAATACAAAACTTTTTTTTTTTTTTACATTTGTTCCCAAAAACTATGGCTTAAAAGCGATGTAGACAGAAACATAAACATGCCATTACGACTAAGTAATAGTATAGTAAGTATAGACTGCAAAGTGAATTTTGGAAGCTAGAAGTATTTATTAATGCTTGATGACATAATCACTGAGTCATTGATAGTGAACAAGATAATACATCCACACAAATATATTATGGTCATTTGGAGCTACATAACAGAAAGAGTCAGAAAACAAATATTTATTATATTTTATCGGAGAGTTTTTCTCTGAAAACAGGTGCCTGTGACTAATAAAGATGTCCATAGTAATGACAGGGACAGTCAATGTATGCATTTATGTTAGCTGTTGTAACTGGTGAAAGCTTTTTTTGCATGTCAGAATGTAAAGCCAACATGTCCTCTTGATTGATAGATTTATTTTGGAAATCAAAATACTTTTTACACCTGAGTGGTACTGCACTTCATGTTACCTACATACTGTATATGTACCTGAAAGATTGGTCTTAATCCAAATTGAGTACATACGTATGGGTGTCCACAGAGTGTTTTAAGAAAGTGGGCATTTCTCCATATTAACAGTGATTGGTAAAGGTTATATATCAATTATGTATGTTTAAGGTCAGGATTCAGTATTCAAGTGGAAGTGTTAACGTTATTACCTTTTTTTCTGTGTATGTAGTAGATGTTATTTGTTTAGCTCACCAGTTCTTTCTTCACATCCATAGTTTCATTCAGCTTTAAGTTGGCTGAAACCTGCAGCAAAGAGGGAAAAATGTGTCCTAATTATATAATGCAACAGGTATTTAACAACTGTACAGATCAGTGGCAGTCTCAGGTCAGAAGCCAATCACTGCAGCACGCTGGCACAATAGCTCAGGGGCGTAGCACAAAATACTGGGCCCTGTGGAAAGGCATTCTCTATGGGTCCCTACCCACATCCACAGCTATTCATTCTAGCATCTTTTTGGGCCCTCCTCACGTGAGGGCCCTGAGTACTCAGTCCCCTTTCCACCCCGAGTCCGACACCCCTGCAATAGCTTTCACTCATTTCCTTACAGGTTCAGACAGAATACAAAAATAAAATAATATCATCATTACCATAAAGCTTCAAAATAATAACCCACTCTGAGGATGAGTTTAAATGTTCCTGGCTGTAACAGCTCACCATCATGGCCTCTCGTGCAGTGAGGTGTGGCAGCAGCATGTCTTCCTGCATGATGTAGCAGGACATTTTCCTGAATGTCCTCAGGTCCCTGGGTTTCCCATTTACCAGGATTTGACCCTTCATTCCTGTTTCCCTGGGCGGCAGGATGGAAAAACACACATACTGGACAGTTCAAAAAAGGAATAGACTGAACACATGATACACAAATCTATGCCATACATTGCCTGTGATGAAAACTGTCATGATTGTGAGTTTCTGTTGTTAGTGTTTCCTGTTTTATTTTGAAGTCTCTGTTTTTCTGCCTTGTCCTGTCTTGTTTTACTTCCTGCTTTGTGTTTCCAGCCTTTGTGATTGTCTGCCCAGCCCTGATGTGTTACACCTGTTCCTTTCCCTTGTGTCACCTATTCCTTGTTTAACCTTGTTACCCTATGTATTTAGTCTCTGTTTCCTTGGTGTTTGGTCGGATCATTGTTCTGTATTGTGGAGTTCTGTCGTGTCGTGGTTTCGCGTGTCTGGTGTGTTTTGTTGTCGGTGTTCCAGTTTGTTCTGTGTTCCCTGGTCTTTTCTAACCTCAGTGTTTTTTGGAAACATATTTTGCCTGTTGCTTCAGGACACTTTTTGTTGTACCTTTTGCTTAAATTAAATTCACTGCATTTGGGTCCATGCTTCACCTGCCCCCTGACAAAAACTAATTTCTCCTAATTGTGCTGCTTTTGTCCACAAATGGCTTTTCTAGACGAGATATATATCGATATACGATCTAATATCGAGGCTGTGATATCGACAACGCTTTTACTATAACTGGAGAGAAGAAGGGAATTTTGGCACTCTCACCTGTATCCAGCCAGAATGTTCATCAAGGTGGACTTTCCGGCTCCGGAAGGCCCCATGATTCCTATCAGCTCCCGACTGCAGAACTTTCCAGACAGGCACTTCAGCAAGGCTTTGAAACCTGCCAACAACAAACAGGACAAACATACACTTTGGAAAGAGTAAATAATAAGATTAAAAATGATTAACACAAACAATTAGAAATATCTTTATTTATATCGAAAGGCAGCATAATGATACTGTTAACATTATCTTTTCAGTACATAAGTATCAGAAATGTAGTAGGAACTTCCTCTCGGTCAAACAGGAAAAGAACCGGTCCCTGACCCACCGCTTTAGTCTGTGAGTGTGGAGAGTGGAGACTCACACTGTACAGTATCAAATGCTGCACTTCAGTCTAACAGCATTAACACTGAGCACTCACCTGCGTCAGCTTTCAACAAGATATTGTTTACAACCTTTGAGAGGAGCAGTGTCTGTACTATGCTGCAGAAAATACAACAGAAACAATTAGATTTTTGCTGTTGGAACTAGAAATCCAGGGGTTGCTCATGAACAACAGTCCTCCCTGTCCTAACTGTCAAAAATAAAGAGTTTTTAAAATAGGCCAAACAGGTGGTCATATCAAATAGATGTTTTTTAAGGCTAGAAGGGATACATTACAGTGTTTAGGTGTGACAAGTGGCGACGACAGTTAAGTTTAGGCACCAAAACGACGAGTTAGATTTAGGAAAAAGACCATGGTTTGGATTAAAACACTCCTGTTGAATGAACACGCGTTTCCTTGGTGAAAGTATTAAAATTATATTATTATTTTAGATTAGATTTTGCAAGGTGTTGCGTAACTTCTGGCCTTGGCTGTATCCCTACTAGCCACAACCCTAAGATCCCAATCCGACATCATCGGACAGCACCCTTTTCTTTAAACAGCATGGTTGAGTCTAGTGTGTATGGTTCTTGCTCTCTATGTCATTCATTTGGCTGTCCTTATTAAAACATGAGTGTGTTGGAGGATTTTTTAGATTTTTGCCACCCCGTTAATATCTTACTACGCTGATAGTCAGTGTCCACAAAATCAACTGCTCATTTCCTAGAAGAAGGCCCTTACTCAAATCTGGTTTTCAAAAAAGAAATATATTTAACATGGATGAATGGGACTGAAGCAGCTGTCATATCCTGTCCTGCTCCTATGTTTTCCATTGTCATTTATTCACTCATCATTTCCTGTTTTATTTTGATATACTCACCTCTCCTGTTGTTTCAGAAAATTCACTTCCTGCCGCTGTGTGTTCCTGCCTGTGTGATTGTCTGCCCGGCCTGATAAGTTTCACCTGTCCCTCATTATCCTCTCTCCCTAGTGTATTTAGTCAGTTTGTTTCCCTCTCTTGATGCCAGTTCGTCTTTGTACCCAGTGTCAAGTGTTCCAGCATTTTTATCTCTACTTGTTTACCTGACCTCATCTTAGCCTTCTCCCTACCATATTTGTCTGCCTTTACCTCTGACTGATTACCTGTGTGCCAAACGTTTTTGTCAAGTAAAGTGAGTTGTGCTATAGAATTCTATTGCCTGTGGTTTCTCCAGCAGGGTGCCAACACATAAGGGTTATGCAAGAAAATGTACGGTTGTCAGTGAATGTTCAGTCTGTACAACTAACAACTCTCAGTGACTCTCATGCGTCATCACGGCATAAATGAGGGACCACTACGATGTACAAAGTGAGGATCACATAAACAACAGAGGAAGGATAACATTCAGGCTGCGTTTCATGAGTTCCACTTCCCCTCGTTCACTTGCCCTCAGCCCTTTGATTTTACCTATCGACATATGCCGCATGGAGGCCACTTGGATAGCAGAGTGATAGTGGACAGGGCAGGAGCGGGGGATTAAAATAGAACACACCTGCCCTTGTTCACTTTCAGCGCAAACTATACTGATCGACCGCAAATTATAGGCTTAGCGCTACGGCTTCAAGTGTGTTTTATTTTCCATTAATTATGGCATTCTAACCCTGTTTTTATGTTATGTCTGTTCATGTCATGCAATTTTCCTTATTGTTAAGCACAACAAGTGCATAACTAGAATTGCATTGTGGGTGATATCCACTTCTGGAGTGACCATCGTTGTTTACTCACCCGAAGTCACGTTGACCACCAATGAAACGCAGCCTCAGTTGTGCCAGCTCACCGTGCCAGCAATTTCAGCGTGGGTGTACCCTAGTCTCGCTTTGCCAGACCCTCCACCCTGGCTAGTCCATACAGCATTCCGGAATGGGAGGAAAACGTGCTCTGGTTTATTGGCATTTCTTTAAACCAATCACAATCATCTTGGGTGGTGCTAGGCACCGGGGAAAGCCGTGGTGCCGCTCCAAAATAGCCTCGGGAAGGAACTTGTTTTAGTGGAACATGTGTACCTTAAACTCAGATTGGAAAAATAGTCTAGCTAGCTGTCGGGATTTAACTTGCAGAGATCTGAGGAGCGGTTAACCATAGTCCTCATAGATCCACCAGAGTTTAAAATGCCAACATAAAGGAAGCCCAAGGCAACATATATCCGGCCTAAATTCATGAAATCCGGCGGAATTTCCGTCGGCAACGGAGCAATCCCGGAAGTGGAACGTCAAGGATATAGACTACGTGTACCCTGACTCTTGCTCATTGCATACTGGGATAGGCTCTCGTCACTCTGAACAGGATATTAGATGTTCAATCACATTGTCACATGTCGGTTAAATATAATTAACACTGAGGTCTGTTTGGGATATGTCTTTAAACATCTAATTTTTAATCATTACAGTTGCTGCTCCTTTCAGTTTTTCCTCAAGGAATAAGATGTGTACTTCTAGCTAACAAGTGCCACAGTGGTTTTTGTAAAACAGAAAGAAAACGCATTGGAGCCTGATAATATGAAAGTTGTACAGATTGTTGTTCTTATTTTATTCCATTAATGCTTTTGTACATAACAAATAATATCTCTATACATATATACATTCTCATGTCTATATCTAGTTAGCTGCAAGCCATACACCTTCTGCTGCCATTGCTCAGCTATGTTTTGGTGCTGTGATTTGTGTGAGAGAGAAGTTATATATAATATTTGTCACATTTCCAAGATATTACTTTGCTGCTGGGAGTGTTCAAACATGCCTTTATTGCTCCCCAGAATATGTTTTGTATTTCCCAAAAGTGGGGCAGTTGAGTCATTTTAGATGATTGCTTTGTCTTAAAATAGATGCTATGCCAAATTTAGAAAATGCTATAATTTGGGCCAGATAACAACAGATGTCTTTTATTATTAACACGTATTATGTATTACCACATACATAAGAGGTATGGAGAATGCATAAAATATAGTATAATGGCGAAACATATTGTCTGACTCACTTTCTCAGCTACTGCTGGTATATATTCAACAAATTGGATATATTAATTGATGATGGCTATCAGAACCCTTCGAAACCACAGACATAGCACTATTGGAAAAAAACACTGAGAAACTAATTTACCAACTGCTGTGACATGTTCTGTACTGTGGCTGTGCAAACACACAGTCAAAGAGGTTTTTAGAGAACAGTACTGTGGAACTATGAAAAAACAAGTTACAGCATATAAAATAAAAAAAGACTCATACTGAGAAGCACAGCAATCACAAGTGAATATATTTGTTATTCACCTACAGTAAGTGTTTACTTGCAGTTTCTATAAAGGTTGAAAGGAATTTAGATTAATGGATGTTGGCACACCCTTCTTTTCACCCTCCTCTCCTCTCCTCCCCTCTCCTCTCCTCTCCTCTCCTCTCCATTCCTCTCCTCTCCTCTCCTCTCCTCTCCTCACCTCTCCATTGCTCTCCACTCCTCTCCTCACCTCTCCTCTCCTCTCCTCTCCATTCCTCTCCATTCCTCTCCTCTCCTCTCATCTCTATCCTTCGGCTTACCAGATCAGCTACATAATTGATGACCTAAACTGTCTCAGACAATGCAGCACTTACTGGAAAACTTGGCTCAGACCTTAAACCCACCCTACCTCACTTCATGTCACTTCACCTTCCCTGTTTCTCCTCTCCTCTCCTCTCCTCTCCTCTCCTCTCCTCTCCCCTCAGCTACATTATTGATGACCTAAACTGTCTCAGACAATGCAGCACTTACTGGAAACCTCAGAGGATGTACTCAAACACATGCACACAGTATACAGTTACATCAGACTCATGGATAGAGACCGGCTCGTTTACAGCATTCAACGGTCTCCACTCAGGTCTCCAACCATTCTCCCTTTTGGGAGAAGTGGGAAACGTTACACTTCTCTCGTTATGACTGCTTTGGGTGAACGGTTTTACAAGAAAGGTGTTATACAGGTGAATATTGTTGACTTAGTTTTACAATCATCAAAACACCAAAAGAGGGAATATTTTTTGGAAGAATGCTGTTCAGCCTTTCAGTAAAGTTTCACAGACTTGAAAAATTTGAGAAAGCTTGGTGCATGCTCGATCTTGTATCTACATTAAGTCATCTTCTTCGTCTTGGTAACAATTAGATGGTACCTAGTCTGGATCGGCGACGGTTCATTTACCGGATAGTTCCAGTGTCCCTCACCTTGCGCTTTCTTTGTGTTTACGTTAAACTCCGGTCGCATCCAGGAATAGCAACCGGAACCTCTGAGCTAGCAAGCTAACGTTACACAGTGAAAATGGCAAGATGTGATGAAAATTTGGATCGTGCAACAAGGCAGGCCTGCTTGGTTCTTTTTGAATATGATTGTAAAGATTTACAAGGAATATGTTTACAGCATATTTACTATCTAACTGGGATGTCCTATTGGCGGGTATTTGCCATGGACAAAATACACACAGCGATTACAGCAGATTACACTTAACCATGTATCCAGCTAATTTATATAGCTCATGTTACTGTATTGTGTGAGCAGTTAACTTCATTTAATATTGTATGTGGCGTTTTCTTTTGCGGGGTGCAAACGTTCCTTCCCGACCATTTTGCAGAGCCCCCGTCGCTGCGTCCAGAGCTTAGTGCCGCCCAAGATAATTGCGATTGGTTTAAAGAAATGCAAACAACCCCTGACCGTTTTTTCTCCAATCCAGGATTGTATGTGTGGAAGGGCCAGACCTTCCTCCACAGTGCTTTGGAGATAGGTCTAGCAATGCGAGACTAGATAGTACCTGGTACATTCGTACAGCCTAGATCTTTACTCCTTTACAAACTGAAGAATGGATAGATGTGTGTTACCTCTCCTCCTCCAGCACGGCCCCTCCTGGATGGTGTAGGAAAGGTCGTTGAACTCAAGGTCCACGGCTGAGCGCTTGGGTAGGTGGGAGAAACGCTGTGCTTCAGTGATCTGGTTCTCAACCTTCTTCAGGTGGGTCAACATGGATGCTTCTTGCTGCTGCTGAGGCTGGCTGCCTCCATTACACATGATGGCCTCCTCCATGTGGACACTCACAGACTCAGGTTCCAACGCCTTATTGTCCATACCAGCTCTCTGTCTGTGGGTGGAGGGGTAGGGAAGAGGGAGAAGAAAGAAAAAGATGAAAGGTAGTAGAGGTAATATGGGCAAAATAATAAAAAGAACAGAGCTCAGTCATGCTTCATTATATGCTGACATGTCTAATTTTACACCTGCAACCTGTGGTGGAATGTAACTGCGTACATTTATTCAAGTACTGTACCTAAGTACAAATTTGAGGTATTTGTACTTTACTTGAGTCTTTTCTTTTCATGCCACTTTCTACTTCTACTCCACTATACATTTCAGAGAGAAACTTTGTACTTTTTACTCCACTACAATAATCTGACTGCTTACAAATTCAGATTTTTGAACAAAAAACACATGTAGTTTATAAAATTATATAAATAATTAATAAAAATTAAAAATATAAATATTTTATTATAAATTAAACTACCCAACAATATATGCAGCCGTGCGAGCTGTAGTTCCAATGAGACAACCTGTAGGTGGACCAAAGAGGGAAAAGTTACATAGTATGCCTTTAAGTAAAGGATCTGAATACTTCTTCCACCACTGCCTGCAAGTGGGGACTCGATGCCTTGCTCACATATTTGGAGGTCATGTACTGAAATAAAGGTTTTCAAACCCCCTACTGAAACAAAACAGCTGGCATTTGAGCCAGTCAGCAGCTTAGCTTTATGCCAAAAAAACAGAATACTTTTACCTTATACCCTTTTTAAAGCATTGTTTGTTGCTAACACAGCAAGCGTACAGATCATGAGCGAGTGTGACAGTTGATTGGTCATGAAGTGGAACTGCTTTTGAAGGCAAAGAATATCCACTGGGAGACATGCCAAAACAAACACGGCTACACCTTTATGTTTGGATTCTAAATAATGTGTCCGTTTTTTTTTTTTTTGAAGCTCAGCTTCCCCGTCCACACTACAATGTGAGGCTGTTAATCCTACTCCATTTTCACTGCTGGAGTATCCAAAAATCCAACCAAAGAGGTAAGCATGGATTTTCATATGTATCTGCTTTAGTGGTGGTGATATGTCCTTGCCACCATAAGAACATGACCACTTTACACACAGAATGCTCACCCATGCTCACATAGACGTGATACATACACATACAGAACTTATGTAGCAGGATGTTGTTCAGCTTCCAGAGAGATGATCTGTTCAAAGCTGGCAACATACTGTAAAGCCCAGAGTGCAAAAAAGATGCCTTTGGCATTTCATTTATATACAGTGCAAATGTGTAGACAGTTCATGACGCTGCAGAAAGAATGCCTAAGGAAAACGCAAATAAACCACATAACGATGATGTGATTTATTGTAACCAAAGGCTAAAGTGTTGGTGCTGGTAGCTGGGACAATCTGAGGGTGAAGTGAGGTGAGTGAATTCCAATGAAATGTTGGGCATAGATACCCTGGAAATCCAGAGTTCTCGCGAGAGCACAATTTGAATTTGCTCAGCGAGTCACTCTGGCATTGAGTAATGATGCTCATTAACTATAGCCTGGTCATACCAGACTCTCGTACATTTCATTTGTACAGAGAGTCTGGCCACTCTCCATTGACAAGTGTTAACTTCCTTGAAGGCGGGTACTCTGTTGAAGTTTAAAACTATTGGATCTGCCCAGAGACGCTCTGGATCTGCCATAACCAATCGCTAACGTTGGGTCGTGACGTATGTCATGCGCATGTGCAACAAGACAGGACACCGACAACTATCGACTTATATTTAGCATATGCATCGCTAGCGTTAGCCTCAGCCAACTCCTTCACCACTAACGGAGCGAGCTGGAAAATCGAACTTTTCCCGAACCCCGTGGGAAACACAACTCAGCAAATACTGTTCTTGCTCGGGCTTTAACTTCTGGATATTCTGCCACAACGGAGCTCGCATCTTTCTCGCGCACGTCCTAACGTCATCATTCTCAGCCACTCCCTCTGTTCGCTGATTGGACCGCCAAATATTTGGCCGGAGAAAACCCAAGAATATACTGCGAGTACTGAATGGGAAATGAAAATTGAGCGGAACTATGTAGGAGGGCGGAGCCAGGCTACATTAACAGCCTGGTCGCACAGAATTCCGTGAAATGATCACGAATTGTTAACAGTGCATTACGTGGTGGTGACACGGAATGTGTGAAAAATCCGTGTGGCCACCACGGAAAACAATGCCAATGTAAAGTCAATGAGAAGATGACGTAACATTAAGAGCGACTATGTTAGTACTATGTAAGGCTGAAATTCTGTGGATGGGTCAAACACAGGACTTTCACCCAGGAGACCGGGGTTCGTGTTCCGCATGTCAAGTTTCCTAAAGTCGCTTTCTTTCTTCCCACGTGTCACGGAACCGTAAGCCCACCCATGACCTTTTCCTTAACTTAAGGGGCTGTGTTTATTTAACGGAATTCTTCCGTGGGCCCATCACGGAATTTTCGGCAATCCGTGTTCATTTCACGGAATTCTTCCGTGGGCCCATCATGGAATGTTTTGCGATTCCGTGAAACTGCCACAGATTTTGAGTTAAAGGGCCGTGTTCATTTCACAGAATTCTGTGAGATCAGGTTGACATTAACTATGCCCTTGTAGCTGAACTGCACCAATCACATTGGTGTATCTGATATAGGTGGGCCAGAGGTGAGCTAAACAGATGACGACAGTTTAATCTACCAGTTAGCTCCGCTGGTAGCTATGCGTTTGGGGCTCTGGATACGTCACCCCCGTGTGCCATTTATTTGGATATAAGATATCAGATATTTTCAATGTGTTTTCTCACAAACAGTTCTGTTGCTGAGCCTCACCAGTGCTTCACTGTCAATCGACAGATGAACACATAAAGCAACCATGTCAGCATAGTGTAGATGATGCAGAGACAGTGGTGAGTAACAGTATGTCTCAATAAGCGTGTGTATGTGTGTGTGTGTGTGTGTGTGTGTGTGTGTGTGTGTGTGTGTGTGTGTGTGTGTGTGTTTGTGTGTGTGTGCTTGTGTGAGAGTACGTGTGTCTGAATAGAAAACCTATTGCCAGGTTAGCACAGGCAGCTCAATATCACTTATGATGAAGACATCTGTAGTCAGGCCTCTTGTAGGGGTGAGCAAATCTCACATGAAGTAACAATTCCAGCTGCCTGGATTACACTCACTGGCAAGGTTTTTTCTTCTTCAGTATAGGCATAGTGTGATGCTCTTATACTGCAGTGAAAAACATAAAGAAGAGGTAGCAGCGGGTGGTTGGGCGTACAAGAACTTAAACAGCACAGAGACCAGTTTTGGCATTGTGTCTCCTACTTCAAGTCACCATTGACATTTTTAATAATTAAGCAAGATGACATTGTCTTTCCTTTTAATCAAGAGCTTTGAGTTATCTAAACATGACCATAAAAACATGACTCATACCCTTAAATTACCAGGAGAGGATATTGAAATCAAATCAAACATTTTGCAAGTTTTGCATCTGCAGTTAATATCGTTCATATGTTCAAACTACATTTTGCACTGTAATAAAGGGAAATTATTGGTGGAAATTACCAATCAATCAATTTGATGATTCAAATTGTTCAGTTTGGTTCATTTCAATGAAGCTCTGACGGAAGTTTTACAGTGTTCTGCCTTTATTCCTATTCCTGTTCTGCTATTTCTTCCTGTTCTATTCTTCTCTGTCACTTTATGTTGTCACTATTCTTCCATTTCCAGCCAATAATCTTTCAGTCCTTGGATTTTTCCCTTTAAATATTACATAATAGCAATACCCACCACCTTCCCATAACCACCATTTATGTCCAGGATGTTCAGAGGGAGTCAACTAAGTGTTTCCATCAACCACCTGCTGGCTCTACTCCACCATTGTCTAGACTCCATGAGATCCTGTCCTATCTCCTATATTCATATATGCCTAGACCTAATCAAGATGCTTCACATCGATGAATAATACAATTATACACTTCCAAATGATGATGAATTTGAATGAATTTGAATGTTCCGCAGTCATTGACCAATTAATCGTTTTAGTGATTTATAAAGCAGAAATGTCCCAAAATAGGTGTTTCCAGCTTCGTCAGTATGACAATGAATGGGTTTTAGACTGGGGAGATGGGCATTTTTCATCAATTTTACCAACCAGACGAATAATTGATTGACAGTATCAACAGATTATAAAATGTTGAAAATAATAGTTGCACTGTTTATAAGGTTCAAACATACGTCAGGAGCCATCAATCTGCAACAGTTAGCACATCATGATTGTTTCTGTGGCTTTCTTGATCTTTCAGAAAGTTTTATCCCAGAATAAGGTACCACACATACCAGTTGAGCTGATAAGTATCATTTTCAGGGGATTTAAAAAGCAAAAAGCTACCAATGTAGTCATTGACACTGTGGATCAGTATAGTCAGTTCAGCTTGATGTTCATGGTGTTACACTTTTACTGGTGATCTTTATTAGTCCAGCTTCAGTGGAAATGTATATATGTTTCCTGGGAAAAGATAGCTTAGGTATGATCAACGTCAGACAAAATCCATTTCCATTGTCCTTTCAGGACTCTAAGCAGCAGAAATATGCAATCTCCCCTGTGATCGCGAGGTGATTACCAATCATCGAAATGGAGATACGTCTAATCTAATTTGTTCAGCGTAGACCACTGTAAAAACGGTTCTCAACTCTGAGGTGGTACAGTAATTTGTCCTTTTTGAGACAGAAGTCTTGTTTAATTACTCATGGGGTTCTTAATCCCCTTGGGGATTAAAATCAACTTTCTTTTCTACCCTTGATCTGCTCAGAGCAGGAGGGGCCTGGGAAAAAAATCTGCAGACTCAGGTACACTACCAAGCACCAAGCCAAGCTAATGTATGGGAATTGACTGCTCCTTCACTTGCCCTCCAGATCACACCTCCACGCAGGCACATTTCACTGACAGCAAGGAGAGAGAAGCCAAAGAAAAGGCTTTTCTGGGTGTCAAATGGTCCTGATAAGAACGAGGCAGGGAAACGGAGAGACATGTTATGTATGCCAACGTGTCACGAGTCAACCTGGATGGGACTGCGCTGTTCTAGACGAGAGGTAAGGTCCAAAGAGGATAGCGAGGAGAGGCAGAGAACTCAGTGACCTGGGATCTTACCGCTACAGATTATCTACAGTACCACACTTGTATCTGACTCCACGACTTGATGCCCCAAATACAGCTGGATTAAAGGCCCATTAGAATCAAATAAAGCGGCCCATTCCACGCAGCTAAATGGAGACATCAAGGGGATGATAAGGAATCATGCCAATTTCCTGGTTTAACTGAAATGAACTCAGAACAGAAGTCTAATCTACAGTTCGTGCGCCATATGTCTATCTGAAAACAAGACTGAAAACCACTGGTTTACAGCAAACACGCACCATCATTTAGGCTTTCCACACTTGCAACTCTTGAGCCCTGGTCTAATGCTGACCTTAGGTTACAGAAAGCCTAAGGTTATTATCACCTCAGTCCAGCAAGACTGGAAGCAAAGGAAAACAGCTAGCCTGGCTGACACCAGATTTAAAAAAAAATATGCCTACCGGCCCCTTTCTGGTGCTTAATCCATATAAAAATGGAAAATTGAAAACATGAGTTGGAATTAATTCTTAGCTGGGAACAGAGATTTCCTTGCGACAAGACTGGCAAAAAAAGCGAACAAGTGTTTCTCCCAAAATGTCATGCTATTCCCTCAAGACTACCGTCACACTATGCCAGCTTAATCTAAAAATGCACATTTTTCTCAATGTATTGGCCATCCGTCCACACTAAGCCATCAAGTCATGTCAATGATCTGTATCTTTTCAATCAGAAAATAGTGATTTGATTGATGTTTTAGTTCAGCAGTTCAGGAATTCTGTCACTGTCCAGGCCCTGGACATTCTTGAAAATGATGGTCCATCACCATTTTTATGAGGCTGAGAGGGAATATGATGAATATTTCGTAGTTTGGCAATGACCTTTATTTACGGAGGTGATTTTAACCATTTTTTGGGGATGTAAAATGTCAGGGAAAATGCTGCTCTGCATCTGCTTACACCCACTGGGGATATCCCATATACTACGTGGTAAGTGTGAAATGTCTAATAATCTAGGATCTGATTGTCTGTTACAACACTGTAAACCCTGGGAAAACTGGAGTCTTAGCACGGGGCTAAGAATTAGGTTAAGTTAGGTTTCTTCATCAACACCCAAGGGTGAATGTATTGTGCAGACAGGGTACAACAGTTCAAGTACAAAACAACAACAAACAACAACATCAACATATTGAAAGGCCTAGCATGGCATTGTCTGGAACCTCTCAGTTCATTTTCAATTTCCAAGTGGTGTTATCAACGGCCTTTGGACACAACTGGATAGACATACAACCAATCAGAGCAACGAAACTTAACCTACAACCAATCAGAGCAACGAAATGTGGGACATAGTGCTGAGCAACACATGCAAGTTAGGGGATTGCTTGGTCCGTTTTAAATCGGGAAAAAAATGGCCGGGTCACAAACCCTTTTTTAAATTACAGCTAAACAATACAAACAAAAATGTGTTTCTGAAAACATCTGAGGCGAGAAATATGCAATACAGTAAGAGAATCTTGATTCATATTTGATCAGCACTGCCTAGTAGTTTGACAGCTTGATCTAGGTGATGAACAACCATAATTTTTGTCTTTTGATAATATTTGGATTCCATCTTTAATGGCATCTCTTCTTTGTGGGAAAACTCATTTCTTAAAAAAATCTGCAATTCAGTAATGACTCTTCCACAAGTTTGAATGAGTGTTTAAACCTTTTGTATTGTGGTCTGGTATAAAATGTGTATTCGTTCAGTAAGAACGGCTATGTGTTTCCTATAAAAGTGGCAAATAAGTTGTGTTTAACAATGCTACTTGAGACTCACAACCTCCCACCTCACAACTGTACATAAATGAGAACATGTACGTTCTGCGTAGGTTGAAGGTAGAGGTAGTGAGTACCTCTAAATATGCCGAAAGATGACTCACAGACTGCTGTGAGTCTTGTCTAAGTACTGTGTGCACTGCAAGAGGTAGCATTGTGTTGTCAACTGAACGCTAACTTTAAGATAAGTGGAAGACGTGGTTGCTGCAGCCTCTTCAACCCTCAGATACTGTCTGATTGTTCTGCCAGTGAACAGCAGCCTCCAAGTAATACTGGCTGTTCTTACATAACATGAGAGGGCTGAACATAAGGATATTAAGACTCAGGGAAGTTGGTTACCAGTGCTGGTCTCTCATGACTTTATAAGAATGAGAGCTAATTCACTGAAGAGGCTTTGACAGAAAAAAACCTACAAGCTCACATACATTCCTAGCAAGAGCTACAGCCCAGAGGCTTCATAAGCTACAACAGCACTTCTCTCTCATGATGAAGGTGGAATAATCATGTACAGTAGCAAACTATTGTAGCTGAACAGTTAATGAGTCATACGTTTAAAAATAAAAAGACTATATTATTGGCATATGTCAGCAGGTAAATGACAATTTAACTACAGATATGCCAAAATTATGTTTTAAAAGTGATTGTTAAAAAAGAAGCTAATTTAAGGGAGCCTTATCAAAAATGTTTATACATGGTAAGGGTTGTGTAAAGACTCTCAAACTAACTATTTTAATATTTTTTACTATTTTAAATGTTTCAAGAGCAAATTTTCTGCAATGAGAGTGATGACACTGCAAATGAAAGCTAATATGAAATGTAAAATATTGTTTTCTTTCACTTAAGGACCATGGAATGTTAATTGTATGTGTGAGTCTGACTATAAATTTAGTGTAGTTTATGAATCAACTATAATATAGCCTAGACAAAGATAGTGAATCAGAGTTTCTTGTTTTACAAGTCAAAGTCTTTTGGTGGACAGTAACTCTCGGTCAGCCAATCATTTATATTAGCCAAAATAAGACAAATTAGGTAAACACGATTTCACAAACTTACTCTTTCTCTTTAAAGTAATATTATAGACTGATACATAACCAGAATTGGGTTGCAATGGATTACATGTAATCAGGATTACTTTTATCAGATTACAGAAAATAAGTAACTATAATCAGCCCAGTTACATTTGAAAGGTAGGTGCTGCACTCGAAATACTGAAAAAAAAGTGGTCTGGGATTGTCTCCACATGGCTCTCAAAGAAACAGAACAGAAGAAACTCAGATTACAACACACACAGGGGAGTGTAACTTCATTCTCTGCTCAGGACGCCATTACGCCACTATATCTTTACATAGCAAATATTTGTTTGCTGCTATATTAATGTTCTGAATGTTGAGTACAGCTTCTTTAAAATGTATGGAACTTTACAGTACACCTGATGTTTATGCCAACATGTTTTTGTAAGGTCATTTGATTTGACCAATTCTAAATGCTGAATATGTTCTACTGTATATCAAATGGAGTTTTTATTCCTTTTGATTCACATTGAATATGGAAGATGGACATTTTAAGTAAGTGCTCCTCTTGTGTTATAAGAACAAAGTGCCCGTGGCTTTTGATTAAAAAACAGCAGCAACAAAAACTTACAAAAAAAGAAAAAGCATCCCACATGATGTAGAATACGCACAATGCAACTGCAGTTTGTGCCAACATGTTTTTGTAAGGGTCATTTGATTTGACCAACTGTAAATGCTGAATATGAAAAAATGCTTTTTATTTGCATTGAAAATGTTTTGAGATGTTGAAAGAAAAATATATATATATATATATATATATATATATATATATATATATATATATATATATATTTGTGAAACTCTTTTGTGGCTGTGTCCACTTTTTAGTAGCCTATAAAGTGCAGTGTTTTATTTTGAAGTAATCTTAAAGTAAACCCTGTAGTTATTCATTTTTTGTAATCCAAGGGATTACTTTACTAATTACAAAAATTGCCATGTAACTGTATTAAGTGGCCTAACTGACTACATTTCAAAAATAATCTGACCCAACCCTTTTAACTATTCTACTGCAAAGCACACACGATGTTAAAATAAATGTCAGGTGTATTCTAATCGACTTTTACCCATGTTGATGCTCTTTACTTGACTTTAATACATTCCTGTAACAATTAGCATAGCTAGGCTAGCTACTTGTTCCGCTTTAAAAGCTTGTTAAAAGGACTGCGCAAACACACGGAACATTCCGATAAGATACATTTGTATGAGTGAGTAGGAGAACAACCTGGACGGTGACACTTCCACTACATGGAAAGATGAGTCATATAAGATAAGTAATACTCTGAATCTAATAAAACAAAGAGAGGAGCTGAATGAAGAGCTTACATTGACGGCTGTAGAATAAAGTAGCCTACCGTTGTCCTCCGCAGTGTCTTTCAGGCTGTTGTTATCCTCCCCGGTTGCTGCATCCAGTATATATCAAACAGTGTCGGTTCCGGTCTGCCGCATCTACAGCATCGCTGCACGCCGGAGTAGAGAGGGCGGATCGGGACAGGAGGGGGTGGAGGGGCCGGGACCGAGGCCGAGCAGGATGGATGGAGGAGGGACACTGAACTACTGTACAGACCCTACTGTACTGTCAGTGCCGGGTCACATGGAGGGGAGAATGACTCCTCTGTTATTTTTCTGCGTATTTTTGCTTTTATAATCTTCATCATGGGTGACAGGTGTAAGCTTATGTCCGTATATGTCATAAATGTTCAATGTTATCTTAAATTAGGTAATGTAAAGGTACCCTGTTATACAGTAATGGACCAAGATGCAGGGTGTCAGGCTATTATTAGCCTATTAGTAGTCGTAGTAGTAATTTCTGCTAGCCTTTATGTCCTTTATGTTGTTTTCACCAATTTTGAATATTCACCAATATTCAAGTTGGTGAATATTCATAATTGGTGAAAACATTTAAATCTGTGAAATGGCAGTTTTAATATGTCAGTGGAAATGTATTCTTGACGTTATAGGAGTAGTTTCACAAAAAATAAATAAATAAATCTGATTTCTAGTTGCACTTGCCTCATTTTTCCAGAGCTTTCAATCCCGTCGCACGTTCTTCATCAGCAGATGGAGTTTGCTCGGTTTAAGTATGCTCCGTTTGCTATGTTGATTTGTGCAAACTCCATCCACTGACAAAGATCATGCGATGCGGTTGAAGGCTCTGGAAAACGTCCTGGAGTCATGTATTTACTTTTTTTTTTGTTAGCATATAAAGACTTCATCAAAACTGTTCACTATCTGGTGTTATCAATCCACAAATGCCTCAACAATTTAAAAAAAATGTAAATGTCCCAATATTCATTGTAGTTATCTTACACAATACCACCTATTGCCGTCTTGGAACTTCAATGGCATATTCAGTAGACCTATGTATGTTCCCATGTTTGTTTCATGTACAGGCTGATCTGACACATCCCGTGGAAGCAGGAGGCACCGTTAAATTCCTCAGAGTCTTTGCGGATGTGACAAACATGGCAACAAGATGTGACTCGTCAACAAGGACTGCATATCTCAGAGACTGAATCTATGGCTAAACATGTACCGGACATGTTCAGACTTGAAAAAAATACCCACACCACACAATGTGCACATAGACCCAATATTCTCTCTGTTAGTCTCCCTCGCTTGTCTTTTCAACAACAGACAAAGCCAGAAATCTTGGTGTAGTCATGGACTCAGACCTGAATTTCAACAGCCACATTAAGACAATAACAAAGTCAGCCTATTACCACTGTGGTATCTTTAGTTGTCAATGCTGTGATGTTGTATGGAAGAGGGATTCGCTGACACTGATCTTGATTATAAAAAGGTTTTATTACATCTACGATTTCAGCATCAATTTACAGACTCCATGGACTACACCACCTTAAGAATATATCAAGGATTAAAGAACTTATGTCTCAGCAGGATTTGGAAAACTTGTCCATGCTTTTATCTTTAGTAGACTTGACTACTGTAATGGTGTCTTTACAGGTCTCCCTAAAAAATCAATCAGACAGCTGCAGCTGATTCAGAACGCTGCTGCTCGAGTCCTCACTAAGACCAAGAAAGTGGATCACATCACTCCAGTTCTGAAGTCTTTACACTGGCTTCCAGTGCCTCAAAGAATAGATTTCAAAATACTGGTTTATAAATCACTAAACGGTTTAGAGCCAAAATACATTTCTGATCTGCTACTACACTATGAGCCACACAGACCTCCCAGGTTGTCTGGGACAGGTCTGCTTGCTGTCCCCAGAGTCAGAACTAAACAGGAGGAAGCAGTGTTCAGTTTTTATGCTCCACATATCTGGAACAAACTCCCAGAAAACTGCAGGTCCGCCGCAACTCTCAGTTCTTTTAAATCAAGGCTGAAGACCTTTCCTTTTGATGTTGCCTTTCTTTAAATAATTGTTCATTTCTTATACTGAAGTTGCATTGTTGAAACTGTATGAAAATCTATATAAGCATATAAAGAGAAAACGGGACCGGCCCGTTCTGGGAACGGCAAGGATTGCGGGTGGATTACGTGTATAGAGCAATGGCTTCTACATTGTGCCATACTAGCACCATAAAATCTTGTATTTTATCACTATTTTATACTTTTAACTGGTTTTAACTGCTCTTTAATGTTTAATTTCTTATACTGCACTGTAACTTTTATTCTTGTATTTTAATCGTTTTTATGTAAAGCACTTTGAATTTCCCTGTTGCTGAAATGTGCTATACAAATAAAGCTGCCTTGCCTTGCCTTTTCATCCATCTCTGACTGTCCCCCAATCTTACCTGAGGGGAGAAATTCTCCAGTGAACTGGCTGCTGCACAGTCACAGTGATGTCTGTGTTGGATGGGCGTTCAAACTGGATGAAAAAAAGTATAGTTTCTGAGTAACAAGTTTGTATTCAGTGGGTCAGTTTCTAGTCACAACCTGGGGAGGTAAGGTTGGTTCTAAGCACTTTCTTGCAGTTGAGGGTGAGCACCAGGTAACATATTAATCCCTGGTTGCAAATAAAATGCCCACAAAGAAAGGTGTTACAGGACAAGATCACCTTGAACTCTGCTCTCACCAAGTCATCCCACCCAAAACCTTCTAAAATAGTTGTTGTTTAGGTTAGGAAAGATCATGGATCTTTAAAAAAAAAATAAAAAATCCGCACCACATAAAGATCATCTGTGGTGAGAATTTCTGTTAAATAAAGGATCACAAACAAGAGAGGGTCTTTTGAGTTTTATTATCAGAAATATAACAGAAAATACATTGCGTTGCATGTGACTGATTCATGATAAAAGCCACCTTGGGTTTCACCATTGAATGCTTGAAGTAGCAGTAGGATGTTCAGTTCGTATTAGCAATAACTTAGTTTCACGTTGCCAGACCTTCCTCCACCACGGCGCTGTGGAGGAGGGTCTGGCTAGTCCACACAGCATTCTGGGATGGGAGAAAAACGTGCTCTGGTTTATTGGCATTTCTTTAAACCAATCACAATTGTCTTGGGTGGTGCTAGGTACCGGGAAAAGCCGCGGTGCCGCTGCAAAATAGCCTCGGGAAGGAACTTGTTTTGGTGGACCATGTATACGTTCAAAAGTTGTTTTAGTCGTGCAACAGAAAACTCTTTGTTGGACAGATAGTCTAGCTAACTGTCTGGATTTACCCTTTAGTTTAAAATGGCAACACAAAGGAAGCCCAAGGCAACGGATATACGGCCTGAATGAGTGAAATCCGGCGTAATTTCTGCCGGCAATGGAGCCATCCCGGAAGCGGAACGTCGTGGATATAGACTAGCAACAGCTTCATCCAGCCCTGACATGTTATAAAGAGAGGGAACGGTAGTGAGGCTGTTATCAATGAGATAAAATTGTGCTGGATTATCTGCATAGTTTCCCTGCCATCGTACTAAACTCTGACTCTGCCACGACCAATAAAAACTACTATATAGAGATTAATCCATAATGAAAATAATTATTAACTGCAGTCTGATATAGTTTAAAATAAGCTCCACCCCAACCAACAACAACAAAAACAGTAAATCTTGCTTTTATTAATTCATGAGTAAAATAATCACAGTCACAGGGGATATTTTTATGCATTGTGTACTTTTACATCTTTTTTTACTTACTTTTTTCTTTGTGATTTTACCCACATACTTTTACCAAAGTAACATTTCAATGCAGGACTTTTACTTCTAACAAAGTATGTTTACAGTGTGGTATTAGTACTTTTACTCAAGTACAGTAAAGGATCTGAATACTGGTCAAGCCTACAATCTGTATTCTTACCAAAATCTACCACCTACAGTAGTGTGTAGGATATATGGGTTCCTTTGCTTCGGGTGGATTTAACCTGGACTTGCAGGCTACAGTAAATTGCAAAATGTGTTAAACCTCTGTTGTTTCTGTTCACATTAAAGTTGTTAGCTACAGGTCTGTGTTGTGTATACTGTTGGGTTTTTTTTTTGGACATTGTAACTGACACTTTTGTAAAAAGGTTTAGGCAACAGATGGAGAAGACCTGATGACACACTGGATACATGATCAGTTACATTATTATGAAACTTCTTGCTGTATTACATCTCTCTCAATTGAGCTCCTTTTTCAACAGCCACTGAAAGCAACACCCAACTCTTTCAGCAGTAAGTGGGTGGAGTGCTTTTGTTTTTTTCAACGAATGAGTTCCTAGTCTACGGTGAAAAATCTCCCTATTGTTCTGCCTGGAGAATAAAAGTCATTCTAATGTGGCCTGGAGGAAGTTGGCAGGCATGACCTAGTCCAGAAGGTAAGAAAGACCTAATCAGTCTGTAATTTATCCCTTTAAATAACAAGTTTGAGGATGAAAACGACACCTGGCTGCTGTCACATGCACATTCTTTGTCATACTCGAAACCAGGCTTGGATAAACAATCTCATCTTTGCTCAGCTGAGCAGATGCTGTCTTTTTGGAGGTGGGATGCTCTCAGTTACTACTCCCGCACTAATGACTGAGAGCCTCCAGAGTACAACCACACCACCAGAAATAATTGTACTGCTTGACAATGATCATGGTCCTGCAGTTTGGAATTTGGGCACTCTTACAGTACTTTGAGTCCATCAGTGTTGAGTGCATTAGTAATATAAGCGGGAGGTAGTCATAGTTTGTGACATTTGAATGCTTCATTATTACAAATTCAGTTAATATTTGGTCGGTTTTCAGAGTCTATCAATATATTGTTCAGGTAAAATACACTTCGTTTTTTGTCAGGCATTACTTGATGCAACCTAGCATAGTTTCAGGAGCAGGGCCACACCTCAAACACGCCTCTTCCGGTATTCCTATAAATACCCACCTAACCCTCTCATCTCATTCGCTCCCGCATTCTGCACCCCTCGCTCCCACCCTCTTTCTGTTCCTCTCCTTTCTCCTTTTCTTAAAGGCCCTGACACACCAACCCGATAATCGGACGTCGGACAGTCTGGCGAGGTCGGTGACTCAAGTGTGTTTGGTGTGGGCAGTCAGACTCAATGACCAATCTGATTGGTGGAGTGCTAACCCGGAAATGGCAAGCGGGATAAGTGACAAACGCCTCTCAAAATCTGACGAAAATCTTTTAAACTGACCTTTGTCGATCTGAAATGAAGACAGATTCAGCAACTGTATGGCCTATTTCTCGCTTAAAATGTTTTCAGAAACACGTTTCAGTGAACTAATTTTGTAAATTACGAGATCGTATTTTGAACAAGCCGCCATTATCGGTCAGCTGGAGACGCCAGACCCATGTGACGCGTTCGTCATTTCCGTTTTTTTGTCTATTACGTCTCGCGCACACACAGAACGTACGCTCAAGTCGGCGTCGCTTCGGTGTGTTCCGAGGCACTTTTTGGACCTCGGGGAGCCGACTGATCAGTCTTTTCTGCCAACAGTCAGCCATCGGGTGGGTGTGTCAGGGTCTTTAGGTCCTAAGGGGGTCCGTCGTGCGGACTCCCTACCGAAGCCTCCCCACAACGCAGTCAATGTCAAATCAACCGATGACTACAAGCGACTTTATGCCTCGCATTCCAATCATCTTTCATTATTAAATTGTTCAAAACGTGTCTGCTTGATGGTCTGGTCCTTGCTAGTGAATATCCAATATAATATAAAAAGTAACGCACACCGAGGGTTGTAGTGAGGTGCTGATCCCTGGAGGTAGACTTGAAAATAAGAAAAAAGTGTTGCAGTCTCTGGCTCCATATGCATATCTCTGTTTATTCTTTTTGGCGCTCAGGCCTTCGTCAAACCAACAATGGTCGGTTGTTGATTTCAAGAAGGCCTGAGTCCCGAAACGTCGTCAGAATAAATAGAGATATGCATATGGAGCCAGAGTGTGCAACACTTTTTTCTTATTTTCAAGTCTACCTCCAGGGATCAGCACCTCACTACAACCAATTATTATTATATGTAATAAATTAATTAACGGAGCCATCTGGTTCTTATTCCAACATTATAACAACCATAATAAATCATAGTGGAAGAGTATCTTGACACATGATGTAGTATAACTGAAGGTCATTGTTCATTGCACTGTTTACCAAATGTAGCAGTGCAAACATTATTTCATAACATAACCTCAAGTTGACATTTGAATCGGCCCAATAGAAAACGTTATCAGCTTTTTCAAACCAAGATAATCAAAGTTATCTCTGCTCCAGTATGTAAAGCGTGATGACTGGAATAAATCCCAGTCACTGTGGAAGTCCGGTGAACTTACAGTCAGCTAAGTCTCAGCCGTGATGATGATGAGGATGGCCGCTCTGCTCTCTTCAGCCCTGCTGCTGCTGCTGCTTCCTGGGGCTCTGACTCAAAGTAAGTTTCAGAATAATTCATACTTCATACACTTTGTATCAAATGATTTTCTTTATTACTAGATCTCAAAAATCATGTCATTTTCTCTGCTGTTTTTTTCCTCATCTATCATGCAGCGAGCAAACTAGTTCCCATTGATGTGTTGGTGGAGAACAGCTTGCTAGGCACCGCTCCTGTGACGTTCAGCACTCATGTGGCTTACAGAGGGATCCTGCTGGGTGCACTGAAGAGACTCATGGCCTCCAATACAGACTTTAAGTAAGTAATCATCACATCAGTAAGAATGACAGTCCTCAACTCATTCAAAACTTTATTTGTAAAAGAAAAAAGTAGCAGGAGCACTTCTGGTATCCTTTTTAACCACCGGGGCTCATGAAAGGGAATGAGGTACACGGAAAGGAGGAAGAATTATGTCTAATAAAGTCATAAAAAACATGTTCAGGCACTCAAGGTTTGGTTACGAAAAGTGATAAAAGGCCACTCTGAGGAAGGCTCAAACCGATACGCATTGGTGTATTTTGAATGTGCTTTTTAAAGGCCCTTTATCACTTTTTGTAAGCAACTTTGAGTGCCTGGACATGTTTTTTTTATGACTTTATTAGTCATTGTTCTTCCTCCTTTCTGTGTTATTTATTTGCGAGTAGATAAACCTGCTGATTGGTACTTTGAAAAAGTAATTCATAATCATCTCACAAAATACATTTCAATGTTGCTGTATTTTACATAATAGGCATTTTTACAGTGGGACCCCTCTTTCTCAAAACCCTCGAACAAATCTTAAACAGGAAGTGCTGAAATGCATTTACACATATTTCTTTGTATTATTTTGTGAAATTAATAAGACAGCTAAGCTAAACTGTAACCAAACACTGAGCCAGTACCATGGATAACATTTCTTTTTCTGTAATATCTTTAAAACTACAACACTGATCCACAGAGGGAACACATGATATTATATCCACACTCACAACCACCATCATCATCATCATTGTACTCATGTCTTTGTATGTTGTTTGAATGTGTTTCTTTTTTAGCTTGCACTCTTGACTGCATATCAAGTTTCCCATTTGGGATAATAAAGTGACTGAACATTAATAGGTATCAAGAGGCAGCAGACCTTTATATTTCATCCAGAGAGGGCAGTGGAACACTGTTTTTCACATTAGGTTACTCTTCAATGCGACATCGGCTCAATGGGAACTCTGAATCACAGCTGGATGACACTGAGTGGAGGATTTAGAATTTGTAATACTTAGCACACTCATTGTATAATTATGGGTGCATTGGACGGATATCATCCCAGATGCTGTCTATACAGTCTATACTGTCTTTATTGAAATAAAAAGTGCCGAAACTCACATCAGAAGAATAATACACTTTTACGAAACAAAGATAACTATTTTAAAAAATAGAAATTCTGCTGCAAATATCGCCAATTTCAAAAGTTGATCTGCTGGACACTGTCTCCCACTGACTGCATGCATGTGGATTGAAACTATAAAATTATTTTAAATTGGAAGAAGTTTATTAGCAAAAGGTACGGTTGTTGCAGATAAGATTGTGTACCAAACACTAATCTTTGACTTAGCTTATCTCAAACACTACATCACTCACATAACTCATAACTATTGGTGCACTGTTGTAGAAGTTTTTGTTGCAGCAGGTGTTAGAGGTTTTGGAAGAAAATAGAATTCGTGAAACAAAATAAGGACAGTCGAAGACTAAACCAAGTTAGGTTTTTGTATTTTATTATAAACTTGCAAGTTTACAAAGAAGCACACAGTTCACAAAAGGCATGCAGCGCTTAAGTGAAAGGTCTGTTCAACGAATAAGAAAAAGCACACAGTATATATGCATCTCCAGTGAGATAGAAGGCCCCCCCTTTCTAAACATGACTCAACATTTCTTACAATCAAACATAGTCAGACATTCAGGAGCCACTTCACTTCTTCCCCTCTGTACCACTTTCTACCCAAAGGTTTATACATCCCGTTTATCTCAACTATGTGAGAAGTCTCAACTATCCAGAGAGAAATAACAGATAGTTCAGGGTGACCTTGTAGCCCTTATCTGTTCAGCGTACACATTACGTTCCCAGACTTTGTGGCTCTTACTTTCAACATGTGAAGAAAAGAAAAAAACTCACTTCCAGTATTGTGAGAGAAACAGTAAAAGCAATTATACAAATAATATAGAGAATCATGCTTAAATGTAAATTTGCCATCACAGCACAATGTAGACCAAAACTCAGGCTGTAAGTCTGATGACAAACATAGAAAGACCTTGTTTGTGTCATTAGAAAACTAAGAACACAAGATTGTCCAACAGTGACTAAAAGGTCACATATGAACAGATGCAGTATAAGCAACACTTATTAGCCTTGTTTGGTGCACAATATAACCCCAAATAACACCAGTAACAGTAACCCTGTGTTAAAGCATGGACACACATACAATTACACTTATTGCATCTATATGAATCTTTTGTTCCTGTGCATGCTGGGATGCTTTCTAACACACCTACCCCATGTAAGTACAATCATATGATCAGCCAGTCATATAAATACTAGTCTATATCACTTCTGGGATTGCTCCGGTGCCGCAGGAAATTCCGCCAGATTCATGTCTTTTCACCGATGTCCGTTTCCTTCCGCTTTCTTTGTGTTGGAATTTTAAGTGCTAACTGCTCCTCAGATCTCTGCAGGGTAAATTGAGACAGCTCAGAAGATCTTAGCGCCGCCTATGACGATTGTGATTGGTTTAAAGAAATGCCAATAAACCAGAGCATGTTTTTCTCCCATCCCGGAATGATGTGTGGACTAGCCAGACTCTCCTCCGCAGCGCTGTGAAGGAAGGTCTGGCAAAGCAAGACTATATAAATACTGATCATGGTTTTATCTCTTTACTCGTGTTGCCTTTATTTAAAAATTAGGGCGCACATTGTTCAAGATAACTTCACCTAAGATTAACAAATCAATTGTTCTTCTGTTTGGTCCTGCAGGTTCACCTACACAGAGGATACAAACTATGGCCCGTACCTGGAGAGTGTGAACGGAGTGGCTGGAAATGATAAAGACCATACATACTGGGAGCTGCTGGTTAAGACTCCAGATGGCAAAATCATAAGACCTGACGTTGGTAAGTCCACTATGCAAATGTCTGTTGATCAGCCTTTCTTGTAGTCATTTTACTGTATATCACATTATGGATGTTTTTGTGCAGGTATTGGATGCTACATTCCCAGTGCAAACGAGCAAATCATCCTGAAATTTACTAAGTGGTGAAGATTCAGCAGCCACAGCACATCAACATGAGATCAGAGTCGGTGTTGCTTGACAATGTATTTCATAAGTGAACAAACACACAACATGCATCTGTGTTTAATGTTGAGTGATACTATCATCTGAATAAAAAATATTCTTCCATGTGTGGATTTTAAAGGGTTTCAAAGGTTAATTAACATTAGGGATAAACAGCTGACATTATGTTTGTGTTCTGAATATACAGTATGATATCCAATGTGTTTCAGCAGTCTAAGTGTCCTGACAGGTGGCCAATCGCCGTTTTAAATGTCACTTTTTAATGCTGTGAGCACCAGAAATGAAATTCTAGTCAAATGTCTCAAAACCTTAGATTAGATTGTTAGATTGTGATAAGAGACAAAATGTTTGTTTTGTAATCTGGGTAAACTGACTCCACCGAGTCTTTACTGTGTTCACTGAGTGTGATAAATGACAGATTTTGGCAAGTTGTTCATATTGGAATCACAAATCCATTAGAGCAAGAGTGAGACAAAGAGAATGACATATTATCTGAAGATCTTAAAAGGCCCCTTCACTGTTTAAATGTTTAAGCCAACAACTACGATCTAAGCATCCTACACCTTCCGTTAGTACCATATAGTATTCATTTACCAAAGCATACAGCCATATTTTAGCTTTTATAATATTGTCCTACAATTAATGTATTTCTGTACAGTCCCAAGAGAGACTCCTTTAAAGACAAGATGGGCCCCTTGGTTTGGCTGGTTGTAAAGTTACTTTGCTAAATACAGTGTTAAATATCAAGTCTCTACCTCCCCTGCACCATTGCAAGTGCTGTCAATCATTACAGTAAGTGCTCATATTATGCTCATTTCCAGGTTCATAATTGTATTTAGAGGTTGTATCAGAATAGGATTACATGGTTTAATTTTCAGAAAACACCATATTTTTGTTGCACTACACATTGCTGCAGCTCCTCTTTTCACCCTGTGTGTTGAGCTCTCTGTTTTATCTACAGAGTGAGGCATCTCACTTCTATTCCATCTTTGTTGGGAGTCGCACATGCGCAGTACCTAGGTCAGCACTACTAGCCAGTCAGAAGCAGAGTATGAGGGCATGCCATGCTAGCAGCTAGGCGAGCATTATAACATTTGTTACAAAGTGACACAAAATGAGGCGCGTTGGTCACGGAAGTAAAGGCTGGACTACAATAGAGCTGTTTGGAGCAGTTTGTGAACAGTGTTTTCTGTTGGAGATGGTAAGTCCCTTTGGGGTGGACTCTTGGCTTTTTGACTTTGTAAACCTATAACATGCACAAAAAGATATATAACAAAATGAAGGAAAGGGAAATAGCCAAAAAGCATAATATGAGCACTTTAAACCATTCCCCTTTCCAAGGATATATAACTCCACCCTTCAGGCCTGTGACTCTCTTTTCCCTCCAAACCAAACCACACCAGGCAGAACAAAGAGTGTATTGATGTGAGTTGAATGGACATTTTCACCTGTATTGTCATCATCATCATGAATGTTTTGCCTAATTTGTTATTATTAACTGTTTAACGCTATTCAGATCCGCAACAAAAGACAAAATCATCCATCCACCATCCACAAACCCACAACCAAGTGTAAACCATTTATTTGCATTGACGAGTAGTATGTTATCCTAATCCCTTTTTAAAGAAGGAATGAGAAAGTATCTGGTTAACAAGCAGAACAATTTAAGGTGAAGGTAGGGATTCCCATGGGAAAATAAAGTCAGCTCTTTGCTGGTCAGTACCATTACTATAACAGTCGGTTTTCTTACTGCATTTAGCACACTGTTTACATTAACGGCCATTTATCACGCCTTTATTTCTCGCTAAATAAGAAACACAAATTCATTTTAGTTGAATCATAATCTGTGAAATACATAATCATACAGTTGAATCTGGCTTTGTTCCCATGGTGATTTCCAGCGGCTGCTCATCCTTTAGTACTTGGCATAGTTGAGGATGATTAGGTCATTCGGATTTGGGATGTAACATCCAATACCTGCAAACAAAATCAAGATGCAACACGATTATACATTTTCAGTAAGAACAAGATACTGTGGATGTTGACTGCATAAAGACAAAGGTGTTCTCTTGGTTGACTCACCAACATCAGGACGGAATGTTTGGTTGTTCGCAGGCTTGACCAGCAGCTCCCAGTAGGTGTGTTTCTGTTGACTTCCAGCCAAACCGTTTACACTCTGTAGGAACGGGCCATAGTTTGGATCCTGTGTGTAGGTGAACCTGCAAGGACAACAGGAGATGGGATATTTGTGATTCATATAGGTGACTTTTACTTTAATGTTCCTTGTGGCTTTACTCAGACATGGTAGCACATTTATAGAAAGAGCTTGGGGGTGGCAGCAGAGAGAGAGAACAGCGGGGAGTTAAACATGTCATGGTAGCAAGGAAGAAGAGGTTGCAACACTGATTTGAAAACCTTTTTTTACCGTTGAAGTCTTAGTTAATGACCAATGCCCCCCTCTTCTAACAGTGAGTCCACTGATAAACTTTCCCATCAATTTCATAATTGGACATGATTTGATGGTGAATTCTGCAGCATTTGATTTTTGGATTCATAATAATTTATTTATCTTACAAAGATACTAAAAGACACTGTAGTTCTATGATGGATTAAAAAAGCTTGCTTCTAAACAAAAATAAATTAAGTCTCTACACTGTATTGATCTGGAGATATTAAATAAGATATATAAAGTGTTGTAAATGACGTGTTTTTCTGTCTGTGACAGCGCCGACCTAATAGGGTTAATGCTAACAGCTGATGTGATATTACCTAAAGCCTTTGTTTGACTTCTGCAGTCTCGTCAGTCCACCCAGCAAGATTCCTCTGTAAACCACAGAAGCAACGTAGGTCTTATTGGGACTGTGGTTTACAGAGTTTTCCACCAGGACACGGATGGGATATAGAGTGGGATCTGAAAAAAAGGAAGTCAAAGTTGGTTAAGAAAATACAATAAGGAGTATAAACAATATCCTATAACTGCAATAATACAATTGAATTACTCTCAATGGCCACAGCTGAGGAGATTTAAAAAAAAATAATTTTCAGTAAAAATAAAAACATTTGAAAAAAAAGTCTGAAGCTATTCTGAGGCTTACCTGCAGATGGAACCCCAGGAAGAAGCAGCAGCAGCAAGGCCACAGAGAGGAGAGCGGGAGTCATCATTCTGACTGCTGAACACCAGAATGAACCTGAACAGGTTACCGATAAAGACAAAGACATTATTAAAAAAAATCATCCTTAAAAAAATGCTGAAAAGATTTTTCACAAAAACAGTTAAATGTCACTTTAGCTTTGCACAAGTTTTGACAAGATTGTTTTTTTATAACCAGTTTTCAACTCAATAATTCCATTCATCTCTCAGTACAGAGCTCTAATCCTTCTGATGGAAGGCTCCAGTCTTTGAGACTTTTACACTGCTACTGCTGCAAAATGAAAATAATATGAAAATGTGTGAACTTAGTCTGCATGCAATAGTCAAAGTCAAATACATGCCGACTGTACCACCTCATGTAAAACGGTCAAAACTGTTAGAAAGTCAAATCAGTAAATCAGGCAACACCATTTGAAATGATAATTAAAAAGGTGGTTACAGGATCTTATTATATCTCTCAAACCTCTAACAGACCTGTAAGGGTGCAGGAGATATGATGGGAAATCCTACCTGTTGTAATAGTAGTAGTAGTAGTAGTAGTAGTAGTAGTAGTAGCTCCTGGTCCTTGTTCTGTTGGAAGGACGCTTGCTCACTAACTTTTATAGCTCTCCTACACACGTCATATCATTGTAAAACAACCAAACATTACACATCAGGCTGAGATCCAGCTATATCACATTACATGTAAAAGTTACAACAGTCACAGGACAAAATGTTCAATTATGAACAATGAACAATGGACACAATAAGCTAAATTAACACACCATCCCCAATAGAAGGAATGTCACTCTTCAACTAAAACATGTTGGTTAGGCCTCATGGATACACACAATGGGGCTGTTGCTCTGTCACTTAGCATTTGACTAGCTTAGCTGCAGTTTATATTATATATTGCATTATTTTTCTGCACCTGCCTCCACCTGTCTACCACTATCTCCTGCTATACTCTTTCTACTCCTACCTCTGTCTGCCTAACAACCTTCACCTCTTCACACACACACACACACACACACACACACACACACACACACACACACACACACACAAAAAGAAATGCACAAAAACACATAAAACCTCTAAATTACGTTTTAAAAAGTGCACAATACCAGGATCTGACAAGCACACCTCAATGACTCACCCACTGCCACAACCAATGACGCAATGACAACCATTCAAGGATCACGCTGTCCAAATTGCTTTCTAAACTCCTCAAAACCCCACAAAGTCCCTATTTGCAAAATGAGAGAAAGAGTTGACAATCTAGTCTCATTTGGATGAATGAGTGTGCTGAATAGTGTAAGATAAATGTCTGTAGCCTTTGATATAAAACACGATTGGGATAGTAGATACTTTATCCCAAGTTAATCTGGATGTATCACACGTTGCCACCGCTGACTGTATCTCCACTCTACTTTCAAGCTCAGACTGTATGTTTCCCTTATATGTTTGAAAGTCTAACAGTTGCCAAATAGACTGGACTTCAGATTAAAAATGATATACAAGAACATTTTGTAAAGTTTTTGAACACAGTAACCCACCTTGTCACCTACCCTAGTCCTCATTTTAAGCTTCCTGGGATTGTCACTTGTCAGTATATATAAGAGGCTGTGTTTACTTGCAGTGAAGGCTCTCTGAATGCTCTTTTCAGTCTTGCTCTTTTTATACACCGTCAATGTGTTTTAATGCAGATTAATTCACTATTTAGTTGTTCTCATGTACATCTTTTCTGATTATATTGACAGACAACTGAACAAGAATGACATTTGATTGTGGCTTATTAATACTATGTTGACCAGCAGTCATTAGCCAACTGCTGAGCTGCAGATAAAACCATTATTTTATGGTCCTGGCATCTTCAGACAAAATAAACAAAAACACAGGCTTATGACAGCAGCTTTGTTGTGAGATCGGCTATGCTGACATTTGAAATGAGTGATGACAGAGAAGGTCAAAAGCAATAAAAGGTTGAAATATTCAACTACATACAGATAATAAGTATATGTTACCATCTAAATGAAATGTTGTATTTACTTGCAAAACATGAAAAATGTCAGCAAAACAAGTCTAAACTGTACTTTAAATGTGGCTGATAAAGAAACGTCAGAACCTCCTGCCCTGTTTGTAGCCTCTGAGGATGCCAACTCTCCACAATGGCTGGGAAACACCAACTATCAACTACACAAAGGCTCAGTTTATTCATGTTGTACAACTTCCCTCAGAGCATGCCTATATGCACTCGCTCTTTCCCCCAAACCAGGATGTGTTCCGCTCAAGGAATTAGAAATATTTTGCCACTTGCTTCCTTGTCTTACATCAACCATACAACACGACAACAATGCTACCAGTCAGGTAAGGTCAGGTAAGGCAAATTACTGCTGAAATGTTTATCAGTGCAATATCAAATATTTATAACTATATTCCAACAATAAATGACTTGAAATTCTGTTTTTCTATCCACTGTTTTCAACAGGTAAACAATGTACTCCAATCCCCTTTAAACTGAACATTAAAGTGGCTATGAGCAACTTTCAGTTTGTGTTGATTCTTGCGGCCCCTTTGGACAGAAGCGGTTGTGTTTTTACCACACCTACTGTCATCAAGGTCTTTTCAGGGTGCCGGCTGGTGCTGTATTACCCACTCTATTACTGAGTTAGCGTTACCGGGTAAAATGAGAGATGAAAATCATTTTGTGACTTGGCGGGAACCGTGCAAAGGCATTAATAAAAACTATATGAAAAAAGCTTTCGTTTCACAGTTAGTCTTGTTTGCTGTTAGTGGTCATTTATGATCACCAGATAGAAAATTGAACATTTCAAGAAACATTTAAAAGGTCCCCATAGTTACTTTAAGAACCCTGTGGAGACAAAGCCTGTTATACATTTCTCTGATAAGACAAAGGCTGGTCAGACCCTCCTTCAGACAATGTCAGCATATCAGCTAACCAATGGGTTTAAGCAATAATATTTGTTTATTTTAAGATATATCAAATCAATCGACACGGTTTAAAGACATGATTGTCTTAGAGTCATGCTGTATGAAGAACTTCAGGTTTGTTCATTATCATCCTGTGTTTTAGTCTCTTATTATTATCTAGAGACTATCTATAACTTAATAACTGAATTACAACAAAGTTGCAACCGAGTGAATTATACGTTAATGGATACTTCTCGTCGTTGGTTTCAGCTCCCAGCAGTAAACATAGAGCTGAAAAGACACATGCCTGGCTGTCAGCAACATTTTTGCAGCTTTTGTGAGACTGAGTTGTCTCTGCAGTTTTGAAACCCATGCAGTCCCCCGCAGTGGAAATGAAGAAGACTAGTGATAGACTAGAAGACTAGAAATAATCTGAGCAACATCTTAGTAGGCAGTGTAGAACCAAAGAACCAATTATACATTATACAACCTATACTGATGCAGGTGTACGGCCAAAGAAGAGAAAGCAAATGAAGACCTTGGCTCTTGCAACTATCTACATACTAGCCATACTAGATTATCTGGGTAAACTAGTAAACCTACAGTAGGTCAAACTCAACGTCATTGGTTTATACTGCACAGTCATGAGGTTTTGGAACCCTGATGGATTTTTTGTTATGCTGGCTTGATACTCCAGCACATTGATTGTTGGTGTTTTAATTTACACCAGATGAATAGTGTAAAAATGATAACCCTTTTCATATAGTCGTCCCATTTTGAAGCTACAATCATCAATATTAATCATCAATAGCTGGTTTACCTCATCCTAGGTACTGCCCTTCTTTGTATTGTACTTATTTTTTTATTTATTTTATTTGTCCCTTTCTCTTTTCTTTTTTTTTCTTAATTTGCTTTCTATCTTTTTTGCATTCTTTTTTTTGATGATGATGATGATGATGATGATGATGATGTCTTGACCTGCCAAGGGACTACAGATTAAAATTAACTTTTTTGCTAACTCTGGCACATTTACATTTTGAGTGTAAACAAAAAATGTCAATTGCATTGTCCCTTTTAAATAAACAAATAAATACATTTGTTATATAAACAATGGATGGATGACTATGTGTAAAGTGGAAGGTGACACACGTAGTGACACAGAGAACTAACTTGACTCTGCAGTTCCCCTCAACGCTACAGTATATGCAGCGTTTTAGCATCTTTAAGCTCATTGTTTGGGTTTTATGGCCCAGACCTTTACAGTTTTGGTTGAGTCTCACATTTCATCAGTGTTGTTTTCAACTTCAGCAGGCAGTTGAGAAGTTAAAATAATCTCAAAAAAAACATTAATATTTGGTGGCAAAGCAGAATCAATTCTTCAACCTTGCATTTATTATTTCATTTGAATTACATGTGCTGTACAGAGTGTCACCAACATCATTTCTATTGGAAATACAGTTCCTTCCAATAACAGTTTCCCTTTAGCTTACGTTTGCTCAGCTGTCAAAGTGCATTTTTGAAAAGAAATTCTGTCTTGCATTTATGTATTTGTGTTTCAAAAGATTAGCATTATTAGAACTTGAAAAACAATTTTTCATCAAATTGATATAATTGATTTGAACATTATAGATCCAAAATCAAACACTCAAACACACGTTTCCAAAATGCCACGCTGTGGCAGCAGTGAACTCCATACATGGAGGCACAGCCTTCTAAATCTCTCAAAAGGAAAAACTAGAAAACCCATCCTAAAATTAAGGCTTAGCTCCATTTGTAAATACAAAAAACTGTTGATAAAATATTAACAGTTTCTATCTCACTTATGGAACCAATGCTAATTTCCATGTCTCTACTTGCCTTTGTAAGCTGTTTAAGTCAATCGCATGAAGGGCCATGTGCACAGCTGTTAATTCTCTCCAACACCAAGGCATCTTTTTTTTAATTAATAATTATGAAATATATAATGATACACTTGAATCTGGTCCCATTTTGATGTCCAGTTATCTTGATTTTCAGTACTTGGTGTAGTTCAGGATGATTTCCTCGTTTGCACTGGGAATGTAACATCCAATGCCTGCAAGCAAGATCCACATAGTATTATAAGTCAATTCACAGCGAGAGTAAGAAGAACAAGAGAGATGTTTGACCATGTATAAATGACAGATGACAGACAGATTAACTACTTCTTGGTTGACTTACCAACATCAAGTCTGATGATTTGGCCATTGGGTTTCTTGCCCAGGAGCTCCCAGTAGGTATGTTTCTCTGGATTTCCAGCCAAACCGTTCACACTCTGTAGGAACGGTCCATAGTTTGGATCCTCTGTGTAGGTGAACCTGCAGGACCAAACAGAAGATGGCTTGTCGAAAGACTTATAGATATGGGCTATTATTACCAGAACAGCGTCGTTCCCTTCTCATACTAAGTTATTCAATTATATTTGCATAGCAATTTTCAACACTAAGTTACAAGGTGCTTTATGAAAAAACCAGCAGGCAAAAACAAATACAGAAGAAACACACACACACACACACACACACACACACACACACACACACAGACAACACCACCTGCTGATCTGAGGCTGCTCAAAAGACTCATATGGGTTTAACTGCAATTAATAAGACCTTAATGTTGTTGTTTTGTATTAGCAAAAGAACATACCGTTACTAAGTATAATTATGTGACATTGTATGATTATTATATCATTCTCTGATATATCATCTGGTGTTTCCTGTGTTTCCCTGGAAGTTAGAGCAGCTAGAGGGGTTAAAGGTTGTATGACGCCATTGACTGGCGACCAAATGTAACGGACCGTTACAAAAAACTAATTTCTCTGAACATTGTTGGAAACATTTGGGATAAAGTACACAACTCAACAAGATATATAGCGTAGGTTAAGTCGTTTTTAGAATTTTTTATGAGGAAATGTTACATGTTAAACCTTTAAAGAGAAGAATCAGTTGATTCAATGATCTCACATAAAGTCTTTGTCACAGTCCTGCAGTCTCCTCAATCCACCCAGTAAGATTCCTCTCTCAAGCACGTATGTGCTGTATGTCTTCGGATCGTGAGGCGTTACCGAGTTTGTCACCACGACACTGAAGGGGATATGAGCTTCCTCTGAAAAATAGAAAAGGAAAACTATTACACTCCTTTTTTTGGGCCAGGATTTTTAGCATTCAGTAATAATATTGAAAGACATTGTTCTAAAATTGAAACTTGCCTGCATCTGAGATTCCAGAAACCAGCAACACTTCCATTTCTGCTGCTGGGTATGAAGACACATTGTGAGCTGCTGCCATTATTGACAGTGGCTCCATAAATAATCATATGCATGCAGGTTAAATACTGGAACGAGGTCAAGGTATAATTTAAAGTATGGGCAAATCATTTTTTAATTATTTTAATTATTTGATTAGAGACTTTGTCTATACTGATCATATTTAACTGATATTTGTGACACCAAAATGTTATACAACTTTATTTTTAAAGAGAGAATTCTTTATTTGACATGACATAGTAGGACTCACTGAGGTGTAGACATCAGGATGGAATCTTTGAACCAATCTGAACCACTGCAGGTGAGTAACTCATACCAACTCATGTCAAACAACCCACAATATCTCTTAAAATTGCCCCATATATGTAAATTGAAAAAAACAAATATGTCACAAAAACGTTTCAAACCTTTTTCAGCTACCGTTGAGGTTGTTAAGATTTGAATAGAGGATGCTTCCTATTGCAGTAGCTCCTGGTCCTGTTGGGAGGACTCCTGGTCAGACACTTCTCTTATACAGTAGCGTATCGCATCATTCTGAAACAACCAGTGACTGTAAAAAAATAAAAACAACCAATAATTAAGTAATACTGTACATTCCAATAACAGGAAGTTACTTTCATTATGAAACTGCTACCGCCTGTTTGCTTGTGTGTTCTGTGTTACCAACACTTTTCTGTGGAATGACCATTTTCAGAATGAAGGTTTTGCATTTGTTAAGTTTTGGGGCTCCACCCATCAAAATGGGAATAACTATATCAAATGAATCAGTCTCACAAACTGGAGTTCTTTTTGATACATTGACCTATTTCCAGACAGACAGACTAGTAGCCCAATGGTTGAAATCACAGCTGGCCTATGATGTGCTAGGTTTCGTTTGGGGACACATATGAAGTGGGAGGGTCTGGGGGTCCTCCCCCTGAACATTTTTGAGTATTAAACATTTCATTTCCTGCATTCTTTCTGGTGAATTGTTCTGCACCAATTTATGGTGAAAATGTCTTAATTTATGTAAAGGAAAACACAGGTGATAATTCAAAATATAAAAAACTCTAAGGCATTCTGTATAGATTTCAAATATTTATTCTCCTGTAGATCAACTTTTCTTATTTAATGTTATCTCTGCTGATTCAACATAATTTACTCTTCCTCCTCTTCTTTGTATCTTGTTTGGGGGAAGTGACCTCTTTAAAAGTGCGTGTGTCACCTGTTCCCGTCAATAATTTAATTCATTTATAAACCCCTTGTTTGTTAAAAAATGTTTTTGTTACTGCGAGTATTGTATGTGTTTGTGTGCATGTATGAAAGTGTGTCGTGTCGCCCTTCACACAAATAAAATGTATGTTTTTTTTAAGATTTTTCATCCTTTTGCTAAATAAGAGAGTAAAGTGTTAGGTAACTATTATTTTTCTTCTTTTTACCCTTTAACCCAAGCACACCTGTGTGTGCGTGTATGTGTGCGTGCGTGCGTGCGTGTGCGTGTGTGTGTCTGCGTGCGTGTGTGTGTGTGTGTGTGTTTGTATGTGAATTCCAAGCACTGCTTGTTTTTCTGGATCCACACTTATTCCTCAAAGTCCTGACTTACACATTATTATACTTAATAAGGTGTGACTTTCACAGAACTGATCAAAACACTTCATGGAAACGTGTGTGTGTGTGTGTGTGTGTGTGTGTGTGTGTGTGTGTGTGTGTGTGTGTGCGTGTGTGCTCAAATTGTGCTTGTTTTTCTGGATCCACGTGTTTCAGCAAGATATCTAATCATGTTCAAATCTTTGTGCACATCCAAAATATAACTGATCCGATCTGTGATCTCTTAGATTTGGAGGGTTGTCATATTTAGATTAAAAAAAAAGTCGTAAAATTACGAGAATAAAATCATAATTTAATAGAAGTAGCCACGGTGTTTGCCGGAGAGTAGGATGGTTAAAAAAGCCTTTCACGCATTTTACTGTCTATGGTCACGACAGTGGAGAGAGCTATAAGCCATTTCCTTGTATGAGTCTTGATAGTAGCACATCAGCCACTACAGTGGACCCTAGTGCGCCATGCCAAACACTGCCACGCGCTGGTCAGCCGTCGGAAATGCATCCCAAATATCTCAAAACCAAGATGGCCGACGGACGCACAGAAACTTGTGATAAGTAATAATTCATGTATGCGTTTAAACCCTATTAGCTCCGGAATATTTTGCCAATCCTTCTATAGTAGGAGACCTTTGCAGGTAAATAAAGTTTGGTAACGTCAAATAACATCTAGGTGTAATATAGTTGATACAATTTTTAAGAAGTGTATTGGTTTTGTGTTGGGAGGAAATTACGATTTATCATCTGTCCAGTTAATTAGATATCATGCGGCGCTGGCTATATATTTAAACTACAATTCATATATTACGGCAAGTTTGTTGTTCTTGAAAATACTTAATCAGCGGTAACGGTTTTTTTTTTGGCTGTAAACACATTTATTTATGTAATTAGAATATATCCTAACTTACAACAGTTTTTGTAATAAATACAATATTTTCTCCAGATAAGTTATGAGACTCAGATTCTAGTCAGAAACTTCCCGACCTCAAATGTTGTGTGCGGGGATAAGTTCGGCTGGCATCCAGGCTACTACGGGATACTGAAGCAAATACCATCTGAGTCAAGTGCATGGATGTATTAAAAGCACAAGGTTGAGTCAGGATGCTAGTGGCAGTGATGATGTATGGCTGCCAGAAAAATGATTAGCAAATGCTAGCAGTAGTGGAGCTGAGGATGCTAAGGCATTAGCCTAACAGCATTATATGTATACTTTTTTTTAGTTTTCACAAAATATATCATTTTATTCATTGGTTTCTTAAATACATATTTCTTCAGTTGAAAACTCAAACGTGAAAAACTCAATGCACGTACGAATCAAAATAAGTTCCAATCGTTTTTTCATGACTAAAGAGGAATAAAAAACACTACTAAGGTTGTCACACTTATGCATGAAAGGAGACTGTTTATTTTGTATGTCCCTTAAACACACACAACTGTGGTTTGGTAATTATTGGGTTGATGCCCATGCAGTCGTTATTGGCCTTCAAGGGAGGCATTTAAAAATGAAGATAGGACTTGACTGTTCTAGTCATCCTGTGTCAACCAAAGACTTTAGTGTGTGACCTGATTGGCAAGAGAATTATGACTCTTTTGGATCAGCAGATGAAAGTTATAGCTATAAGGATCATTGAAAAATACATCTCATGTTTAATAATATGATCCATCAATTGAATAAGTAAGTTAACATTCAAAAGTGAATTTTGCTCACGGTGGTACCCTCCTGATGGGAGTGATAACACACGATAAACCAACCGGACTTTGGTTCCTTGTGAAAAATCCAAAGCAATTATTGGAGAGCAGTGAATCTTTGCAATCTAATAGTGCTCTCTGTGTTCTTTTCAAGCTTTTAAACTAATTTGTGATCGATCGCTAATTATCGGTGACGGGGCCCCTGGGGACAGCCATGCCCCTCCTTCCTTTTCACTGCGTGAAAGCAGCTATAACTTTCAAACAGTCGACTCTGCGCCTTGTTCTGGCAGCTCAATAGTTTTCAAGAAGAAACATTTATCGTGGCCTTTTCCCCAATAAAGAAGGTGGAGCCTCCCAACAATAAAGCACTGGAACCAATATTACCTTGTGGATGGTGCAATAGTCTGGGCCACAGGTAAATAGTCTAATAATCATCTTTTGACTGCATTATAATTTTCAGAAATATGTCCATAGCAATCAGCTGTTGAACTTTAATCCTCAAGACCAACATGAAATAAGTCCAGGTCTAGGCTACTTGTTCATGTTATTGACTGCAGTGTTGAGTCAAAAACGGCGGATTGATAACCTTCTCTGCGTAATGACAGGAGTTTCTCTTAATAGCGCACCGATTGATGTTGGCTGTTTGGATGTGAATCACTCTTCTCTCTTCATCGATGGCAATGTATTTTTTTTTTTTTCAAGGTCGGATCAATCGAGGGGCAGGTTTTGTCTTGGAAATCTATGCCTCCAATTTGCTGCAGGACCCAGACTATAAAAGTGGAGCTGCTGTGATGGTCTAACCAGAGGAACTCCTGCTAAACTGCATGGAAACGGCCCAAGTTGAGCAGGTAGGTCATGACCGCTCTGACAAATAAATCCACTTAAGCTGAAAGAGTGTATTTATGATTAGAAGATTGTAGAACAATTTGCTGGTCATGATGAGAAGCAGTGAAAGCTCATTTAGATTGGCTGGAAGCTAATAAAAGTGCTTTGGTTCTCCAAGGCCAATTAATATGAATATTAAACAACCTATTTCATTGATATTTTCATTGACTAGTAGAGCTGCTAAAATGAATCAGTTAGTTGATCCAAAGAAAATGCATTATGCACTATTTAGAAAACAGATAAATCGCTGTATAGTTTTCTAAAATTGTTAAGCTTTTGATGGTCTTTTAGTAAGCTTTTAAGCAGTTAGTGTCACACTATTACCAAAAAGCTACTGATTCGGTCAGTGTCAATATTCAGTATAGTCAGTTCAGTTTGAAGACTCCGTGTTAAAGATTTGTTTGCACATGTACTTAACACCTCTAATGCTGGCTCACTGGAATGGCTTACTGGGACTCTAAATAGAATTGAGCCATTGTTAATGTTATTAGTTATACCTGTGAAAACTAAACAGAGAAGCAGCATTCAGTTTTTATGCACCACCTTTCTGGAAACCTCTAACCCAAACTCACAGAAAACTTGAAGTCTGTCAGTTCTTTTAAAACATTTCTGATTTCCACTTGATACAGTTTGGGACTATTTATTCATATGCACATTTATTATTCTGCTTTAGCTTATTTTTTTATATTCTATTTTATTTAGTTTTACCCTTTTAATCCTATTTATGTATGTATGTGTATATTTTATTCTATTGCCTTGTGTTTATTTTATATCTTGTCCTTGATAATGCCTTTATGTCTATTGTAAAGCACTTTAAATACAAATATACTTGCCTTGCCAATGCTTTTCCTGCTATGACAAGTCAAAAGCTATGTCCCAATTCCATACTACATACTGATTGTATACAGTATTTACTATATGCTATAAGTCACAGAATACTCGATTTGCATTGATGACCAAATAATCAATGTACTTTAATGTTTTCTATTCAACATAAATGAATAAATGAATGCAATACATCCACTGATGTACAGCAATCAAACTTCACTCAAACTTCACAAAAATGAAGCTAAATGTTTTCCCCAAGATTTGATACATGTACTTTTTTTTTGTTTTGATTGTATTTCAAGAGATCTTCTCCAAGCTGTTAAAAAAAAAAAAAAGAAGACAAGAATTGTCAGGGACAGTGCATATTAATAAACATTTCTGTAAATATACCAGAATTAGCCAAAAGGCTCATCTGCAGTCTCTGGCCAGATGTTACAATAGGCTCCCTTAAAAACAATGATAGGCATCCTAACATGAGCATGACATTAAATAAAAATATAAATACATGTGCACTAGATAAAATCACATTACATTCTTGTCTTTTCACCACTTTTACCACTTTTTTTTCCTTCTTTTTTTCCAGCTGTAAACAGCTCTACACATTTCTTTTGCATTGTGGGAGAATAGTCTACATTAACTGCACTCAAACGTTAAATAAATTAAGTGTACTTCATTTCCCACGTTTCCACTATTAAAACACTATATACTTAAAACCTGCTTGGAATTTATATGTAGTACGGAGTTGGGACACAACTAAAATCCTCCCTGGAAAAAAAGCTCTACCATACACAGACACCTACATGAAGGATTTTGAAAGTGATAGCCTGATTGCAGTATGAATTTAGTCCAAAGGGTGGTGCTAGAGCTCCATGTGTGGGTTTACTCTACACGTTCAGGCTGTTAAACAGCCACTGCAAAGCACAAGAGGAAAATGTCTCACGCCATGTCTCACCTTCTGGTCTCAATACTTCTCAATGTCTGCGGTTTTTTATCTTGTTTTAAAACCCAAAATGCTTTATCTCCAATAGTTTGACCAAAGTCATTGCTGCCATTCACTGTAGTCTGTCTGTGATTCACTGTAGTCTGTCTGTGATTCACTGTAGTCTGTCTGTGATTCACTGTAGTCTGTCTGTGCACTGCCTCTGCTGATATATCACATGTCTTGTTACACCTATACGAACATGTAAAGAGGTGAAAAAAAGAATGTGTTCAGACATTTTTTGCTAATGATGCTTCAAGCGTTTTGTCAATATGATAGCCTATGACCACGTCCATCAACGCCTGGCAAGAATAGATCAATACTTTTGCAAAATCCATTAATTGTTTTATCAATGGGTGAAAGTGTTTCAGAGAATCTAATGTCAGGTCCGCTCACAATTAGTCCAAATTGGACAATGTAACTGCTCTTGTGTAAAGGCTGAAAATTATTTAGTTCTTATCATATTCCTAAGCTAATTGATTTCATTTAAGGAACAGTACAATCAATTCAAATACATTTAACAATATATTTTATTTCAATGGGTGTGGTGATGGAGGTTTAAATGGATATCCTACTTTCCTAAAAGTGATCCAAAGGGCTTGAAGACATACTGTATGTATTGTACTATGTGTATTTGTACTGTATGTAGAAATTGTACTGTTACAACTTGAGGAGCTTCTTGGGAAACATGCAAGACTTGAAACAAAATGTATTTTCTATTAATTAAGGTAGCTACTGGTTGAAAATATAAAACAGTGTGATGATTGATGCTGGGTTTAGTAGCGCTGTTATGATAATGGTAAATATTTTAATTAATTTTGATTTCTTTGTATTTTCATATCCCTTATAAATGAGATCATACTGAGCTAACTCTCAACATTGTATTTGTAATTCATTTCTTATTTTTCACTCGTAAGACGGGATCAATACAAGGCAGCATCATACTTGAATACAGGCACCACAATGCTTAGCAAGTTAAACATGCCTGTGTGTTCTTTAGCTACTTGTTATTGGTTTATTGACTGAGAGAACGAGAAAACAAACAACTGTCTTGCCACCATTATTGCTTTCCAACCCCCCTTTCACTGTGCACTTAGGGTCAGCTTGCTGCACCAATATATCTCACACATCTGTGTTTGCACAGGAGCAGGTTGATGGACACTGTTCCTTTATGGCCTGTTAACAGCTTGTCACTCCCTGCCCTCTTCTGAGGGCGGGGGTGGCGGGCTGGTGGTCGTGGGGGGGGGGGGTCAAAGTTGATGAACAGTGCGTTGTGTTTGTCTGACCCACTTAATTTCATCCCAGACAGGCTGCAGGGGCTGCAGGTTGTGTCCGAGGGGGCAGCTGAGCCACAGTTAATGACAGGGCTTTGTTCAGGGCTGGGGCTTTCGTCAAAATAGGCCCGAGCCAGACAAAAGCCGGGGTCACAGGTCCTCGGAGACCCAGGGTGAGAGGGCTAATGAGTCAGTGTTGAGCTAAGAGGAGCCGGCCAGTGTGGTCTGCAGCCGCAGGCTCAGATGGTTCTGACACAGCCAAGGCTAATTTGTCTGTTTTGTTCCTGACTGGAGACTGCAGAGCCGACATTACATACAGTTACTGTCTCATCAGCAAACATTTGACAAGTAACACATTTTCTTAAAACGGTTTAGTTTTCAGGGGCTATTCTTCGTAGCTACCAATAGTGAACAACTGAAGAGTTGTTTAGTCAGCACTCGTAGAGCTGGATGGCTGTGTGAAGGCTGGAAATAGAGGTCCCGATAGCGAGAGGGTCCAATTCAAAAAGGACGTGTGCAAAACCCACCCAAATTCAAGATGTATCAATTCATTTTCAAAAACCAAATACCATCCTCGATACCGTCACGCCTGTTACAAAATATACAGCATCACTGGCAGCAGCAGGATGTGCCACCAATTAACAAGCATTCATGGTCAAAAAGACCTGGAATGTATATTTTCTCCTCAATAATTATGTTGTTGTAGTCCGCTCATCTCCACTAGGTTTGATGATAATACTGACACCGAGATGCAAGACACAATACCCTTCCTGACTGGATTAGACTGAATATAGTTTGGACCTAGCATGACTGGTGTCCTGTATCAAGTCTAGGTTACTTGAAGCCGAGTGGACCCATGAAGACCTTGTGCATGGTTGGAGATGTTAGTGTATATTTGAACAAATATTGGCTATAAAGCTCCATGTATCCATTTTGAACCAGACTACTGAAAGGAAGTTGAATCACTGTGCTTGTTTGAAGCGCAGGGAACACGCGACGTGTTAAGATTTGGGAAGTCTTTGCGTCAGTGTCCTTTTCTATTCTCTGCGACCTGTGGTTACCCATAACACTCCAGATGTACCATAGAGCCACAAAGCTATTGACATGTATCTTTGCAAAAGTATAAAGGCCTCAGTACGCTTCAAACTAAGTGCTTGTGGGATTGTCTAACAGCGTCTTGAAGTGTCATTCCTAACTACTTCCGTCACTTTTGCTGTGTGCAACCTTGGGTAACGCCATGAATGCCTTTGAAGACAGACTGTCCGAACGTGTGTGTCGTTATCCCCATTTGCAGGATTCATCGTTTCAAGACTTCAAAGACAAACAAAAGACACACAATTCTAGAGAGAGATCAGAGGAGAAGGAAGCCAGGAGGAGGTTATGACGTGCGTAGTAAATTGTGTGGACCTGGCATTTCTTCCATGTTTACACTCCCACAGTTAAATCAACACTGACAATATTTCTGTGCATGAAGCGCGACTGTGACTCCTTCTTGGCTTGACTGGCCCCTCTCTTCCTTTTGTTTGGCTTTGGGCTTTGTGGCTTTTCATTTTGATCTCTTTACACTTTCGCCTCCGCTCCCCATCACTCTATCAACCACCTTCGACCCAGACACATGTGGTTCTGGCTCATCCAGCCGTGACATTGACCTCTCATCTTCGGATTGGCCCGCAGTTTCCCATGACCTCTGACCTCTCAGGCTGAACCCTGCAGCCGTCTGGACCTCCTCCTCCTCCACCTGGCCCCTATCTCCACCCTTCAGATGGTCCAGATGGATTACTCTCTGCTCAAGATGTCTACCGGATTACATTGTTTCCTCAACAGAGGATCCACAAAGCCTCAGGTCTAAGCAGCAGCAGCTCATACTACAGAATTATATTTGTGATTATGTTGAAATATCTTCCATCAAGCCCTGAATTGGCAGACGTTCTGCTATTCCAAAGCACTTCTTTGGATTTGTCCCTTGTCACTTTAGATGTCAGTTATTATGTGCTGTTTGCCTGAGTTGCACAATACAGATGCCGGGGGAACTTTCTCTCTCTCTCTCTCTCTCTCTCTCTCTCTCTCTCTCTCTCTCTCTCTGTCTCTCTCTCTCTGTCTGTCGCTCTCTGAACTCGCTGTCCTCATTCCATAGCCTGGTTTTGATACATAGTGTTCTGATAGCTTGCCGGGGAGAATCTGGGTCAGCGTGGGGAGCCTGAGATAGCACTGGCACAAGGCTGACTTGCTAAAGAAATACGTCACTCATCGCAGTACAAAGACTAGAAAAAAAACAGTACTGTTCTCCTGCATCCAAACAGCAAATTCCACATACCTAACATACCTGTCGGAAGAATCTGCTTGAGTTTTTTAGCAACATCACTATGTGTATTGTTTGGACCAGTAATAAGTCACAACAGAGCCCAGCCTATAGGCAGACTTTAAATAGGATGCCATCTAGGTCCAGATAATATTTTTATCTCACTCAAGCAGAAGAGATGCACGAAATTGTTCACGAGGACATTTTATTGTCAAAATTGACTGTGTGTAATTGCTTTGCCATTTTGAGTGACATGTCCATTAGTTTTGGGTTAGGTATTACATCACTGAAGTCTAGACAGACATCTAATGTGCGATTGAATTACATGGACTGGAAATGTGCAGCAAGCCAACAATATAATTAATTTGGACAGCAGGGAATGTTTTTCATATTTTCAAAATGGAATATTTGTCTTGCTTTTCCTACACTCTGCTTTGCAGTCTGTTGCGTTTAAAGTGTGAAATTGTTTTTTCGTGCAAAGTGGTGCTTGCTCCGTGGACTTTGGTCCGAGCAGCATTCCTGATCCCTGCTGAACTGAAAACTAAAGGGAGAGGAGAGGGAGGGGAGGGGAGAAAGAGCTGTGAGGGAGGAGGGGGAAGGCAAGCACAAGAGAGGAAGTGAGTGTTCATTACAAAGTGTGCCTCTCGGTTATGGGCATGCCCAGTAGAGTTAGCCTTGCAGCCTGAAATCCAGCCTCTAAATTTGAACAGGAGGGAGACGAGGTGACTGAACAGACTTTTGTTGCTCTCTCTCTCGCTCTCGCTGCCTCTCACTCTCTCTCTTCCTCTCGCTCTCGCAGTGTTAATTCCTACTCCTCTCCAACTAGTGTGTGTGGAGAGATTTTCTTGCTCTGGAAGAGCAAGAGGAGGTGCAGATTTCATCTAGTGCAAACTAGAACAAGGGGGAAGTAAAGAAAATAAGAAGAAGAGGAAAAAGAGAGAGAAAGACTTCACCCCCATCACACTCCCTCATTGCCTCCTCTGCCAACGACTTTCACCTCAGAAATAGCGGAGGGACCAACTTCAAAAGGAAGTCAGCAAGGAGCTGGAGTGTGAAATCTGTGAAGAGAAGCAAGATGAGAGGCTGACCGGCGCTGTGTTTGCTATGCTGTCCAGGTCAGTGCCCAGGAAAGACCAAACAACTGCTCAATCCTTTCCTCTACCTGCTTTTTCTGCTTCCAAACTCCTGTCTATTGAGTGTTCATTGTGCATATAGTGCTTTTACATGTGCTTGTACTCTGAATTTCGAAAATAGTGGGTGCAGTGGTGAGGGGATTGTGTAACAAGACTGACTGACAGACTGATTGACAGACTGCGCACCATCCAACCGGTGTCACACACAGCCGAGTAAAAGTACTGAAACTCCAGCTGCTCCCTTCAGCGCTAGATGTGGGAACTGTGTAGTTGATCAGCTCAGATGTTCACATGCATACACGTGTTGAAGGAGGACAAACTCGCTGAATGCGGTCACGTGGTTACGATAAGGGAGAAATCACGGAGGCGCACTGTAGGCTGGGTGCACACTCCCACTCACATGGGGGGCATTGCGGCAGAGGTACAAAGACATGATCACAGTTGCAGTAAGAGCAACTTCAAGTTTTGAGACTTTTGAATGCATTTGTGACCGAACTTCTTTCTAGGGATCTGTACATGCACACAAATAGGCAGCAGATTGAATGAAGTGCTCTGCTTAGCGATATGATGACAGCCGGGGGGGGGGAAACGTGTTTTCAGTTGTCAGCGTGTCAGGTATGGCTGCTCAGTTTCTACCTTTTTAAAATTTAAATTGAGGATGTCCCCTGATTAAGTTTCATACATGCATTTGACTGAGAACCCACATATCTCATATATCACAAGTTAATTAAAAATGTCTCATTATTAAATTTATTCCCTGTAATTGATGCTGCCTTGGCCTTACCTTAAATCCCCCCAATCAAACAATATTACTGGATGTAATCAGAGTGGATTTGCAATTATGCAGTAATAACATGAAGTCAGTGGGGTTTTTACAGCAGAGATCAGTGATTTGTGATTTTAAGTCAACAAAGGCTGAGAGGTTATTATCGATGACTATTCATTTCATATGGGAGCTGTCAGACAGCTCACCTGTCTGGGCCTGTCCTCTGTCCAAGGCACCCCTGAGGGCCTGTCCCATTAGCTATCCCAGCATGCCTTGCCACTGACAACGAAGTGTCAGCAGTGGCCTCACAGGAGACTGTTTGACAGGTTTATTATTCCTAGGCTGGGGAAGCGGGGCACTACTATGGACTTATAATTATGAGTATTAGTCTTTTATTACATTCTGGCAGTAATCACATTTTGGTGTCATGGCTTTACTATTTAACCTAGTGTATATTTTCATTTTTGATAAAATGCTCCTCCTGATTATTTTCTCAATTAATTAATTCATTGTTTTATTTTTTTTAAATGTCCAATTGTAATTTGCCAGAGCCCAAGATGACATTCAGTAGAGCCCAGCAACTCAAAAACCACATCTTTGTCAGATAAGACAAAGAAAAGCATCAAATCATCGCATTTAAGGTGCTGGAACAAATAACGAAAAAAGACAATTAATTGATAACCTTAATTCAGTTAACTTTATACATACTTTAATGTACAATATACACTGTGACCACTAACCATTTTCAAACAGTATGGTGGCTGACAAGTAATACTCCATGTGAATAGTTTTCCCGTCATTCCATTCAGTTATTGTTGAATTTGTGTTGATAGTTGATTCATGTTTTGTCAGTATTAGTCTCCTTCTCAGTGATAAGCAGTACTTTCATATGTTTACAGTAGTAGTGGCTGTTAACGTCATCTCTAGCATACCAGACATTCTGTAGCTGGCCCTCTCTGCTCACTTCTCATGCCTGTAATGGTTACAATGGATGTTTCCCTCAATATCTCAGTTTCGTACGTACTAGTGCTCACAAAATCTGTACATGGAAATAGGCATGGGCTGGTATACGATTCTGATGGAATGATAACCTTCAGCATAAATATCACGGTTTCACGGTATTGCAATTACAGCTTTAAAAATTTTAAATGTCTGGGTAAAAAAACATTTTTTCCCCCCCTATTGAACACAATGTATTTTATTTTTATACACTCCCACTGGCAGGGAGACGGATTACTAAACTGCAGTTTCTCTCCTTGACCACTCCTCATACCTTAGGAACGGTATAACAGAAAATGTTAGTGGTTTTGAAACCTTTACTTTTTCAAACCTTTCATACCTTGAAACCGGTAACCGGCCCATACCTACATGGCAACATTTAAAGGATTGATTATTGGTATCACTGTTAATACTTTCATTTCATCATTATAGACCCTCTACTACTACTCTTAAGGTCTCTCTGAAGGGAAAGGCTTTTTTTGTTTATGTGATTTAGGTGAGATTTAAGAACAGTGAATAGTCATTGTGTGCCCATTGAAGGTCTAGAATTGTTTTTGTAAAATGTGTTTATTTTCTAATTAGGTTTTTAGGCCGGATGATTAAAAAAACGGGAGCAGATTGTGGCAGATTTCTTTTGCCTAGCTTGGGACAGAAGACAAAGTTCTTTGTTGGCAGTTTGTTAAAATTTGACTCATAAATGTTCCTCTACTGAAACGGTAATTTTGATATCTTGTGCACTACACATTACCCACACGTAACATAACTAACTACTAGAATGGACATTTTTAAATTCTTACCTACTTACATACGTACTTGATCGAAAATGTTCAATGGAGACAATATTTAAATGTGATTCAAGCGTGGAAGTTCATTGGCCTTGGCCTTGAAAAAAGTAGATTTACAAGAAAATTCCAACCCAAGGTGCACTTACTAGCTCTGGTCAAACTGCTGAACAAAGCTAATTCAATTTTCTTTCGTTAAAATTAGTTTCAAAGATTAAAATTTCGACTTACTTTTCTAAAGAATAATTTCTTTTTAATCTAGTTTCTGACTAACTAAAGCAAACACATCACAACTAGACTTCAGCAATAAACAACAGTTCCCCCCCACATTTTTCAACTTGCAGATTTTCCACATAAAGATCTACTACCGAGCCTTTTAAAAACAGTTTTTTTAAGGCGTCTTCTGTGGATGTGGAGGAGCTTTTAAAGTTAACGTTTTGACAGGAAATGGGGCTACAAATGGGTGGAATGAAGTTTGAAAGATGAGGGCATAAGATTTGATGAAATATTCTGTTGACTGACATTATGGGAAATGTAGCATTTTGTTAAAACTTGACTCAGTGACTAAAAGTCAGAATGCCTGAACCTACACTTGAGAGAAGTTGGAGGGAAGTGCTACATACATACTACATTGCTGAAGTACCCCTTTCAGCCTCCACTAATCTGGTTTTCCCCTTTTTAAATAAAGTATCTGTTCTGCCAGCTGTAGTCGGGGTTCACTAGCATTCAACTGCATTCATTTGCAAGCATCATTCATGACATTTTTTTCTTTTTCTGCCCCATATATTTAAGAACAAATACATGCAAATGAACTGAATCAGTCAATCCTTGTGGTGTGCATAGAGGTTGTCAGAAGCATCAGTCTTGTCTTTTCTTAGCAGCAGTATTGTATTGCTCCATATGGGGCAACTCAGAAAGCTGTTGTTACTGCTTGTATCAGAACCATCAGGAGTTCATTTATTTAACTCTCAGGATGACTCCCTTCTTCCTGGGAGACTGGGTTCCCATGCGTTCCTCCATGGGTCCCACCCCTGATGGCCTATCTAAGGCTCCATGATCCATCACACAGCAGGCGGCCATGTTTTCTGAAAGGGCCGTGAACTTGTTACCTCCCTCAGCCCGCCTGCCTGAATGTCAAACCCATTTCTCTTTTCTTGTGTCCCCTTTCTCTGGTCTTCCCCTTCCCAGAATTGCTGGTTTATTGAAATAATTGGGATGCATTCAGTGCGACCAGGTTGCCAGTGCAGCTTATGAATTGAGATATCAAGTCTGGTGCTGCGATTTCCCTCTGACCTTCCTTTCAGAGCTCCTTCCTCTGCCTCTGCCTGCCTCGCTCTGAGGTCGTGATGGGTCACCATCATGACTCCAGCCTCTCGGTACAATGACACAACATCCATGGTACATTATCTACAGTGGGTCAGCTGGCCTGGAGCTCTGTCTATAGACTATTCTTCACTGCTGCGTTGTCTCGGTGATCTCTGGATCCAGCCTGTTCAACATGGCACACATTCAACATGGCAACCTCAAGGGGCGTTTTATTCTTCCAGCAGAATTAAATCACTTTTCTCTCTCCTCTTTCTGCCTCTCCGCTGAGTTATTCAGAGTTTAATGAGGAAGGGAAGATAAAGGGAAGCTTATGGTTTGCTGGATGATGGAGAGGCTGCCTTTTTGTTTCTGTTGGAGGAGCCACACAGGAAGCGTTCAAGTGAATTGAGTTTTTTTTTTTTCTTTTCTTTTTTACCAGAGGGGAAGGTGATTGAGATGTCTGAGAACGAGCCAGGGAGTCTGGAGAGGCATGGGTCATTAAAGTGTCAGAGGAGCTGCAGTTCATCAAATATTCTTCTGCATTTTAGAGACAGCCTAGGTTGCAGTGGGTTAAGGTAGAAGTCACGTGCAGTATGGAGATATAATCTGTTGCGAGGTGTTATCGAACATTAATGCACTGATTTTGCCATAGGCATCAAATAGTTATGTGCCTCTATACCTCCAGTGCCGTGCATCATTTTAATGACTGCACAGGATTATCCCCTTACATAAGAGAGTGTGGGCGGTTTGGAGACGGCTCCTGTCAGTGTGGGAGGGCATCAGACCGGAGGAAGCGCCAAGCTGACGCTGTTGTTGTGAGGTTCAGCGCGGGTCAAAGTCCATACTACGCATCAGCTGTCAGAGAGTGTGTTTGGTTTACCGGCTACATGGGCGTCAGCAGCAACGCAGGGTTCTTCTGTCTGACATCAGAAAAGGCACTCAGAGTGAGAGTTTAGCTGGTTTACACACTATTTCCATCTCTCCCTCTCTCTGTCTCGCTCTTACACACGCACACGCACATGCACACACACACGCACATGCACACACACACACACACACACACACACACACACACACACACACACACACACACACACACACAAAGACTCACTTGTCACTAAGGTCAGCGCTGGTCTATCTCTCTGGAGCTGTTTGTTACTGTTCCCCTCAGCAGTTGTACCAGCCAGCTGCTGTGGACATGCAGTTCCTAGAAAAAAAGACCTGTTCACAGTATACAAGGACAGTTTTAGTACAAAATTTACAGGGATTTTGACAGATGAGGCAGTTTTTTTGGGGGGGTGTGGGCATAGATAATAATCACAAAGGATGTAACAATACACTCAACTCACGATTCGATATGATTCACGGTTTTTAAGTTTACGATTTTCTCACAATTGTTTTTAAGAGAATGAAATGACTGAAAAAAACATTTCTTTATTTATATAAACTATGCAAAACAGCAGATGTGTGCTCTTATCAAAAGTGCAACTGAAATAGTATTTTATCCTAAATAATAATAAAAAAAAAAAAATCAAAGATTAAAGAATGGCTTGTTTATTGCTTAGGCCATATGGTCATATTGTAATGATGTATTTAAAATGCCATTTCACCAGTCATTTGCTGTTAAACAACAAAAAGAAGAAACACTAGATGGCAAAAGGGTATTTTACAACAACATCAAACGCACCACTGAGTCCCGTCTCTGTTGTTTCTCCGGCAGTGTCCATGCTGTCTCAAAGTGCAGCTGGTCTCCTCTGTGTCTTCAGCTGGAGACTGTTGTAACATTACATCTCGGTGTTGGAATCCTTTCCAGTGGAATACACACTTTAAACGTATTGTGCGCATTTCAGTGTAGTTTTACGGTTAAATCATTTTACGGTTAAATCATTTTGTTATCCCATAAAATAATTTTTAGAGAAGATTAACAGCATTGTATTTAACAGCCAAAACCTGATCTACATCTACATGTTACAAATGTATCATTTGCTTTTATAAGTGATTTAACTAGTGTGTAGTATGTGGCACTGAACAAAGTAGTTGTGATATCTCATCATACCACACTCACCTGTCAATCCCAGTGTGTGTCCAGTAGTTTCTCCTTTTCTTTTCTAGGTGACGCTTATTCAAAATACTCAGTACTTCAATACTTCTGTTTCTTATAAACAAAAGCAGAAATGTAGAACCCATCATTTCCTTTACACAAGTGGATTTCATGCCAGGAAAGGCCTCTGAGCAGCAAATGTAAATACTGTTCATAAAATGTCTACCGGTTGACTCAGGTTACATCAGTGATAGAGAGGAGAAATAAAATGGACAGCAATTTGAAAATGTCAGAGATGGTTTCTTTAAGTGCTGAAAGCTTTTATTTTGAAGATGGTTATTCTCAAACTGACCACCGTGACTCTTTCGTTTCCACACTCAAGGCCTCTAAGCAGAATATAATGCTCACACTGAAGCCGTGTGGCGTATGTGGGAGTGTGTGTGTGTGTGTGTGTGTGGGGGGGGGGGGGTGGCAATGGTGGCGGTGGGTGTGCGTCTAACCGACTCCTGCCCTCTCTCTTTGTAACTCTCTTCATCTCGGTCTCTCTCTCCCCAGCCTCGCTCCACCGTTTTTCATACCCCTCCGTTCTTGCCTCAGCGGGGGTGAGAGTCACAGGTTGACAGTCTCGCAGGTCTCCTCATTACGCCGTGTCTGAGCCAGCAGAGATTTATAGAGATGATAAAAGCAGTCTGGAGGGTGATAATGACCACGGGCTGTGATGCAGGAGGAGGAGTAGGGGAGAGGCAGGGCTCGGTCTGGCTGCTCGCTCTGCCTCTCAGCCATCACTCACTGTGCTGCCCAAATGACTCGTACGGAATAAAACAGTAGAAGAAGTTACCTTCAATGTCGACTGCTGAATATATTCAAATCTATATGTTATCATATCTTTTCATGTCTGTTATTCCAAATCTCCCTCTGGTTCCTGTGTGACCTATAGGTGGTCGCCAGCATGAGGCAAACTACCAGATTTCATTCACATTTTCATAAAAATATAATTCCATGCATTATTTCCTTCTTTATACTGTAACTTTCCTTACTCTGTGCTACTTACTTTGGAATTATGCATTCATTTCAGATATACAGTGCAGTCTGCAAGCCTATTAAAGCAAGATATATGATTGAATATAAGTTTAGATTTCACAGGAAATGTATAGTTATTCCTACAAAAATTAAACGCTGCAGTTTTGCCAATACGTGTATGAACATTTTTGGACTTGGGCAATCATTTTTCAAATTAAAGTTAGTGAATTGCTGACCAAAACCTAAAGCTGGCCTTTACCCCAAAAAACATAATGTCATAAGTGTGGCAACAATTTGTCATTATTTCACAAAAACATTTTCTTGGCAAGTTACGAAAAAAGGGTATTTTTTCAAATTTGTGGTTTGTGAGGGATATTTGTGAGCTGAAAAGAAAGAAGAGCATTTATTTCAGCTTTCAGTTGAGAAGTGGAAGGGTGATCTTTTTAAACTTAAAGTGGCTTTACTCCTACGACGTCTCTGTATCTATATGAAACGAACATAGTGTGTTCACAATGTAAATGACGCTGTTCCCATCAGTTTCTGCTGCTTATCTTTTTTCTCAGTTATAGATCGTGTCCTTCTCTAGCTTCTCTAGTTCACTTATGGCCTCGCACTGAAGGACAAAGAAAAGTTCTTTCTATAATGGTTTCAACATGAGACTTGGGCTTTTATTGAAAATCATTAAATATGTACTGTATATATTGTAACTAAGGCACTAGTCAGGCAATATTATTATGTACTCGTCATTATTTGTATTAGTTAGATTTTTTTTCTGGCATGGTCAAATTAAAGATTACTTAATATCTTCCCCAATTTTGTTGTAGTTTTAAAAAAGACATTGGCATTGCCCTTTAAAACCCGTAATTCATGGTCAAAACCCCTGGCGGGGACAACAAACTGTTCATTTCACTTCAGTTTATGTCAACGTCAACTTTATTTGTATGGCACCTTTTTATTACATGCAAACCCAAAGTGCTATACATTAAAAACAGCATGCTCATTTAAAAACAAGAATAGACATTGGAATACATTTGCACATGTATGGCCTAATCCATTTTTATCTTCATTACCTTGTCCTATTTCTAATTTTGCACTTACTGTAACCGTGTGCCTCCTTATGCTACCACTAACCTCACTAACCACTAGTGAGGTTAGAGAGCGTGCTCAGTTCTTCCTAGGTGTGTCTGCAGATTTAACCCTAACCCACACACTGGCTGTCTCTTCTTACTGCTCCTCTGCCCTAAACCCCACCACCACCCAAACCTTAATGCATCTTTACACCTGTACTACTCCCACCCTACCTTTACTTTCACCTCTCCTGCTCTCTCCCCCATCTGAGGGTTAGAGGAGGACAACACACCATTTTTCATTTGACCATGCTGTGTGAAAATATATATATATTTTTTTACAAATATTGGCAGCAGAATAACTTGGCACAACTGCTATTTAATGTTAACTTTTGAAGCTCCTAAAAACTATTTAGGAGTGGTATTTTAGTGTTTTTCTATAACATTAAATAGCCATGACTTAATAATCAACAGTCAAAGTAAACTCATCATATTTATTAAGAGGTTAAAACCCAGGACTGTGTGGGTGTGGTTCGATGAGATTTGTTTGACTGTGACCAAACAAGCCCACAACATTAATCATATTCTGATTTAAATGTAGCTAAATCCTGATTATTGTACAGTGTGTGCAATCACCTTTTTCCAACTAAGCACCGTCTATGTAAAATAAGCAACTGTTTGAAAATATTGCATTATGTAGGTTTTTATTGCTAAGAGTAGAAGCTAATTCCAAAAAAAAAATGTCAGCATTTTAAAATACGCCGTTTTACAAATATTCAGACTTACTGTATATTTTTGTCTTGTATAAAATGTGTGAGGGGCCGTTTCATGTTTGGAAGGAGCTGTTGGAGTTTTCCCTGTAGTTTCCCTTTGATTGAGTCACAAGTGTTTGTGTTATAAGGTATGGCAGAGGATGCTCAGAATGCTCAGCCTAAGGGTAAGTGAGACTTCCCTGGTTTCAAAGCTACCAGACATTGAACAGCTGTAGTATCCTCTTTAGGTGGCATCTGTACATGTATGTCTGTCCTAGAGCGACGTGAAGAGAAGAGACAAATTCCTACTCTCAGTGAGCGGGAAAGGTAAACCAAGCGCTCCGAAAATAAGCCATTTTGCCTGGACTCACTCACTTCTGTGTCTCTCTCGCTCTCTCTTTGCTCCCAGTTACATTTTCTGGCCCATTCATATGGTAATAGGGGTCAGGAGATGAGGGGGTTCTCACGTTCAATGTGAAACTTGGCCTTTTGTGTTGCCTCGGCTCAAGCTGCCGCGACAGAGGCCAGAGGTGAAATTGAATTCAGATGAAATTCCCCAGTGCGTCTGGCCTTGGGCTGGACGGTGCTACACTGGACTGGTCTTGGTGCAGGGTGCACGTCACGGCTCTCTATTTGGCCAGGGCGTCAGAGGATGTTGGCTCGGTAAACCTGAGGCTGAGCCAGGGCTGAAGGGATCTCTGCCATCTCTAGGTTGTCATTAAGGTTTGATTGGCATGTTTAAGAATACCACATAGATTTATGGATTTTAAGCTATACCAGTGCTTGATAGTTTGCACCAATATCAGTGTCTTTGATTTAGAACTTATAGTACCCAAAACTCAATAATTGTCAGATTATTTGTTCATGCCAGAATGATCTTCAGTGAAGTGGTGAAAAAAAGCCTGGGAGACTGATTTTAGACTATCAAAAAGGAAACTAAAGCAGTCAGTTGAAAACAACCCTATTGCTAGACAGCACATTGATATTAGACAATTCTGCAAAACCCTAGATTATGTTCAATAACTACATTTCTTTTAATCCCACACTACATTATGGTTCAGGTTAAGGATGGATCGTGGTTATGGCAAATACAATTTGGTTAAGATTAGTGAAGGATCATGGTTAGGGTTAGGCTAGACTAAGATTCACAGCCAAAGTACAGCTGAGGATGAAGTCATTAGTTGTTTTTTATTAGGAATTTGGTCATAAATCAAAGTATTGGACACATTTTGACCTGTTGATGGCATTTTATGAAAAGTTGGGATCATCGAAATACAAATCATCATGAGGGTATCATGAATATGTGATTGTGAGAATGTTCTCCCATGTCTGTAAAAGACAAATTACATGTGAAATATCAAGCCGAGTCATTAGCAGGAGTAATTAGATACTGAAGGTGGATAACTTAAAGGTCATTTTGGGAATTACTTTGTTAAGGAAGTGGTACATTTTATTTATATGGACAACACACATTAATCAACATTTTGTTACGGAACGGCACAGGAGGTTGGACCCAAAAGCAGACGACAAACACAAGAAATAAGACTAAGTGATTTAATGCGTGAATATATATACAATAATTGTGCTGGTGGCAAAGGGGGGTTGTATCGAGGGGATCCAGTGGTGAGTGGTGGGTGCAGTGCGCTCTCCAGAGCGTGTCCAGTGAAGTGGTGGCGATGACCATGTGGTATGGCCTCTTCCAGAGTCCAACAAACAATAGAGGCTTGAATCCAATCCTTACAGTGAGAGAGAAGCAGGTGGGAGGAGCAGGCAGGCAGGCAGGCAGGATATACAGGAAATAAGAGCGCAAGCAAGCAAGCAAGCAAGCAAGCAAGCAAGCAAGGCAGGCACGCTAGTAGAATGTACGATCTGGCGACAAGTGGCTCACAGAGCCAGCCTTAAATACTGCAGGAGGGTGATTAGGGAATGAGCCTCACCTGGCGCCACCTGCCAGCTAAGCCGCGCCACCAGCTCACAGTCCTCAGCACAGGAGGGAGAAACATGAGGGGAAACAAACAAAAACACACAGAACAAGAAGAAGCACGGGCTGCCATGATGAAATCATGACACATTTCTGTAAATGTGCCACACTCTTAAGAGATATCTGCATATTAGCAGTTGTATGTCTCTATATTTTAACAGAAATTGTCCATAGAACGTGATTAACAGTCAGCAATTTACATTTTGAATTGCATAATTTGTGCCCCGACAACTTTTGTCGGCCAAGGAGTGTTTTGGGAGATTGAATAAGTCCACGTTGTGACACTCTCTACGACATATTTGTTGCTTTTTTTCTGCATTTCTTTCACATTTTCAAAAGTTTAATAACTGCTTTGTATGAAAGAATTTTATATAGGCCTAACAAAATGTTATGTATTTTAACTGTAGCTACACACATACTTTCCGTTTTTTAATTACGGGACAAAGTCCGAGACATGAGCTGCCAGGACTTTTTCTGTTATTTTGCGGATTTATTTTTTAGATTAGCCAACTGGCTAATTTTCAAGATAGACTATGAATGGACTCCATTTTGTGTGTTTAACCTTGAACCTTGAGTAGCAGTGGGAACATTTACTTTTCAGAGAAGTAAGGTCAACCCTTTGTCATCCTCCCTCAAAGCATTTATTTTATTTCATTTGTGTCCTTGGGGCCTACAAGCATGAGCTGGACTTGTCACAATTCTAAAAATGTTTAACATCACACACATTCTCTCAATAAAACACCTTGGGTTTCTGAAATGTAGAGTGGTGAAGTGATGAGGGTTTTAAATGGAATGATTAAGGGCGCACAGGAAAACAAAGGTGTCCAATGATAACAAAATATCACTACTTTTTTATTAGCAGTGAATGTTTCAAGCCCTGACTGAGGTGTACACATTTCAAAAGCAGTTACTCTACTTAACTATGCCACATTTCCCCTTTCAGTGTCCTGTTTCAGGAAAGACAAAGAAATGCGAGGTGCTATTTTTCAAACCGCTTTCAACATCCACCCAGGGCGGTAATTCTGGGAAATAGGAGACGGCTATTTCCAGCCAAACTAATGTTGTTGAGGGCCTCAGAGAGAGCAGCAACATGCCCTCAGATAAAAAAAGACACAAGACCAAAGTGTCTTCGTAAATTTATAGGGGCCTTGCATCATAATTTAATCATATTTGTTTATTTCCTAGTAAAGGGAGTTATGATCTGGGTAAACTCCATCAAGCCTCTCAAAGTATGTCCATGTGACACACATGGCGGGTGCATTGGGTTCAAAGAAAAATCCTGTTTACAGTAGGAGCCTGTGTTCTCTAGCGGAGGAGCCCACGCTACCTGCCATTCTAACATATTTACACTTGTACATTGCAGGGGTAGTACGGAAGCAATTACAAGGCGGTCACATTTGGCTCTGGGTGGAAAGAAAAGTAAGCTGGGGAGGCCCAAGGCTAGATCCCATGAGGTCCGAACCGCTTCCCTACCACCTGCATGTGGTTTGATCTACGTTTGTATATTTGTTTTTGAAAACCGCAGTTTTTGGATATTTTATAGATTATATGAATAAAAAAAACATCCTGGGCTGCCTGGCTAGCTCACCTGGTTAAGTGTGCATCCCATGTACAGAGGCTCAGTCTTTGCTACAGCTGCTGCGGGTTCTATTCCAACCTGCGGCCCTTTCCAGTACAAACTTGTCACAGTGACCATGTTAGCAAACAATGGTAATGGACTACATTTATATAGCACTTTTCTAGTCTTAGCTACCACTCAACGGGCTTTACAACACAAGCCAGCATTTACACACACACTCATTCACTGGTGGCAGAGGCTACAGGGGCGATAACCATTCACATGCACACTCAAACACACACACAGATGGCTGTGCCTGAGCAATTCGGGGTTCAGTATCTTCAACGTGTAGAGTGCAGGGGCCAGGGTTCAAACCACCGACCTTTTAATTAATGGACGACCGCTTTACCTCCTGAGTACAAGTGAAGTTGCGGGCCGTAAAAGAAAAAAATAAGCTAAAAGACGGTAAAGAGCTCCATCGGGGAACTGCAGACTGGGTGATAAATACTGGTGGTTTCGTCACTACGAGTGAGGAGAACAGTTAAGCTAGTTAGCTATTTTAGTTTCTTCTTTATGTTGATTTGTTATGTACAGTTATGAGCTCCTAGGTTTTGTTTACATGCTCGACCCGAGGCAAAAGCTCTATTTTATAGTTTGTATATCTGTATTCTGAATAAATAAAAAAGTAAAAAAGTTAAGCTAGTTAGCAACTAATGTTAGCCTCCTCAACCCTAGTAAAAATACTCTAACCCCCTACTTCTAACCTTATCCTTCTAACACTAACATATTCCCCTCAGTCAAAAATCTTAGCTTAAATCAACTTTAAATCACACCACAAGCCTTGATTAATCGGTCCCACGCCAAGTTGTCAGGGTCCAGCTAGAGACTAAAAACTGTCTAACCCTAACCCTGACTATAGAGTATACAAATGTATGGCAACAACAACAATATAATGGACGTTGGGTACTTACTGTATGTGGTATGTGTGTTGATTAGAATTGACTTCATTTTAAGGGCTTCCCAAATGCAACTCTTCCATTGAAGGCCCCAATACCTGCTCGGTTCTGTTGTACATACACTATTTTCATCTGAGGTGAGCTGTGTGATGTTTATTAAAAGTGTTCGTGCTGAGTGAAACTTTACTGATAGATGTGACGGTCCTGAGGAGCAGTGTGACATGGGCTGATGAAGAAAGATAGATTTATTTATTCTTTTTTTGCTGGCTGTTTCTCCTTGAATGCTGGCATGGGGCCAAGCACCACAGGTAGTGTTTATTTTGTTATGAGGAGTGTGAGAGGTGCATGTAGGCTGAAATGAATGTTCTTTGCCTTTGTCCTATGCCACTGCTCCATCCCTTCATCCTCCAGTCCATCCGTCAGCAGGGCTTTGACAGGTCTGAATGCTCAGGAAGGCTGCTTTCCATTTGGGATATTTTGTCAGAAGAAAATGTCTTGATTTTGCAGTTTGCAGTTTGATAATAGGAGTTTTGGACTGCACAGTATTAAGGCTTATATTTCTGCAAGTCATTAATATCTTTATTTTTTTGAAATTTTTTTTAAACATACCATTTTTTTATGTGGATCCAAGAATTCCAAGAAGAACCGGTTACGTCAGCTAACAACAGCATCTTGCATTTCAGATGCTGCTTTAGAGCAACAGGCCAAGCAGCAAAAGGCTAGGCTACTAAGTTCATTTGTCCATTCGTCTGTCTATCAGAAGTTGCAATACATTTCATCATATTTTTTTGTTTTGGAAGTTAACTTTTTGTTTTAGACTTGTTTTTGTCATCTCTTTAATACCATAGTGATTGGATGAAGTTACACTGCTACTTCTGATAGTGAGGTTGTTCATGCATGTATGCACACATAAAATGTGACATAAGTCAGGCTCATTGACAACCAGTATCCGTCAATTATATTATACAATTATACAAAATAAAGTCTAACTCTCTTCCAAAGATAGAAGTGGAAGTATGAGGTTTGTTTCACAATACACACAAGTCTAGAAGCAGTTATCCATTCTGTGTCTTATTTTGTGTCTTCTTGTTCATCATACTTCTAGCCTGTAGTTGCTGAAGTGTTTCGTGTGTAAGCCTACGTAGCCGGACAGATGATTGACATGACATGATTGACCACATCATTGTGGAGAAATGTGAGAGACCAGCACAGCAAGAGGAAGTGCAATGAGGGAAGATAGGTGAACAAGAGTGCAGTAAATTAAAATAGAGCTAGAGAGGGGGAATAAGAAGACTACTTTATTTCATGCTGCTTTTCGCCACAAACTATCACCCTCGTGTGACAGGTAATTATTTTGGCGGCCAGCAGACCTCCCCAAAGCCTCCCTGCCAACCCGGTATCTACACTTCTCTCAGGGGGCCATCTGTGCTCAGCTACCCCAGATAAGTGAAAGAAATGTGGGGCAGCAATGCTGTGATGTGATAGGCTTGCCTGGAGCTTAGGTGTGCGTGCGTGCATGCGTGTGTGCGTGCATGCGTGGGGAAGGGCGGGTTCAGTCAATACAGTCGACAGACAATTGCACCCGCTTTGACATGCAGAAAGATTTCATGAAGATGATGTTTTTCCACCACATAGGCATTACCTATCAATAGCACGAGTTGGTCAGACCTTCATATTAGAGGGCTCGCTACCACTTATGTTAAGGCAAGTCATTTTTGGGTATAATCTTAAGAGCTAAATCTCCAAAGTAAATGATTTTGTCATGTTCAGGACATGCTATTGTTTGTTGTGTGTCACTCTGGCAATGAGCCTATTTAGAGCCTAATAACACTTTTTATGCAGGGTTAAGTGTGAATTCAATAAAATTGAATTTGTTAGTAGGCATGCATTTGTATGTAGGCAGAGTTGGGAAGGATACTTTCAAAACGTATTCCGTTACAGAATACAGAATACATGCCCACAAATGTAATTTGTAACATATTCCGTTATGTTACTCAAGCTGAGTAACGTATTCTGAACACTTGGATTACTTCCACATTGAAATGCATTTTATAAGTGTAGGAATGCGGCCATCACATACAGCTTACTAAACAGGCCTATTCTGGTGTGTTCTTCTGTTCCAACTGGCTGAATATGTACCTAAACAAGCAGATAGATTGTTGTATTTGTAGTCCCGAACTGCATACTACAAAAATCTAACCGCAGTCTAAGCTACCACGAGCTAATTTTAGCTAACATAAGCTAGCATGTCAAACGTGGCTAGTCAGTCTTTCAACAGCTCTGGAGCTAGTAAATCAGCACGTAGGAGAATGTAAATTATAAAATGTCAACTATAAAACTGTAACTGTAACGGAATACAGTTACTCATAATTTGTATTCTGAATACGTAACGCCGGTACATGTATTCCGTTACTCCCCAGCACTGTATGTAGGATGTTATGTTGTATGCATTTGGCATGTTAACCAATCACAAATGATTGTAAATGCTGCCATTGATCATAGATCTCATTTTAATGCAGCAAATTTGATGATGAAGAAGAAGAGACATTAGCTCCACTCGTTTGGTAAAAATGAAAGGAAATTTAATATAAAAAGTTATAATGCAGAAACCTCTATTTATTTGACAATCTGGAAACATAACAGCTAAGCTAAATATAAAGGTTAAGTTTTCAAGATTGACACACAGGGTGGATAAGGACATGCTTCAACACCTGCAGATGGCCTCTGTATTTTTATTTTAGAGTTTGCTTGTTTGGCACAGCTAGCAGGTCAACACTGCATGGAATCAGCACTCGATGGCCACTTCAGTGGTTTGTCATGCTAATTATTGCAGTGCTTTAGTCAGGGTGCATCTAGATTTCTAGGCTAACTGTATATGAGAGACAGTCATCCTTTCCATATTTGAGACAAAAGGTGAAGTAGTTAAACGAAATTTTCTTTTCGTTTAAGTTCTATTTGTGCTAAAATAGTGTTACAGTTTTTGTGTTTACATACATGTTTGCATCTGTCTGATGTCCTCACTACTGTTTAACGCCTGTTCTTTCAGTTGGCATAAAGTTATGTATGAATGCAAATTATTTAACTGAACTGATGTGCAAAGTCAAACAACAAAGCCGATCGACAAAGTCAAACAAGAAAAACACCACACAATCAAACACAAGACATGCACAAAGTCAAGTCAAAGAACAACAAGAAGAATATGTGTAAACAAAGATGAAATGTGACCGTGATACATGCACATTTTTAATTCTGCCACCCGGTTAACAGCCTTTTCTCCCTGTTGAGGTCAGGAAGAAGGTAGTGGATACACCAGGCCAGCACTGAGAGGCTCAGAAGGAGCTTCTACCCTCAGGTCAGTAGGATCCTATATGAGGACACTGCCTAAAGCGGGATTTATGCCTCTGCAGAGGCTCCACACTGGGGCTTTCACCGTAGCCTATGAAAGTGGCCTGAAGTTTATACTTGTGCGTTGGTGTGTGCATCAATCTCTTTAAGAGAAAAGCAGGGCCAGCATGTGTGTGTGCATGGAGAATGTGGTAGAGCGAGTGAGAAATTAACGGTGATAAGCTTTGGAGCGAGTACCGACGCTTTCTGACCACGGTTGGAAATCTGTAGCAGGAAAAGTTAACCCTCTCCTTGATTTCATGTTGTTTATGAAGGAGAACCAGGAAATGAGTCGGGGGGGGAGGCAACGCTACCAAGTCACTGCCAAGCGAACCAATCACAGTTGTAGGGGTCTGTGACTCCGTGATGTGTATTTACACTTTTTAAGAGGTGCATGTCAGGCTACGGCATAGGGTTCGTATATCCACGTACCTACCTATGTACCCACGGCGTCGTTTTAATGCAGAAGCATAAATTGGCCTTACATTTAAATGATTTATTTAAAATGTAATAACAATAACTTTATTATTATTATTATTATTATTCTGTTAAACGACAAAAAGAAGAAACGCTAGTATAGTACAGAGGGTATTTTACAACAACATTGAACGCAACGGAGCCGGACCCAAACGCAACACTCCCGTCACTGTTGTTTATCCTACAGCAGAAGTATCCATGCTGTCTCAAATTACAGCTGGTCTCCTCTGTGTCTTCAGCTGCAGACTGTTGTACGTCCGGGTGTTGAATCCTTTCCAGTGAAATATAGTCACACTTTACACTGTTTAGCTGTCAGCATTTGTGTTGAAGCAAGCTAACGTTACTAGCTATATAGGCTGACGTTACCTACATCAACACCATAATGAACGATCACTAGGCAGCATAGCGCGGTCTGGTTAGAATCAGGAAAAAGAGGGAGTCAAGGTGGCATCGGTAGGTGCCATTTTAAAGTAGGCGCCATTAGTCTACCAGTCCACCACGTGCAACACAGTATACTGAGAAAACACAGATATCAGGGTGAACAGCACCACTCTCTGGCAGGGAGGGAAACGGCACACATTGAAATACAAAAAAAACCATTATGACTCGGGGTCATAACACCCCCCCCCCACACCTAAGATCAAACATTTCTTTCCCCAAAGGACTGCGGTTGAGGCTGAACTAACATAAACCTGACAATGCTGCAAAGAAGAGCCTTGGCAGAATCAAATGAGTCCTGACAAAAAAAGCGCTTACCAAGCTAGTGCCGCGGGGCGCAACTACACTATTACAATTCTTACAGAACCCATGATAACAGCCACACATTCCCAGAACCACCTTTCTGGCACAGGGAAGTCCAGAATATGTGTCAGGGTCATAACAAAGGTGCATGATGAAAATATAATATGCTGAAAGGACACAGATGCAGAACTTGATAAAGAAAGAGTTGTTTGTTAACCTCCGGTGTCTACAGTATTTGATTGACAGAGAGCCTCAGAAGGAAACAAACTGACAGGAACACCTGTCTGCCACACCAACTTGCTATCATGCATCACACATCAGTCAGTCAGTCAGTCAGTCAGTCAGCCAGCTATCAGGTCATCCAACCAGTCAGTCAGTGTTTCATCTGTTCTGTCAGTAAGTCAGTCTGGCAGAGAGCAGCAAAGGAACACATAAATAAAACATACTGTAGTGAAGGCTTTAGAAGTATCGAGCTCTTCAGTTCCTCTGGGCACCAGACATCTCATTTTCTCTCTCTCTTTCTCTCAATCTTTCTTCTTTAAGACAACTTACTCTCATTGCATTACTTTATCTTTGCTCCCCCTTTCTCTCTGTCTCCTTAGTCGGTTAGTCTGCATCTTATATGCAGTGTCTTGGGCAGGTTAAAATTAGATAGTATAATATTTATTCTGTTGAATTCTGTTAATTTAGCCATCAATCTCAGATCTTGCATTCCAGATCACATACTGGAAACAGCCATTTTCCATTTGAAGTTCATTGAGTTCAATGTGTCACGGTACTCCATTTTCTCCTCGGCTGCCATCTCTATTTATTTTACCGCCTTCAGTGGAAAACGTCCTCTCTTGTCCATGTGCCTGTTTCACACACACTTCCTCTCGGCTTCCTCTCTCTGCTGAGCCGTTAAAAAAACACTAACTGTTCCCCTCTATATGTGCCCCAGCAGAATGTGCAGTATACTGTGGCGACTATAGCGACTTATGAGTTATAGCCCTGCAAGAGAGCCTGGAGCTGGAACATACTCAAAGGAAGGGGAGGGGTGTCTTCCGTTAGTGGTGTACTAGAGGAGGTAACACTGCATTGTGTGTGTGTGTGTGTGTGTGTGTGTGAGAGAGTGTGTGTACAGTAGGTACAGGGTGTAACATTACACTGTTAACCCAATGTGTCTGTCTTCTAGTTTCCCATGCTCGATAAGACAGTGCTGATTGATTTAAGAAAGTTAATCAAAAGGTGAAAACATGTCTTGTCATGCCTCAAGTCTTTGAGATGTGACATGCAAGTCAAAAAGCAAGTTTGTCTGGTCCATCAATGCATAGTGTAAAAATGACAATAGTGCAATGACCAACAGCATTCTAACATGTGTTCCTCTGGTCCAGGTAAGCAAATTGTAGTGGGTCCAGAGATTTTGACTAACCACTTAAAGCACTTTCCTGATGGTGGAGGCGAGTGCTACTGGGCGGTAGTTATTCAGGCAGAAGGCTTTAGTCTTTTTGGGGACAGGGACTATGGTGGTCTTCTTGAAACACCAACATACCGCCAGTTGGTTTGTACACACCTTGAGAGCTCGGCCAGGGATGCCATCAGGTCCAGGTGCCTTTGCATTGATTAATCCTTTTGAGGGATCAGCACACATCTGCCCTGGGTATTACTAGTGGACATCTGTCCTGGGCCTATTGTACCTCCTCAGACGGGGAGGGTTTTTCTCAAAGCATGTATAGAAAGTTCTTGTGAAGTTGTTCATCCAAATCACCCAAGTTGTGCTTTAAGCTTGGCACAGACTTCCCCGCTAACCCAGTGCTTCTGATTTGGGAATGTCCCTATAGTAGTACTACTATACTCAGTACAATGTCATTGATGCATTTGCAGATGTAAATTATATTTTTGTCCTGTCGATAACTCCATACAGCGCGTCCAGTGTTTGGGCGGTGTCATTATGTGGTGGGATGTACATCTGTGTGAGAACGACCGAGGTAAACTCCCTTGGGAGATAAGGGCGGCATCGGATAATGAGGTGCTCTAAGTTAGGAGAACAGCCCGTAGAAATGATCTCCACATTACCACTGGTTGTTGATGAAGCAGACGCCTCCCCCCTTGCTCTTCCCCGATGCGATTGTCCAGTCTTGGCAGTGAATGGAGAGTCCCTCTGGAACAATGTCCGACTCTGGAATCGAAAGGTTTAGCCAAGTCTCTGTAAAATAAAATATAACGTTGCATTCCTAGTGTTCTGTTGAAAAGTCATACTGCTCCTGAGTTCATCCAGCTTATTATCCAGTGACTGGACATTTGCTAGAACAATACTCGGTAGAGGAGGCCAGTTTTCACGTTTCCTCTGCCTGACCAGGACGCCGGCCTGCGGCCCTCATTTCCTTTGTGTCCTCCGTATTCCAGGTCTATTGCCTATTGTTTGTTGGTTGTGGTGAAAGGTGCTGTCCACCAATGATCTAATGACCACAGCAAACCAATATTCACTTTACCTTTAGCTCTGTTTTGGTCTCCACCATCTCCTGAGTAAAGTATTTATGTCTTTAGATGTTCGACTTTTTTTCTTTTGCTAACGTTAGCTGTGTTTATCTACCTGGTGGTGCTGAACAGGTTACGTATGGTGGGTTATCTTGGCAGCTGAAGACAATGGGCTAGAGGAGGCGTGCGATATATCTGGGTGATATATCTTTGTAGGTTTATTACTATGACGGAACCTTTGCAGAGTAATTTAATTCATTGTTAATGTAAAAAATATTGATTTGTTATTGAAGTGTTAGTGATTGTAACATTTTCTAACAAGAAAAGTAAAATATTTAACTTGAAAAGTTAACTGACGCCTACAAAAAAAATGGCTAGACTTGTGACCTATGACTAAGAGACTTTTATATTTTTTTGACGCACTCTAAAGTGTTGTACTGTGGAAGTAAAAGTACACAAAACAGGAAGATAGGAGTGAGGGAACTTTTGGTGCTGTAACTGGGTGGTAAAGTAGAAGAAGAGCACTGAAACCCACAACTAAACAATATCACCTGACTCCTCTTCTCTCCTCTTCTCTCCTCTCCTCTCATCTCCTCTCATCTCCTCTCCTCTCATCTCCTCTCCTGCTGTTCTTAATGCCATTACCAACCAGTACTGTGGACCGCACTGGACAAAGAAGACAGCATTGAGGAGGAGGGGGGAAAGAAAAACACCTGGCAGTTGTGGCGCAAACTCGACCGAATAATGAAAATACAAAATGAATGATCATCACGCTCTGGGCGTTCGCGTCCCTCACTCAAAAAAAGAATGAAAAAAAACTTTGTTGCTGGATTACTGTGCAAAAAATCGGAAAATGAATGACATACACACATTCAAAGACAGGGAGAGGGAGAATGTGGCGGACAAAAGGTGAGCACGGTTTGCCGATCTTACCCCTTCCATTCATCTATCCCTCCCTTTATCACCCCCTTCTACCTTCCCCTCTGTCCGCTCTGTCATTCTCTCAGTCCCCTCTGTGCTCTTGCCTTTGTCTGGGTCCGGCCAGAGTCTGGCGGACCCAGACAAAAGAATTCTGCCTGTCATGGAGAAAGAGCAAAGGTCTTTGCTCTCCGGGAGGTGGGGGGTGGAGGGGTGGCTGGGTGTCAGGGTTGGAAAGGCATTGTCAAAGCCGTGGCTATCCATTGTTGTTTCTGATCTGACGCCTATCTCGCCCATCTCTTCTGTCTCAGATTTCCTTGTCTGTCCACCTTTTCCCTGGGCCTCTGTCTTTTTCCGGAGCGAGGGATGGGAATATGGAAAAAAGGAAATGCGGCAGATGTCTGGCATGAAGCTGTTTGCCTGTCTAGTGCCGTGGCTGCTTCAAGCTTGGTGGCGTTCCGCACACTGTGCTCCTCCTCCTGTGGCGCTGGTTGTTAATACCCCAGGGGAGGTGCTGTTGCCTCCAGTGATGGTGCAAACTTTGGAGTATGTGTCTTTGTCTTTGAGTGATGTAACATTGCGCCATTTTGTAGAAGGTAACTTAAGTTAAGGTTAGTTAAGTTAACTTAAGTACATTAACTCAGGTATTATGGGTGCAGCGGTACACAAAACACACAATTTGGATTGTATCACGGTTTTGAGTCACGGATCGGATACATTTTCGGATCAGCACAAAAAAGGGTCTGTACCCGGCTCTAAGCCCCCTATTCTCGGGTAACTCAACTACCAACTGATATGATGGAGCTCTGTAGCTGGCGTCTGTACCCAGCAATAAGCCCCCTATTCTTGGGTAACTCAACTACCAAAAGATACGTTGGAGCTCTGTACCCGGCGTCTGTACCCGGCTCTAAGCCCCCTATTCTTGGGTAACTCAATCACCAACTGATACGTTGGAGCTCTGTACCCGGCTCTAAGCCCCCGGCTCTAAGCTCCCGGCTCTCGGGTAACTCAATTACCTACTGCCGCTGATACGATGAAGCTTTAGCTGGCGTCATGGCTTTTCGAGTTCTTCCACTCGTCCAGTAGCCATTACCGCCTCTATTAACTGCTTTTAACATGCTCCGTTCACGTGACCATACAACAGATTTGAATATGCGCTGTTTACATGAACAGAAAATTGCGTTGCCTGTATCTTTTTACGGCAACCCTCCATAGAGATTTAGAGATAGAGACACTTTAAGTGACAGCAACAGTAAAAATGTATTTCACACTATAATTACGGTTAAACTTTGCAATTAATCCGCGGCTCACATGCTTTCCCGAATCGTGAGTGTTGAGCAGTATGGACCACGGATATGGTCCATTACACCACTATCAGGTATTGTACTCAGTAGTAGTATTTAGTAGTACAATATTGAGGTACTTCAGTATTTCCATTGTATGTTATTTTATACTTCTACTTCACTCTATTTCAGAGCGAGCTGTTGTCCTTTCAACATCACTACATTTATTTGACAGCTATAGTTTCTTATTAGATTAAATTTTTTAAAAACATTTACTAAGCGTATTATAACATTTGATACATTGTTAAAGATTAAGCTAGTGTTTTCCAACCTTTTTGGCCTGTGACCCATCCCATAAATACTAGTTGGAGCCCTCTTTAAACTTAAACAAAACTCAGATTTTGCTTTCGAATAACTTCTTGAGCTAAAGTTTTCCAAATAATATAGAATTCTTTTTATAGAATATGGAAAAGTATGGGTATAAATTTGTGTTGCAGAACTTTTTCTTCTTTCTTATCCCATTAATTATCTCAAAACCCCTCACATTTATCTTGTGACCCTTTGCAGGGACCAGACCCCTCGGTTGGGAACCACAGGACTAAACTACTTCATTGTATATAAAACCTCAACCAGCTACAACAGTAAAATGCTGCTTACGCATTAATACTTCAGTGACATCTATATTGCAATATATGATAAAATATCAGTTTTTCTGCATGTCGAGTTCTTTTACATTTTGATACTTTAAGTACATTTTGTTGCTAATACTGCTAATACTTTGCTGCTTTACTTTTACTTAAGAACGGTTTTGAATGCCTGACTTTTACTTGTAATATCATTTTGTATTAGTTACTTTTACTTAAATAAAGAATCTGAATACCACTAACCAGTCATAGATTTATTTAAAAAACTAAAATTACAACATTCATTTAACTGTTAATTTCTCTGGGCCTTTCAGCCACGTCAGAGTTAAGATCATTTTTATCTACCTACTGTACATTATATTCTGATACCAGGTATGTAAAGTACTTGTTGGTGGATAATGCAAAATTCCTTTTATTGTATTTGTATATTTTTCTCTCTCTAAAACAGTCACTTTTATTACAAACAGTTATCAGAAACAACCTTAAAAAAAACGTGTGTATTTGTATTTCTTCCAATTTTCCAGGAATATTGCAGGGGACATGGCCGTCATGTCCTCAATGGTAGCTATAGCTCTTTTAAGTATAAAGAACATGTTAATCCATAATCGCAGATAACCGCCCCGTGATCTTTTAAAAATATACTAGATGTGCCTTTGCTTTGACAAGGTTACAGTAACATGACTTGCTGCTGTCAGCATGCATTTGTGCAACAGTCTTTCCATTTGAAAGGTTTGGGGAAATCTTGGTCAAATGTCAGTCAGTCTGTTGTCAAATGACAGTCAGCTCTCAGAGACAAACGTTCAAACTATGACTCAGCCTCTCTGTGATTTTACGGGAGAGTACAAACCAGAGCTGACAACTGCTCGCTGTGTTGAATGATTAGTTGAATATTAATGCTGAAGCTGTATACCCTACATTGATGATATTCAGAAATATAACCCGTGCTGTGTCATGATTACGCTCAAACACATGGAATGGAGGATAAATGTGTCCGATTTTAAAGTAGTTAAAGATTCTCACATCCCTAAACCTTTATTCCGGTGTTGTTGCCTCTGCATATTTCCCTCTTTTGCGACGAGTGTTGCTATGCAGCAGTCTGGGGACAAATTTATTATTCAGTCCGGAGCCCAGACAGCCAGTTGTCTCCTGTACGGCTTTGATTTGCTGAAATGTCATTCTGACTGATGCCAGTGGGGATAATTTTGTCAATGTCACAGTAACAATAAATATTTACTGAGTGTGAATTGTCAGTGGCTAAATCTGATTCAAATGGTAATATTTATATCAAAGTGGTCTGGAAAATAACCAGCCGGAACGTTATATAAAAAAAAACACTTTTCTATGTTTTAGTAGTTTCTTAATCTCATATGGATGGGTCTGTTTTCTGTATCTTTAAAGTGACAGAATAGTGAGTTTGATGACACAGGTTTGTAGAGACACTACATTTAGTTTCTGTACTGTTACAAATTATAACCTTTGACAAAATTGCTATATTTTCTCATTATGAACCTTAATATGCAGTGTTAAAACAAACCAGTTATTGTATATAACAGGTACCAAATGTCCCACTTTCTTAAACATTATAGGTATATGGCATACATACTTAAGAGCTGATGAAGTGACTTTCAGTGATTTCTAAATGTCTCATAGCAGTGTCTGTCTGTCTGTCTGTCTGTCTGTCTGTCTGTCAGCATGAAGTCTGTGCAGTTCCTGGCTGTACTGTAGTTTCTCTTTTGTACCAGCAGATGGGGAAAGGAAACATCTTAATGGGATGAGTGTAAGTATGTACAGGAGCATATGGGAGATGATTGTAGGGCTCACAGTGTCTCATGTGACTGCTCGCCGGTTTGCTGTTGTTTTATGAGACAAAACTTGTGGTGGTGTGGTTGATGGCAAAATCGAGGATATTTGAATAAAAAAAAAAAAAATGCTTAAGTTAAGTAATTTTTCTGTTTTTAGAATCAGATTACTTGTTAATGTTCTCAGGAAAGAAAAAAGTATAAAATTGATATATATATATATATATATATATATATATAATTCAACTTTGTTGTAAGCAGTAAAATGTATACATTTTCACGTTGAATTATTGTTTTGTAAATGTTCATGATAAAAACTTTCTTGCGAACAGTTTCAGTACAAACTAGTCTTGATTTTTAAAAGTTAAGAAACATTTTTTCTTCTTGTTGACTTCTATCTTTATTTCATAGGAATGAAAAGTAAAATCTTTCAAACTTACTTATTTAAATTATAATTGACTGCAATCTAAAAAAGGATTGTTAGCTTCTCTCTAAACAATTTAAGAAACAGCATTTACTTTAAAATGGCAACACAAGAACTGCATGTTATTTAGCATGAAATATTAACGTAATATATATAACCATTTTGTAATTGTCATATATCTATTGTCCTTAACTAAATCAAAAAGTAAAGTATTGTTAATTATTATTTGATTGAAATCTTATATTGATTATCCGATTATACTTGGAAGACCAAATAATCACTCTCAATTTCTGCCTTTTTCCTTTCATTTGAAAGCACCAGACCCCAAATGCCCTCTACAAAAACTTTTATTTTTATTTAAGATTTATTAAACCCCCTCCATATTTTCAAAAGTTTGGAAATTACATACATCATCAATGCAGGTCAAATCCCATCCAGAATGATGCAAAGACTTTCAAATGTCATCTTAAATCCTTTGATTTCAATAATGGACGTGCCACACGGTTGATGAAGTTTATGGTTGATTTAAATAGCGTTGGAAAGAGGAGGCGGAGATGGGGGGGATCACGTTACCCTGGTGCCTTAGAAGCACACTATACAGCTACAGGATAAGCGACACACACACTCTCTCTCACTCTACACACACACACTCCCTCCCTGAAACGAGTGTCTCCGGGAGATGATTTCCTTCCCTGCGCGTCGTCCCCCTCGCGCACCCCCTTTCTCTGGGCCCCCGCCCCCCTCCTCTCTGCTACGCAGTGTAAACACAGTGTTCCAGAGGAATGTTGGACTCCTTGACCTCCACTGCAGTTCACTCGGTTCAGCCTGGCCGCGCTGTGCTCCAGCATCAGCAGCAGCAGCCCCCACCTCCCCTCCCCATCTCCCCATTACCTCCCCCTCCAGAGCCCCTTCACTCCACTCTCTCTATTTTTCCCCGCCTTGCCTCGCTCCTTCTCCTTGTCTCGACTCTCCTCCTCTTCTTTCTCCTAATTTTTTCTTACCCCCTCTTTTTTCTTCCTCTCCTTGTCCATCACCCCCCCCTCATCCCCCCCGCCCCCCACCCTCTCTTTTCCTTTCCCTTGTTCTCTCCCCATTTCCACTTGTTTCGTTTAAATCGCAGTCATTTCATAGCATAGGTGGATGGTGTCTCTTTTTTTCCTCTTTCTGGTTTAGTTCACATACTTGATTGGCACATCACAATCCAAACTGAGAAAACCTGCAGCTGTAGTGAAACCACCATGTAAAGGATTGAGAACATGTAGTCGGTGTAGTAACTATATGTAATAACTGCACACACCTTGCTTGGATGCGGCATCCTACCCCCCCCCCCCCCCCCTACACCTCAGCCCATAGTGGACTGCGGTTCCTAGAAACAGGAACCAAGAGCCAGAGGCTTTAGTGTCCCTGCACTGCGAGGTGTCTGAGGGAACAGAAAGCAAAGGGTTACAAGTGCATCTGGCCACTAGTCGGTTTCATTACCACGGTGACAAGATGGCCAGAGCAGACATGCTGCTCGCAGTTTTCCCTGACTGTGCCGTTTTCAGCGGTTCAGGGGGTTTAATTGCTGCAGGATAGAGCAGATTATAAATACATGCAGCCGGTCATCGCAGGTCGTGCTGAATGAGAACGTCTGAGGGAATCAGAGACTGTTTGTATATTTGTAATAGATGCTGCTAGTGCTGCAGGGGCTGCACGGGGCAACCGTGTCCCAGCCGGCAAATCAGGCAATCAGTTTTATTGCCTGTCTGTCTGTCTGTCTGTCTGTCTGTCTGTCTGTCTGTCTGTCTGTCAGGCTGCCAGCTAATCTGACCTGCAGGGTCAGCAGCCAGCCAGCCAGTAGATAAACACGACTAGTACGAATATAGATAGATCAGAGGAGAGAGAATTTGTGTGTGTGTGTGTGTATGTGTGTGTGTGTGGGTGGGGGGGCCTCTTTCAGATAATTTTTTGCATGCAAATCCGCTCAAACACAAAAGCATTGGAGCAAATTCATGCAGTTACATTTGAATAGACAGTTTTACATCTTTATATTAATTTGACACAGCGAGGTGCAGACCAGTGTCAGCCTGAATTCAAGCAATGCTACACGTTTTTTTTATCTATTGCTTAAAATAAGTAGCAATACCACAGTGTAGAAATGTTCTGGTATAAGCTGAAGTGCAGCATTCAAAATTTTACTTAAGTAAAAGTACACAAAATGCACTTTAAGTATTAAAAAGTAAACAGTTAACCCATTATTGGGTTGGTGCTATATTGAATTGGGCCAGCTTTGACACAGTGACTTTTAGTAGTGTGCTTTAATATGTATATATCTTATTTATATATATATATATATATATATATATATATATATATATATATATATATATATATATATATATATATATAATATACTGTGTATATAAGAGATGGAATCATTCTGAGAATACTGTTTTGAAAAATGAGGTAGAAAGTATACAGAATTCATTGCTTTTTATTGAAAAAATGGATACTTAAACTTCATAATCATAGATGGGTAAACATGAAAGACTATTTTATTCTAAAAAAAAAAAAGGTTGTAATATTGCATATTTTGTGTTTTATGGTCATTTATGGAATATATCTCTAGTACAGTTTTTATCCACTGAGAGTAAATATGGTATTTTGTAAATATTTTTTTAAAGGATGATGATAATATTGTTTTGAATGTTGAACTATAGGTCACATGACTGATCACTTAACTGGATATCAAGGACCCTATACAGATTTTCTACTTTACTTTTTATTCTTTTATAGGTTCCTTGCTGTACATAAATAAACAAACTCAAATGGAATTGTATTTGACTCGTAGAAAATGAGCACTGATTTCAAAACCTGAAGGGTTAAAAACACACTCAACCAAAACTCATTAGAACAGATTTTATTTTCTGCACACTAAATACACACTTCAGTTTATATTGTCTGGTCTTTTATGGTTCAAAAACATCCTGTTTTGTGGTTCAAAAACTGCACACAAATCCGAGGTATTGAGTCAGTTTTCTTCCTCCTCATTGTCTTCTGCATCATCAGCCTGACTTAATTCTGTCTTGTGATCCTCTCTCCATTACCATTAACCTTAACTGGAGCTTTTCCCTATCTTTCTTTCTGCTGGGCCGGCGGCTCTTCCTTCCTGCCTTCTCCTCAGTGAGTTGAGACCGTCCTTGTGTTTTCCCCGACTGCTTTTATTTGCCTACATAAATCCCAAACACCATGTGATCAACTAGTTGCTATATATGTAACAATTATGTATTAATATTATCTTAGATTGTGATCCTTGTACTGTAGCTGCGAGCATAAGAGGATCGTCAATTACTCGGGTGGCGTAATTGTTGCACACAGATAATAAAAAACGATGCTGGTGGAGGAACATGTGGTTGCTTGCTCATTTTGCTGACAGGAAAGAGGAACTTGGCTGACCTCTGCTGGGCTCTGATAGGCAGTGTTGCAGATGTTGATTACGGTTTATGATTTGATCCAGGATGTATATTAATTCTCGAGCTTCCCCTGACTTCTATTAAACGCACAATGGCTACGGGGATCATTAGAGAGTCCGTGCATCATGCTGTTGTCCACCAAAGAGCATCAGTTTACCAGCAGTAAATATGGAGTCATTTTTGTAATAAAACAGCAAGCTTCTTGAATATAATAATATACATGCAAAAAATATACATTATGCAGGATTTCTAATTGGGAGTTTGCTTGTGGAACCCCATCATTGATCACATACACAAGAAAGATCCGAGAGACTTTACTGAAAAGGGAAAAGAAGAATGATGGAGGGAGAGCAAGCGACACAGTGAGTGAGTGAGTGAGTGAGAAAAAGAGAGAGAGGGAAGCAGATGGCTGGAAATATAGCCTGCTAAATTATTCATCTAGGCTGGAGTCTGGAGATAGATAGATGGATAGGAGCTGGCATGGACACCTTTATTAGGATTCCAAGAGCTGGGAGGAGAGTGGTTCAAAATACTGTGATTGCCTTTTGAGACTACGAAAAGTAAATGCATCAGGCCTGGGAACAGCTAATTGCTGGAGGAATTAAACATCTTGTATTAAATGAAACTGCGAAATAAGAACCGATATGTTCATATACCAAACTTGTGAAGCCTAAAAATAAGTTTTAGCCAGTCATAGAAGTGAGTGTTTCAACTGCAGTATTGTTTTCCTAAAGCCAATGCATGTATAGTGTAACAATTAAGAAACAAACTGAGGGAAAATCTTATACAAATGCCTGTAGTCGACTCCATATGAGGTGATTCAGGATGCTGCGTGTCTGGAAAAACGCTGGGACGCTCAAAAGTCCCAGCTGCCCCTGACAGTTTGGGTTTCAGAACAAGTTGTCTCAACAGTGACGTAGAATAAAAATGAAAAATGGCGAAGAGGGGAAACAACCCGGTTCATAAAATAAGATTTGTGGTATGCATCTGTGGTGAATGTCTAATGCAAGTCCGGGAGTCCTTGACTGGGTTTTTTAGGGTTTCCGATTTTACTGAGGAATGGATGAAGTTCCAGACTATAATTCATCAGAATGTCTTCCTCTGACGAGGATATCTAATTTGAATATTGTAATTGTAGTAATTTCCAATCTTAACACTGTACCATGTATCTAAAACGTTTGCATCGAAAACCTTTATTTGCCTTGAGATAGCTGTTGTTTGCTTTATTTCCCCCTCAGTTCAACATATGGAAACAGTAAATATGATCTCTCCATGTTCTATTTTTCCTCTTCGCTTTGTGCATCATGTGCATCATATATGACTCTCCCAGATTCATAGACACACACAGACACAGATGCACACACACTCCTGAGTGTAGGGCTGCGGGGAAATAGAGCAGAGAGGAAGCTACGTGCCTTCGCCAAGCAAGGGCTGTCTGGTGTCATGGCAACCAGTGCAGATTACCCCACCCTCCATCAGTCAGAGAGAGAGGAGAGGAGAGAGGAGAGAGGGATGGGCACACACATGTATACAGTACACACATACGGGAATGTATGGAGACACACATCAAATTGTTACACAACATCCATTATTTGACGTTTTAAATAATCAGTTTCAATGTATAAACTGGTCAAATTTGTCAGCTTTTAAAACGTTTTCTGCATTAGCGATATTGTCTCCAACCATAGCAGTAAACACAAAAAAACCTGATTCGACAGGCGAGCACAAGGGGACAGCAAAGGTAGCAAGGAAACGAGAAAGAAAATGAGCAGGGAGGGAATTTAAAAGGTCAGCGATGATGAGAGTGGTGCAGGGAGAGGTTGAGATGTGTGAAGGGGCCATAAACATATAGTAGAGCTAAATACGTCTGGGGGATATACTGTTATTAAAAGCAGTTAGGCTTTCCAATAAACAGCTTTACTGTGGGGGTGGACAGTTTGCAACGTGTTAACGCGTTTCACATCGCCAGAGTCCTACTGAAGGGAATATAGCAGGACATATTATTCTCTAAGTGTGTATGTGTGTAGGTCAGTGCTGCAGCCTGAGAGGAGAGGAGGGATGCTGGGCAGGAGGAGAGCAGAGGCAGTGACACATGCACAAGCTGACATCAAGAGAGGGGGGAAGAAAAGGGGAAGAAGAGGGGAGAAGATAATATTAGAGTCTGCATGAGGCAATAACAGGGTAGTTAGAGATTTTTTAGGCAAAAAAGCAAGAAAGATAGGGTGTGGAGGAGATAAATGGCACTAGCATGAAGAGAGGAAAAAGGTATGGGGGGGGGGAGAAGGGAGGCAGAGACAGAAAAGGAAGGAGGAGGGGGGGAGGGAGTTGAGGCCATTTGAGGATATTGACTGCGGCACAGGCTTAGCCATCGTCCACAGTTACATCACAGCTGAGCTCAAACTCAGGATGAACCACTCCTCTCTCTCTCTCTCTCTCTCTCTCTCTCTCTCTCTCTCTCTCTCTGTCGCTGTCTCTTTCTTTGTTTCTGCCAACCTTAAAGCGCTACAAAGCCAACTTTTGACCGTATGGCAATTAAGCAATGTAGACTGAGCATGTGCAATAGGATCTATCATTATTTTAATGGAATACACCAGGACGGGATCCGACTGAAATCCAGAGCAGTCGTTTTCTCGTTGGCTTCCTTTGTCTTTGTGCTGCAGTCATCATCGGTAGCAGCAACATCATGTAATCAGCCTCATTAAGACTCTTGTACACATTGTAAACAAGGCGCCGCACTCATTTGATAGGATGTGTCCTCCACAGAGGAGCAGTCAGTGATTAGAAATCAATTAGCATTACCGCCATGACCATGGTGCATTGAATTATAAACTACTGCACACAAAGTAAATCTGTCTTTAATGAAATAGCCACTTAGCGTCCCCAGGCCTATGACTTTGAAAAGATGAGTATTAACAATATTAATTTGTTTACAACTTTTATTTATGCAGTGAAATCTGACTTAATGTCTTGCTCTTTTACAGCATCATTCTGCCTCAAACCTTTGAAGCTGCACGCAGTCTGTACCAGCTCTGCAGGAGCAGTAAGGGGTTCAGAACCCTGCTGCAGGGCACCCTGATATTAAGTTAATGTATGGAATGGTACTTGTGGATAATTTGGGGATTTAAGGCAACGTCACTTCCCATTTTCCACTGTGCTGCGTTCCGGCTGCACAGCGGTTTTGTCTCGTCCCCCGCCATGCGTCATACCACACTGGGAGCGTCTCAGAAGTGGAGCATCTTGCCTGCCTGACTCACAGATTTTGTCTCTAAAAATACTTCAAAGAACAATCACATGTTTATTAGCTAGCATCTACCTTCCACTCCCAGCACTTAAAATCCATGCCTTATGATTTCTAACATTGTCCTTATAAAAAGGATGTGTGATGTTTATTGTTTTTCCACCTCCAAAATGAATCTCTCATCGTCCGTGGTGTTATAGAGGAGACGTATGTGATATTGGGGGTGTGTTTTGGTAAATTGACTGGATGCTCTACCTGTTTGACTTCCTGCTATCCGAATGCCCCCTGGCTTGCATGAAAATAGACCTGTCGCGTATCTTTAGCGGAGCGGACAGCCGCTTCACACGTGCTTCTGTGATGCGCAGTATTGCAAGTGGTGGAATATCAAGGATGGACTTGAATGGCCTCGAGGCGGTCATTGCGCTTCTGGAACGCAACGCAACCGGTGGAAAATAGTGTTAAGTCATGATCCCACTAGGCTCTACCTGTAACCTGCAAATAATTCCACATGAAGCATTATTTTCCTTCAAAGGTTGGCTCACTTTTCTTTCATTTTCAAGGTCTGTGGTTCATTTGTCATTGTACAACACAGGCCTTCATAAAATCTAAACAAAACCAGTACTGCATTTCTCTAGTGCATTTTTAAAATTTGCATCAGGAGGAATGTAAACAGAAACAGAAACACTGTTGGTAAGTGTAACACAGAAATGAAATGGATAGAAAGGCCATTTCAGTTTAAATCAATGTAGCAGAATGTTCGGAGCAGCAGCCATTTTATGTGTACCATTGCCATGGTACTTCCATATAAGCCGACTTCCAGCAAGTCGTGGAGGTGAGGTTTTGCAGTAACGGACAAACAAGCAGTGGAGTAGTAACATTACAGGGCAGAGAGCCAGCCGCCAAATGAGTCAAATTAACTTAATACTTCATCCGCACAAAGCACATTGCTTCCTCACACGAGTGACAGCTTTATTTGACTCGTTTTCTGTGAACGATGTGGCGACGGGGTAAGGTGGAGTTAGCAAGCTAACGTTAGCCAACTAACAGGTCGTCCAGTGGCTGGCTGGCTTTTATGCTGCATTAGTTACAGAGAATGAGATAACAACAAATTAAAACAAAAATGTAGCGAAGCTCATGGGAGCTACTGGTCGCCACATCTGCATGCACCGTTGTAATTGCCAGGAAGCAGCAGAGAATGTCTTGCTCTGGCTTTACCTTCAATAAGAAAGCTTAATTTGTAGGGATGTACTGTTGTGACTTTCTCTCTCCAGTTGCCAATACTTCAACTCAGGGTATCTTCTCATACCTATCACCGATCCAATACCACCGCTCTTTTTTCCCCAAATTTAAAATCTACACCACACTGTGTGGAACTCAATGGAATAATTTTGATGTAAGGTAATATGAGGGCAGGGGTTGCTGTGGCACTAAAAACTGTTTTTGATGATGATGACTTGATGAATGTGACTGATAGCAGAAACACTGAATTTCATAATTCCATTGACAAAGAAACTATATTTGGGCGGCTCTGGCTCACGTGGTAAAGCTGTCGTCTACCAATCGGAAGGTTCAATTGCCTTGCAGTCTACGTGTTGAAGTGTCCTTGGGCTAGACACTGAACCCCCACTTGCTCCCAAGGCTGCGCCATCAGAGTGTGAATTTGTATGAATCGGATGAGCAGGTGGCACCTCGAATGGCAGCCTTGGCCACCAGTGTGTAAAAAGTGAATGGTTCCTGTAGTTTGTACAGGCTTTGAGTAGTCGTTAAGACTAGAAAAGCGCTATATAAATGCAGTCCATTTATTTGTAGATCAGTCATATCTGACCTGATCTGTGTGATAAGGTCAGTATTGGCCCCGATCCAGCGGATTGGTTCGGTGTGCCCTTACTTCTTTGTAGCTATAGTCCTTTCTCACAGGATACATGTTACCCCCTTTTTTAATTCAACCTTTCTTTAACCAGGATGGGTCCCATTGAGGTTAAAAATACCAAGGGAGTCCTGGCCATCATAAGCTGCAGCACAATATACAAACAAGTGATTGTTAACAAACACAAAACATTATTGTTACATCTTAAGGAACAAATTGCAGTACATGCCATGCATCCAAAATATCAGTTTAATCACCTGCAATAAATTCCAGTCTGAGGGTGTGCATACCTTAAAGCCCTTTTCCCATTCTCTGTACAAACAAATTTGATGACAACATAGAAACGTCTTGTGACCGCAATGAGGACAGTACTGTACAGCACTCTTCATTTACAACTGATATAAACATCAATCTGTATCTGGAGATTTCATCTCAGGAAGAAATCATATTAATGTAGGTTTAAATTCACGAAGAAGGCAATGCAATTGGAATGTGACACTTAATACATATGGAGATGGCTTGGCTCACATGATCAGATCTCAGTCAGGTTTAAATGCTGTCTGTACAATTGGCCACATTCTTCCGAAAAACATCTGCCACCCAAAGGTCGCCCAACTCCCAGGGCCAGACTAATCTTGCCCAGGAACAGACAATTAGATACTTAGGAATTATTCCTTCCTCCCACTATTGGTGCAAACTGTACAGCGTTCTATGCTAGAATATATCTAGCCACAGATTTTCTGTGTGGTGACATTCATTCGGGAATATGCTACATACATAAACAAAACTGAAATAAGGAGGGTCTTAACACTAGATTTGGATACACTTAAACCCTGTCAAAAAAGCTGTCAAAGCAGGGCCCACCTTAAGGCCTGTGTTTAGTGATTCCAACATGCGTTTAACATTAGACCAATAGCTACTGTAATTTAAAACATGCACATTTGCAAGGAGAAGAAAATGAAAGAGACAGTTGGTATAACAAGACTCCACCTTTTGTCTTTTTTAGTCATAAGACACAGGCAGGTCAGGTTTTCAGTTAAAGGTGCTCTAAGCGATGTCATGCGTTTTTTAGGCTAAAACATTTTTTGTCACATACAGCAAACATCTCCTCACTATCCGCTAGCTGCCTGTCCCCTGAACACACTGTAAAAAAACGCGGTCTCTGTAGACAGCTCAGGCTCTACAAACGGCAACAAAAACAAACTGCGCCAACCTGCACCACGAAACCTAACAAACAGTGTTCCAGCCAATAACCGACAAGAAGGATTTGGGGGTGGGGGGTGGGGGGAGTGTGCACTGAAGCACGGAAGGGAGGGAGAGGGGACGGGATGAGGAGGAGGGAGGGGCGAGCTAGCCTCGTTTTGTTTGAAAATACTTTGAACGTCAACAAGAAGAGACGTCACCCAACATCGCTTAGAGCACCTTTAATCAGTCCCTCCAGAAAAACGTGATTATGCGATTGCATAATTCAATGCATAATCAGCCGCATAAGTCCGCATATTTATGCGGGGGCCGCATTTTTTCAAATACGCCGCACTTTCGCCGCATAAATTGCCGATTTCCGCGCAAGATATGCGGGGCTTGCATGATTTCATAATCCCTGCATTTTTGTTGCAAAAAAGTCCCATATATCTTAGCAGAAAGTTGAAAAATGTTGCGTTTACTTTACACAAGAGCGGCCATTTTCCCCTGTTGCCATGGGAACGTTATGAAGTGACGTAATTACGCGACGTGAACATCATCGAAAAGCTGCAAACCCCGCGATGAAGCCATGATGAAACCGCAGTTTTTGCAAGTTCCTGCAATTTCATCGTATAAAATTGCATAAATTTGCATATAAATATTCCATCGCATTTTTTGAGAAAACGTGCCGCATAATCAAGGATTTTTGCCCGCAACAATCACAAAAAAACTTTTTTTCTGGAAGGACTGTTTAATGGTTGAAATTCAACATTTTACTTTCATCCACTTAAGTACTAACCATCAGAATAATCCTCCCAGTTGGCTAAATTATAGTGTCTCTGATTATGTAGGTATTAACCTGTCTCATCTATTTCTCTCCTCAGGAGCTGCCAGGACAGCAGACTAGAACCTACAGGTGACACCCGGCAGTGATATGTAAGTACTCATGTGTCATATACCTTATACAGGTATAGTTGAGCAGATGAAAGCAAGTGTGTTGGAGAGAGTTTTGAAGTTTTGGGATGACAGACTGGTAGTGGTCTGTGTTCTAGTGTTATTGAGACCATTATCACTAGTAATACAGCATGTGAGAAAAGAGACAACACAGATTCAAAATAATACGATTCAGAATCTTGCCTACACCTTATACTTGGTTACACATACTGTACTCGAGCTAATGTTTACTTTGATACAGTGCTTATTTTTGTGCATTCACTTTATTTATTTTTTCATTTTCACACACTGTGGTTGTAATCCATACAACATCTTTGCTACTGCTCTCCTAACATGCCCATGTCCAAACTCATGGGGGAATGAAGCATACTGTACATGACAGGTAAATCTACAGTATTTCACAAGTAACGCTCCATTCAGAATCAGCTGCATCTACCGTGTATCACTCCAAGCAGTGACATTTTCCTTTTTTAAAAATGTTTTATTTGCAACTGCCACTTTATCCTCCTCAGTGCTTCAGTGGACATGTCCCAAAAGTCTCCCCTGCATTCTCTGCCTTTGATGTGCCAACAAGAGGATGTTTGAAATACTGTGCATACACATAGTTTGCACAGGTTCTACAGTCATTTGGAGTACTGGCAGAACTGAAGAGAAGAGTGTTGAACATGTCAGGTTCCTGTGTCCTCTCTGTCTCACTTTTTGTCTCTGTCCCTGTGTGATGCAGCTGTTAGCGTTCTGTATTCATCACCCTATAAATACAGCAGCTGACTGATGGACCCTGCAGCAGCTGTCTGCTGTCCAATAGAACATGGACACACAATGTACACACAGATACAAATAAAAATGTGCTGAAACACATACAGTCATGTGAAAGAATTAGTACACCCATTCTAAAGTTGACTAAAAAGAGGAATAAAAAAATCATCTTTTGGAAATTGATCTTAATGCCTTAATTAAAAAAGTTAAGAAAAATCCAACCTTTAAGGACACCAATTTTCTTTGTGAATGAATAATGTATCGTAAATAAATAAATGTTCCTCCATAAAATACAGGGGGCATAAGTCAGTACACCCCTATGTTAAATTCCCATAGAGGCAGGCAGATTATTATTTTTAAAGGCCAGTTATTTCATGGATCCAGGATACTATGCATCCTGATAAAGTTCCTGCTTTTGGCAGATTAAAATAGCCCTCCCTCCCCCAAACCATGCCAATCTCTAGGTATGGTGAAGGGTATGTGATGATGTGGGGGGGCTATTTTAATTCCAAAGGCCAAGGGAACTTTATCAGGATGCATAGTATCCTGGAGTCCAACATCAACATCATTTCTTTCTTTCTGTCTTTGTACAGAATTCCTGTATTACAATTTGTTCACCAAGCAAAGTATTACTTGTTTTATCATTGGCTACATTTCACTAGATTCATGAGTCAAATGAATTATGGCATTGCTCGGAGTAGTATGATTTTAAAAAATCCATCACACTCATTTAATTAATAGAAAGTCTCTTATCTGTTAGGATTATGGCTGCCCAATTCTATGATTTTTGATTGTTTAATTTCCTAAATATTTCAAAAATATCTTAAGTATCCCTCAGAACTTGTGTTGTTTTTTCATGGTGGAAAGTGACAAAATAACAATTTACTGCAAGAAATTCTGGAAATCTCCACTATAAACTACAACTAATAATGACACTCTATGACACCCAACATATCAAGGGTGAAGCTGATATATACTGTATATCAGCTTAAGCCACTTAACAACATTTAGAAATGAAATTAATGTGGACGGAAAAACCCAATGGGAGCGTTTCCCTCCTCTGTCTACCACACCTGACAGCAGAGAGTGGCAGTGAAACAATGATGCGGATGTTGAGGATCCCACATTTATCCTCACTATTCAGCACTGCAGCAGCTGCACAGACATAAGGAGAGGCATCATTACAGCGGACCAAGGTCTGTTAATAGGCTCGCGACGTGGGGGGCCTGCCGGCTCTGCACGGGGCTCATGCGAGAGGAGAGGAGGGCGGGGAGAGCAAGGGGAGGGCAGGGGTTAGGGAGGAGGACTAGATCTGGAATAAGTGTTTAAGAGAGGACGAGCAGGGCTGGAAGGGTGAGAGGGAGAAGGAGTGAAAAGGAGTTTGTAGTATAGGGTGTATTTTTATCTTTCCAGAATGAAATTGCATTAATGGATCTGGTATTGCTTGCCAATTTCTGCTGCGAAATGGCTGTAACCCAGCACACATTTAGATGATGAATCAGCATTGATATGATGGCAGCTGTTTTGAAAACCTGCGAAAATGAAAGCTGAGTTATCTGCAACCATCCATAGCTACTAATCTCAATCAAAATATGTTATCCTAATTTTAGAAGCTGTATAGTAATTGATGTTTTACACTAACAAAGTATCAAATTACAATGTGAAAGGGGTCGCTTGTTGTGATGAATTTACAGAGAAGTATCAGATTAATCTGCAGCTTTCTTTGGCTTTAGTTTTAAAGTGAGTTTCAGCTTATTGTTATCCGTCCCGCAGCAATTTTACTGTTTTGGTTCACTCTCACCGCCCTCATAGCGTTGTTTTCGTGTGCAGCAGGCAGCGGTTTTCAAAGAAAAAGCTCTTTAAACCCACTGTACACTACCTGCTCAGCACCAAACAGCACACAGACACAGTTACGTAGTGACTAGCTGATGAACACAGTGGAGCAAAAAGTCAGATGTTTTTCTCTCTATTTTTCTATCTCTATTTTTTGTCTGATGGAGACCAAAAATAAAGCTGAAAGAACAGTGAATATTGGACCTATATTCACCAGATGGACATACAGTATTACTCAGGTATGTAATCTGTTATAGTTCTTAAACCTTGCCACATCCCCTCTGGAATTGTAGTTCCACTTTCTTCCTGTAGTCCATTTTTTGCCTCCTTAATTTCTCTTTTTTTTACATTGTAGGCTGCTGCTTCCTAATTGTCCATATTTCCAGGCTGCAGTGTGTGTTTCTGGCCTCCCGGATGGTTCCGGTAATCCATGGGTTCTGGTTGTGGAATGAGTTTTGGATACAGTTGCTTCTGTTGTTTTTCAAATTAAAACTACCACAGACTCAGTGAATCCACGGATGTCATTGATGACATCGACAATGGTGGTCTGGAACTAGCTCCAGACTGCATCGAGCAGTGCAGACTGTAGGGCGGCTTCTGATTGGCCTGACCATGTCCTCAGCCACTGGGGGCATGCGCCGTAGTTTGTTTACATACTTTGACCTCAGCAAGATGCCAGCATGGTCACTCTTCAAGAACGCAGCTAGGGAATCCGCTCTGTAGCCATTTTGAGTGGCATGTTTGCTCTAGTTTATTGGCATTTCTTTAAACCAATCACAATCGTCTTGGGCGGTGCTAGGCCCCAGATGCAGGTATGGTACCTCTGCAAAATAGTCTCAGGAAGGAACTTGTTTTGGTGGAACATGTGCACATAGGGAGGCAAGCTCTGGAATTAAAATGGCTGTTGAGTGTGTGATGAGAATTTTCCAAAAAAAAAAAAAGATAAATATAATTTGAATGTCGGTTCTAGCTCGGAGGATGTTTCCCGAATCAACAGGAGTTTAGAATGCCAACACAAAGAAAGCAGAAGGTGAGGGACATCCGGCGGAACCTTTGGCGGCAACGGAACAATCCCGTAAATGAAACGTCGTCAATATGGACTACTTTGATGCTGAAGAAAACTTAAAAACCGGATGATTCTAGGGAAGTTCTGAGTGCAGAGTTTTAATGAGCAACTTTTTTTTCTGTAATTTCTAAGCAGATTGATGGACATCAGAGATAATGGTATCCTCTGTTCCATGCATCTGGCAGCCTCTCCAGTTTGTTTGTTGTTGTGTGTTGTTTGAGCCTCTTCTTGACCTTCAGAAAGTACTGCCATGCCTGCTTGCCACACTCCCAGTCGCTCTCCCATTGTGAGAAGTTGAGCGTTCGCCTGCGGGAAAGAAAAGGTGCGGACATTTTGGGAAAGAACGTAATTTGCAGGCTTTTTGTGTGTGTGTGCGTGTGTGTCTTTCTCCTGCTGTTCCCGGCCGTCTGAAGGGCATGCCATCCCCATGCTCAGCTTCATGGAGAGCTGCCAATGCTGACGGCTGCGGCTGCTGCTGCACTGTGTCTGCTCATGCTTCCCCCACTGCAGGGCATTGATTAAGTGTCACAGCTATGCCTCACCTGCTGGAACCAGCCAATACCAATACAGCTGATGCTCCAGCCAGCCAATACCAAAGCAGGGAAAGGTTTGGCGAGGCAGGAGACAAACCGGCAGCCAGCAAACAAGTGTTGTTTTTTTCCCCTGGTGAAAAAAAAAGAGAAAGTATCATGGAGGAGGAGTAGAAGATGGAGGGTGAAGGAAGGCAGGGAGGGGTAGAAATGTAGAGAAATTGATAGGAAGGGTAAAAGGTAATGAAGCACGGTGAGATGGATGACGGAGGAGAAAGGGACAATGGCTGTGAAGGAGGGAGCTATTGAAAGAGAGATAGGAAGAAAGACGAGACAAAAAAGAAAAAAACTGCTTTTGAAATAGCCATAGGGATGAGCAGACTTTAGGGAAATGGGCAAGGAGACTGTATTCGTGATCACACACATACCGACACACACACATACATATTTTGAGCTTTTTCACAGTGCTTTAATGAAGCTGTCAAAATGAAAAATGAGCTAGTCACATCTAATAACTCGAGAAGTTAAGAAGCAAACTTTTCATGCAGAACTGTGGAGGAAAGTGGATTCTGTGCTGATGAGCGCGAGCAGAGCAGACGTACAGTATTTGTCCACGTTGGAACATTGATTGTATTGCTTCATTGCAGCATAAGTATGAAAGGGATTCACCATAGCATGGATTGATTTGCGGTCTAAAGTATTAGACACAGTTTGAAAGAGAGTAATTAAATGAGTGTGGGCTAGACCTACTCTATCTGTAAAGTGTCCTGAGATAATTCCTGTTATGATTTGACACTATAAATAAAATTTAATTGAATTGAATTGTTTCTTGTCACCTGGCGAATGTAAATCCAATATTTACTCTCTTTTAGCTCTATCTTTGGTCTCTACCAACTCCTGAGAAAAATATCTGGCTCTACAGCTGTTAAACGCTCCACTATATTCACCAGCTAGTCGCTAGCTTCTTTATGTCTGCTGTTTGGATAGAGCACATTACATCATTATTTTCATTGAAAAACATATTGAAATGATTATGTTGTGATTTTTGCGGGGATCTGTACCAAACAAAGATGTTTACTTAAGTCAGTAGAATATTATGTGTAGGCTAGGATGTCTCTGCAGACATTTTTTTATTTAAAATGTTTTTTTGACAACATTACAATATTCTGTTTGCAAATAAAATGCATGCATGCACCAGCTTTGTCTTGTGCATCATGTCTTGTACGTGTTTGCATCGTTTCCTGTGAATCTCTTGTGCAAAGGCACACTCTGCTAGTAATGACAACTACTGTAGGTATTACAGAAAGCAAATCCATTAAATAGCTATTGCTGAAAAATGCCAGCCATAAATGGTATCAAAAAGGGTTTAACTTAAACATTAGAGCATGCATATAAACACATTATAATCGCCAGTACAATTTAAACAGTGAGTCTTAATTAGCGACAAAATTGAACTGTTTAATTTTAGTGGCCTGTCTCTGTCTCTTTGACCTTCTCTATGACCGTCTTTCTTACGTCTCATACACTGGAGCTAGCTGCTGAGGGTGGATGCAGAGGTCTGGGTATGTGTGTGTGTGTGTGTGTGCCTTTGGTTTGAAGCATATGGGTTTGTTGTTTGTGTGGGGGCGGGTGTGAACGCATGGAAGCAAATGCCATCTACTGAGTGTCAAATAAGGTAATTACAGACTCAGAACAGCTGCCCAGAGCCCAGATGTACTGTGTGTGTCATGTTAGACAATTTTTTATTAATTTGGGTACATCCATAAACATGCATACATGCGTATTAGATAGTTTTCTTGGGTTTTTACTTGAAAAAGAAAGAGAGATTGTGTTTGAACGGGGTGGGGCAGGCAGCAAAAGGAAAAATAAGACAGAGGACCAGACAGAGTCAGACAGACAGTCTGACAGAGAGGCGTTACCTCACACTCTTGTTGTAAATGGTCTTTTTTTGATTGTCAGTAATGTATTCCCAGATGTATTTTACCATCTATATTATTAGCACAGCCGCGCTCATGCTATTTTGATTCGCCAACAGGGAATAAAAGCTCCAGTGATTGGATTTGTGTCTCTTTTTAAAGTGCTGATATTGCTTGTGCATAGACGGTATGTTTGAATAGGGGTCCAGTGGTTTGAAGCTGCACATAGACAAAATGTATTGTCAATAGTTTGTGACAGTATAGAGCATTAAAAAACTTCTATGGCAAAATATTTTGTTCTTGTTAGAGAGGAAAAATCTGTCTTTTGACATCAAATCTTTCCATTAAAAGCCAGATGAATGATATTCTTTTTGATTTAGTAGGCTACTCAGCGAGAAAATGAGGCACATGGTCTGTTGACAGTCGGAGGACCTCTACAATATTAGTTCTTAATGAGTACTGTGATAAAAAAAAAATCAGTTTTTCCTAAAAGCCATTTATTAAAGTGGCTATATGCAACTTTCAGTTTGTATTGATTGTAGCGGCCGCTTTGGACCAAAGTGGTAGTGTTTTTACCACACCTGCTGTCGTAAAGGTCTTTTCTATATGGTGCTGTATTGCCGAGTGTGTATTACTGAGTTAGTGTTACCAGGAGGTCATATAGTTGCGATAAATGTTTTGCTCAGACAGAAAATCATTCATTACCAATAAGAGAATAAGTTACAGATGCACCGTTGCATTTCAAGTGTTGCATACGGTAACCTAGCCTACTTTGGATGTCTCGTGACAAACCGGGTATCACTGTCACTGTGTCACGAGCCAAAGTATTAAGAAGTTGTTGTAGCAACCGTAATAATAACGTAATAATAACTTAGATTAATACAGCACATTTCATGAAACCCACAGACGCTTTGAAAGTACAGGGGGACAAGGGAAATAAAAAATAGTAGGCCAACACAAACAAGGACTGAAAATAAATAAAACCGGGCGCTAAATAGAAAGGGGACGTAATTTAATGTTGGCTACTGATGTATAGACGTATTACATACCTGAGGGCATAAATATTGACCGTTTTCTGTACTTTCCCTTTTAGCTTTTAGTTGTATGTTTAATTTCCTTCTTTTTTGTGGTGGTCCTGCCCCAGTATCAGCCATAACTACAACAGATAATTTCTAAAATAAAATAAAAATACAATTAGGCCTATATAATGAAATTTCCTGCTACCTTTGACCTGGCTGCATAGGCGTTTCCGGGGTTACAAAGAAATCTGTGACCCGTCAGAATGTGTTACTGTAGAGTCGTTCTACCTGCCCTATGAATAAAACTATAAACTATATAAAAATAGCGTTCTTTTCACTGTTAGTCTCGTTTGCTGTTACAGGTCTTTTATGGTCATTGGATGGAAAAATTACACAGTTTTAGAAACATTACAAAGTTACATATAGTAACTTTAAAGTCCGAATACAGATGTGGTGAAATGGAATTTCCACAGCTCAGTCCTTTCATCAGTGCTTCTGTCCTTGTACTGACTAATGCTCAACATGGATCTGGAATCAATATATTTATTCCAATCAATGAAGATCTTGTTTTCTTAATCGAGTAATTATATGCTGCAAAATGTAAAGACAGATTTTTGTTGTAAGTTAGTAATTTACATTTTGATACACTGTATATATGTATACATACATACACTGTGTAATATACTGTTATATTCCTGCATATTTCTAGGATATCTCCATGTTTGCACAGAGACATCAACATACAATGGAGTGTATGTATAGAAATGTAGGGCGGCAGAGAGGAGGAGGTTGGAGGCTGGCAGACTGATATGCTGACACAGAGAGACGTTTCGCTCCCAACAGTTCATCTTCACCACCTGACAGAACCTGCTGTAAGGTGACCCAAGTCACATACATCATGCACTCACAATCACTCTGTCTAGTACACACACACACACACACACACACACACACACACACACACACACACAGTGTAGCTGCACTCCAGTAAGACATCACAGATGTATGCGATAGATGTAAATTTCAGACTTCCAACAGTCCCAGACAGCCTTGTACCTACAGCCTCTTTCTGCTCTGCCTGGTATGCATGAACAGCTCATGTTATTTGGTGTATGTGTACGGTTTTGTGTGTTTACACTGTGTGTGTGTGTGTGTGTGTGTGTGTTGTAGTAACAGAACAAAGGATCCTTTTGTACAACAGGCCTGTGGCTTTAACGTCTCCTCAACAAACACTTTGGGTGCTGCTTGTATTTTCATGTATGTGTGTGCTGCCAACATGTGTGTGTTTTCTCACTCATTGTTTATCAGAAGAGACTTGAGCTTGAGTTCAGTGTATTTTTGTCCCTGTGGAGTGCAGCTTTCGCCCCAGGGCTGGGCTGACTTTAGGCCTCCTGCTTTTTGTCAGACCCTGCTCGCAGTTCTCTCCTCTGGCTATGATCCACCAGACTTCTGCTGCAGCTAATGCTAATCCTTCTCCTGACAGCTCCTTAAAACAGCTACACCATTGTCATGAAGGCAACATTTTCAATTTGATATGATGGTCAAAGAAAGTATTGTTACAAGCTGACAGATCAAACGTTGAGTGAAAAATATAGACTCTCTCTTGAACAACAATGAAAAAAAACAGTAATGAGTAGGGCTGTCTCTAACGATTACTTTTGTCATCGATTAATCTAACGATTCTTTTTTGGATTAATATGCATATTATTGTAAAGATTTTTGAACTGAACTTTGGAGAATCTGTATTTTTACCGGTGCCACAAGAAATTCCACCGGATGCATGTCTTTTCCATTTCCTTCCGCTTTCTTTGTGTGGATTTATGAGGACTATTGTTAACTGCTCCTCAGATCTCTGCATGGTAATTTGAGACAGCTAGACTATCTGTCCAATCTGAGTTTTCCCATGCATGACAATTTGCTGTGTGGACTAGCCAGACCCTGCTCCGTTTCGTAGCGCTGTGGAGGAGGGTCTGGCAAAGCGAGACTAGGGGAAATGCAATGCTACCAAGCCGCAGCCGAGCAACGTGCGTTGACGTGTAGTTTAATTTTTCAAGAGGTGCATGTCAGGCTACGGTGTAGGGTTCGTGTTTCCACGTACCTACGTATGTAGCCACGGCCTAGATTTAATGCAGAAGCATAAATCACGCTTTAGATGACCGTTGGCATTGTTTTTTAACTGCAGCTTCTTCAGACAAATCCATACTTATGGGCACTGCCATCTTCATTATTCCGACGCATGGACGCACATTATGCAAATCGACCTAGTACTGAGTCTACATACTTACTTGTACTTGATTTGGATCCTGGCACCAGTTTAGGTGGATTGGATTCAGTGCTGATGACTTTTTCTTTTCTTTTTGACACTGTGGCAATAAAGAAAAGTGTGCCCATTATAAATGTACATCAGGACTCCCACTTCTAAATCAGTGCACACCCTGTAGAGTTGCAGAATTGGAGGAGTTGTTTCAGGTGTCCAGAATTTCAGAAGTTAAAGTCTAAATCCTTTTTTGCATAGAGAATGTTAGGTGACAGACTAAACTACAAAGACTCAGCTCCTCCTATTTGCAACTCTATACTCGGCTCCAAGGCAAGGCAAGTTTCTAGCACTTTTCAACAACAAGGCAATTCAAAATACTGTACATAAGAAATATATCTAAGTAAACATCGCAACTATATCAATGTTATAGATAAACATTTAAAGCTATAGTGCGAGGTTTCTGTCGCCCCCATGAGGAATTCTAAGTAATGACAACAAAACTGTTGGCGCGTCAACATGATACAAGCCTTCCGTGATCGCGCACCACCCCCATCCCTCGTCCACGCAGTTGCTAGTATCCAAGGAGGACATGGAGGATTAAAAAAAACATGATGGACTCTTCAGAAGAGGTAATTATCTTCACACGAGTTTCTGCGCGCATTTATTTATTTTATTTAGTTATTTATTTCAGGTTTATTTGTCAAGGACCGTGCACGCTAATAATACATACAAGTTAATCTGTGCCAGAATTAGCCTGGAGGCTATTTTACATCCACTGTCCCTGGATTGGTGGTAAGTGGTCACCCTAAAATGAGATAAAACGATTAAGCTATCAATAGTATATACAGATTTGGCCCTACACAATAAAAGTTGATTATACTAATGCTAAAAGACAATAACATAAAAACAAGAACAGTTGGGTGAGATCAACAGAAATAAAACACAGCTGAACTATCAATCTTCTGAACATAGCCATACTGAGAAATACAGAGAGAGTTGTGTGGAGCTGATAGTCTTAATTAGCATTGTAGCAACTCATTTGGCAATGGCTTGAATGTAATGGATGTTCATTAATATCAAAAAGTTACGCACTAAAGCTTTAAAGGTACCCCAGGGAGTTTTCTTGTAAACAGTGTTTCCGACCAAAATCCTTTGTGTGTATCCTTGAGGTCTAACAAATGCGTTGAATGCATTCAATCTTCCTCGTAAAACATTTTCAAAGCCAATTTTTAAAGTCCATTTTAAAGGCAAGGCACATTTGTTGGCGGGTTAGAGGGTGTCATTTGGTGGCTTGAAATCTTCTGCAGAAATGTGTGTTGTGTTACTGCCTGTATGACATTGTGCACTCACTTGTAAAAACGTCCATACTTCTTCAATGTAGTCCAATTTAATTCAATAATAATGTAAGAGGAATTGTTTGCAGCAGCTTGCCACTCAGATCTACAAATACACAATAGGAAGACCGACTTATACTGTTAATCACAAACAACACATTCAAAGGATATACATTTTAAAAATGATTTGATTCATGGAATTTGTAATACATAAATAAATAACTATAAATATGCAAACAACAATATTAAAATATACACCAGGTAATGAAGCTGCACAAAAGTGAATGAAGAAGGAACAAAAAGGAACCATAATATTGACATTTTTACTCTGCTAAGTGGCCATGGTATATGAAGATCATATATCCCGAGGTGTGCTGATATACTTATTGCTGCAGTTAACTTGTTAGAGAAGCTCTCTCCACCTTGCTTCATGAAATTTCTTTGCCTACGCCTCGTTCAGTATTTTCTTATGCCTAAACACTTCATTGTGCATTAGGAATTTGATGCAGTCGAGTGTCACAAGTTACAGGCTGATGTGTCTGTTACAATCCCTCTCATTAATATTTTACCTATCCCTATTCACATGTACATGCTCTGAAGAAGTGGCACCAATATGGAATTTCTTTCTTCAAAGCACATAGTGAAAGTGTCCATTGTTTACAGCACTTGACATTGAATTTAGTCTTTTTCATTGGCTGCTGAAATCTATAAGCTACAAGTGCTCAGCTGCACACACATACTGTACAGTACACACACATACACCTACAATCATGCAGCGTCAAGAATATGCACATACACACACAGTATACAGCCAATGTAATTCCATCGTCTGTGACTGCCCATCCCTGTGTCCTGTGTTTGTTTGTGTTGTATCTAGTTCCCAGTGCCATATGCTATCCGTAGCCAAAGGTATCACGCTCTGCGGCAGGCCCTCACTAGCCTGCTGTTCTCAGGGCTCAGCTCTTCTTGTCCAAACAAAGACTGTACTGACAAGCACAGTGAAGTATTAGAGTTCATGATGAAAGTTTCAGAGCAGAGACTCATATTGTTTTACTGATTCACTTTCCACACAGCTATGCACCTCCATTACAGTAGCCCCAAGCTCTGCTGCAGTCATTCACTATCAGGAAGAAAGGCTTCCTTTGAAATCAGTGTGCAGTGTTCCACTGCTGCAATGCATTAGCAATGATTTAAATTACAATGCTAATGCATTGCAGCAGTGGAGCACCGCACACTTTCTTCAATGCATTTCAAAAATACAGTACAACAAATTGATGTAAAGCAGGCCGGAACCCGTGATATTTCCTAAAAGGTTCCCCCAACTGTCCCGAACCGTGGGTTGTGGGTTGTGAGTCGACACGCGCAACACTGTTTGCATTAAGAATTGACCCCAAAACGTTTGTTTAAAGTAGGGCTGAACGGTTTTGGAAAATAATCTAATTGCGATTTTTTTCACCAATATTGCGATTGCGATTTAATATGTGATTATTTTTTAAGCTCTTTGTCTTCTGTATTATTCAACAAAGACAAGCAATAAGTCATTGTATAGTATGAACAACACAATATTAGATAGATTAATCAAACTGTTCTTTCCTGGAGGCCAGGCCTGTATGTGATGATGAAATTAGGTGATGCATGAATTTATATGAATGACATCTTTTATTTAACTACTTCAGTCACAGTAGTATATTGAGCACTGACCAAGCCTGGTGTAAACATTCATATGAAAGTCAGAAACAAATCAATATATAAGCCACATATTTGTTTATATATATATATATATATATATATAATATATATATATATATATAAATAAATATGTGTATATATATATATATATATATATGTATATATATATATGTGTGTATATATGTATATATGTGTGTATATATATATATATATATATAAACAAATATGTGGCTTTACCACACTATTTAGATCATTATTTACTGTAATAAACATACGTAAACGTGTGGATTGCACTTTTTAAACACTTTACTAGACAGTTAAATAGTACAAATATATATATGTGTATATATATTAGTTAGTTAAACGCGTTATTAACGGCGTTATCGCAAACCCATTTTAATAACATAAATGTTTTTCGCGCGAGATTAACGTTCTTTTTGGCCTAGCAAACTTTGTAGTTTTTTTCACATGCTGTTGCAACAACTAGTAACGTTAGAAAAACTACAACACCACACCGGATCTAGCTAGACCGGAAACAAAACAACAGGCACGCCGCACACACTTGTTTGGGCTTGCAAGCCGGCCAAAGAGTAGTAGGCTAATGTTACGTTTTGAGTGGATGGCGAGCGCGAGACGCCGAAATGGATGGCAATAAGATTCTGAATGGAAAGTTTACTTTTAAAAAGTTGCCAAATGATTCCATTGACAAGACCAAAGTGATCTGTGTGTTTTGTCGTTGTGAACTGAGCTATCATCGCAGCACGTCCAGTCTGAAATACCACTGGATGGCCAAGCACACAGCTGATGCCAATTCTCCGCCCCCTCGTCAAAGCCAGGCGACAAAAGCACAAAGCAAGCCGATCCACTTTTCCATGTTGATAAGAGCATTAAAATGAGAAAAAATAATTGGACAAAAAGAAATCTAGGGACATTTAGAATAGATACAAATGTGTGATTAATTGCGAGTTAACTATGACCTTAATGTGATTAATCGCGATTAAATATTTTAATCGTTTGACAGCAATATTTGAGGTAACTCAAAGTTAAATGCAATCATTGTCTGAACATTAATATCTAAATATGAATCATAATTATCTCTAGTCAGTAACAGCAACACACAACGCAGACTAAAGTGCAGTGAGTATGGCAATACCAGCCATAGTGATCCTGATCACACAGGAAGCAATTTCCCGCTCCGATCCAGCTCCGGTCAGTGTACTTCATACTCACATCAAATCTATCACCAAATCCTCCTTTATTCATCTTAAAAACATCTTCAGACTCCGGCCATCACTCTCTGACTCTGTGGCAGAAACCCTCATACCCTCATTTCATGAAAGGCGCTATATAAATAAGTTATTATTATTAGTAGTAGTATTACTGTATGGTTCTCAGTAGCTCACAGGTTTTTTTGCTAGGAAAACCAGCATATCCACTTTTGCTGGTTTAGATGACGAGCGAGTGCAAGTCACTATATTCCCTCCGGTGCTAAACAGACGCTCTGTGTAGCCGTGAACCCAGGCTTGGTGACCGTACTAAGGGGTATCATGTCTTTGGCGATAAACTCTGTTACTGCTTGAGTAATTTCCTCGTTCCGTTTTAAAGTACGTTCATATGGAGTTGACGTTACGCTTTCAAACATTTTGGTGAGTGATGCCTGTCGGGTGGTATTTTGCTTACTTGACAAACTGGTGTTCGGCATTTTAGCCATGCAACTGTCGTAGATGGCTTTGTGTGTTTTTTTGTTTTTTTTTAAGTGCTGATACAGGTTTGTAGTGTTACCCTGTGATGTAGCAACGTTAGCAAGACAGGTTTTGCACAATACCTGAAGCTGCGCATCATCTTCTTTTTTTAAACCAAAATAATCCCACACAAGTGACATACTGTTCCTGTTTGGGACTAAAGTTTCTGTCGAGCCTGAGGCCACTGTACAACAGGTCAAGGTACGGCGTAGCGTTAGCGTGCCAAGTTGATGCCTTCTCTGTGGAGTGCAGGCTACTTTTCTCTCGCAGTTCTGTGACCAAATCGCAGCCTTTGCGATTAGGAAATCGTGTTTTAACATATCGCGATATTATTGCAAATGCGATTAATCATTCAGCCCTAGTAAAGTAAAGTACTTTTTACTTAACAACAACAAAACTAACATGATATCTGAAAAATGTACTTATGGTCTTTACAGTTAAATTTAGCCAAGAAAAGGTGACTGTGACTCAAGGTGGGTACAGGGCGCCTTGAGGTTATCGTCATTTCAGCGGCTGACTGTGACTCAGGTACTGGGGAGATTATGGTCATTTCAGCTGCTGTTGCAGTTGAGTTTAGCTGACAAAAGGTGACTGCCCTGCGGCAACGACAGTTAAGTTTAGGCACAAAAACGACTAAATAAGGTTAGAAAAAAGATTTTGGTTTGGGTTAAAACAGCGGTCCCCTTAAGTAGAAGTCCCAGGACACGAACACCCGTTTCCTAATGGAGGTCTTTTGTTTTCTCCTAACTTCTTCCGGGACACAAACTCTGCTCCCCCGCTTGAAAACCCTGTGTGTGTCAAGTGATGCCCTTATACATCCATAGTGAAAAGGCATATATTAAAAGATTGATTTTTGGGATTTTATCAATCAATATCAGATCGCTTGAACAAAGATCGATTTGATTTGATTGAATTTACTTGGAGAATCGAATATTTTAACCCAGCCCTAGTTACAGTCAGATATGGGGACGGAAACGCCTGTGGGTAGTATTTCCTGCCACTGCTAGGGGCGCTAATTTATGAAAAGCTCCTATGGGTCGTATAAGAGGATAGGAAGCGCCGTATATCGTCGCATGGTTTGTATAACTTGTTGAGAAACTGTTTCATAGTAACCTAAGTTTTTAAACCGTCTATATTACGGAAAGCCAGGTGGATCAAATTATCAACATTTAGAAGAAGTTTTAAGATAAGAAACATGTTTGAAAATTGTTTCACTCTCAGACCAGTCCCGCTCTTTTCAGTTCATTTCCTATCATCTGTGTTTCATACATTGAATGATGAGAACTTTATTACAATGCATTACATTGGACCAAAGATTTTAACACGTTTCGCTCACAGTTGATGTTGAAAAAATGTTAGAGACCTGCTTGAGTTTGAAGGCACAGAAATAATCAATACAGTGCTGTAATTTTGTATCTAAAACATGCATCTTATGGGCTCTGAATGTTGACATGGCCATGTTGTACATTCGGAAACAACCATGCTGCTTCCAGGAACTAAGAAAGGCCAACATGGCTGCCAGACGCTGCATTACATCTTCTGAAAGCCCTCTGCATGGCTTTGACATTGGCCTTGGATGTGCTAAACAAATGAGTTAAATGCATCCCTCCCCAAGACTTTTTTTCATTTGACTTGAAGACGTGATTGGCATGGCTGCTGTTTTTGACTCTCCTCGGCTCTGTGTAGAAAACATTTTTTTTAACATCCTTGGCAACTCTGATCACTGTCCTGAAACCACCTGTAATCATTTAATGCACCGTACTTGTTTAGAAAAAGAAAAAAAAAAACTCCTTCACACTGCTGTCCTAGAAATTCTCTTTCAACTGCTGTTGTGTATTCTGTTTGAAGCTCAGCTTGACAGCTTCATTTGTGAAGTGTCTCAATTAGGCAGAATATTTCTGCCGACATATCTCAACGCCCAGACTGTCTCACTAGAACATGAAAGCCAGGGCTTAAGGAAGTCATCACACACCTCCAAAGAGAGAGACAGTCACACACTCATGCGTGCACACACATACACATGCAAACACTAAAAATAGAGGCAGCTATCCTACTAACGCTGGTTAATGCTCCTCACCCCAGACAGTTGGATTTGCATATCTTTAATGTGGGTTTTTTTTTCTCCTCTCTCCTTCCCTTTTCTGTGTATCTCTTTTTTTCCTTCTCTCTCTGAATTCTGTCTTGTGTGAAACAGTCTGGTCTCCTATAGGAATTCTCAGGAGGGCTTGCAGTGCATGTTGGGAGGGAGCCTTTGTGTCAGAAAAAGCAAGAAAAAAGCAGCCTTTAACAATTGTGGTAATTAGAGATTTTGGAAAGGCGAGACACCCCCAACACCACCTTCCTCTCTCTCTCTCTCTCTCTCTCTCTCTCTCTCTCTCTCTCTCTCTCTCTCAGGTCTTTCAGGCCACTGTAATGGTCTCCATCTGGTCTGTGAGGGGGGGAAGAAAGGTATTGAGTCCCTGGGCTGTATAGGACAGCCATCTGGGCCAGGCCACACCCACAGCTCTGAGGCCACTTCTCAGCTGTCCCAACCGACCAGCCAACTGGCCTTCTCCTCCACCTCTTGTGGTATTCCAAAGTTACTAGCCACAAAGCATTTTCGCTAGCCACATTTTTGTTGTTGGGAAATTACATTTGGTGTCGTAGGGTGCCGGCTCGGATGGGGAACGACAATGGCCGTTGGCTGCGTCAACGGCAACCCCAGGGGTAGTTTTAAAAAAGACACCATGTGATGAATGGGCTGAAAGCAACACTTAGATTGCAACAATTTCCCTCAGAGTTGTCTAATTTTTCTACAAACGTATTCCACCATATATATTGTAGATACTAGAGTATCATAGAGATATTACACATAGTGGCTTTAACCTTAGACTTGTTTTGTTAGAGAAATGTGAAAACATGAATTAATAATCATGTTATAGAAAAAAAGCCATCATCGGCTCAATATATTATTCTTATTGAGTTAGTACAGTGTTGTTATGTTAGACTCTGGGCTGTGCTGTATTTCAGTTCAGACTCTGCAAATTAAAACAAATAGTACAGATCAAGCTTGTGTTTCTATTAAATAAGCAGACTCTCAAGATGAGGGTTTATAATAATATATGGTAAACACTTGACCAGACCACTCAAAGGATGTTGAACCAAACACATAACAAAATCTAAGACCCAGAGCTTCAGCTGTTTATTTATTAAATAACCCGCAGCAGTCGAAATGTCTGGCAATCTAAACACAGTTTGATTTCCTTAAGAGCCCTCCAAATATCAACAGTCCATTCTGTTAGAGCTATTTGTATACAGTATATTTATTCATCCCATTTAAAATAGTTTCCTACTGATCAGTTGGTTAAGTTAATCATTTTAAATACATCTGTGTCCTGGTATTTGTGCAGAAGATATCAGATTGAAAACATTCAGATTCCCTGAGCATGTTATGTTTACATGTTGTGTAGTAGTGAGTTATTGGAGTGTTCCCTTGCTTAGGTTACAATAATCTTTCTTGGATCACACAGATGAATAAATCTGACCATAATATATTTGAAAAAAAGAGTATTCACAAAATACCTGAAACTCTCTGTTCAATGACTTCTCCCAGTAACAAATATATTCTGGTTATATGGCTCTTTTAGAAAGTGTTATTAATACAGTATTTAAAGCTGTTATATAATGACAATGTATAGTGTGAAAAGGGTTGCTCGTAGGGACGAAGCTACATTTTCCCTCAGCTCTACAGAGCCGTTTAACCTCTTTTAGGTTATTGTTTTGGTTTTCTTCTCTGCTGTCTAAAAAACATCCATTCTGTTCTTCACTGTCGTGCCGTCGTTACAGCCATGGTTGAACGAGCGGCAACCACCTGACTGGCCTCTTGCATTGAGCTTGTGATTTTTAAATGGCAAATGACTTTGGGCTTCTGGGAAATTGTGTTTGTTAAAGGTGCTCTAAGCGATGTTGGGTGACGTTACTTCTTGTTGACGTTCAAAGTATTTTCAAACAAAACGGAGACTAGCTCGCTCCTCCCTCCTCCTCATCCCGTCCCCTCCCTTCTGTGCTTCAGCGCACTATCCCCCTAAAAAACACGTGACATCACTTAGAGTACCTTTAAATGCTAAAAACAGAAATATAAAATAAACAGATACTTTTCCTAAAACCACCATCCTTATCTAGACGTGTGCCGCATGGCATACTATTGATTAAGTAATGCCAATGTGATTTTGAATGAGGTTTTGTTACTTCTGAAAGTTCTGGTTTCACTTTCTTTTCCAAATTCCCTTAAACTATTATTGCATTGACGACGATGCTGGTTTTGTCAGTACAGACCAGTCTGTATTTATTGAGATAAGTATTGGACCATGAAGAACTCGTATCACTGCTGGACTAGAGTTGACATGTTTGACATTGTAGTAAATCATACTGGTTCAGTTTTCACTTAATGTGAGTCAATTAATACATGGTATTCCAACCTCTAAAATCTACATTTTCTCTCCTTTTATATCTCTCGGTTTTATTTCAGACTGCAACTCAAGGTTGACCGAGCACATTTAGCATGAGATCTGCCAGGAGAGTGTAGCTTTCTTTAGAAATGCCGGGCTCTTCTAACAGATTGTTTATTCATAGGTTCTCAAATGGAAATCAGGAAAATTAATTGATTGGATTGAGTGGCTTGTTTGCCACAGCCTTGACATGCTATACAAAAAAGATGGATATGCTAATGTCTTACAGATAAGGACGTGTTGATAATGGTTCGGTTCAACTTCCGCATCAGGAAATCTTATAGGTTGGTATCAGTTGAATGCACACAGAATAGTCATATTTTATCAGTCTGGCTGCTTTGTGTTGCATTTTTGCAAGGGACATGAGCGATCAAACATCTAGTCTTATGTAGCTTTAGTTTGATGCTATAGGCTACCTCTGATACAATAATAAAACTCATATCTCTATGTAAAATATGCATGAATTGAGTGTAGGTATGTACCCCATATGTATTACATTCCACCCAGTTTGTCCGTCACTGATTCGCCCCATCTGTTAGTCTGTCTTTGCCTTTGGCCTCTGTGTGTCCTGTGTGTTTGATGTTGCCTCTGTCTGTCTGTCTGTCTGTCTGTCTGTCTGTCTGTCACCCCTGACTTTCCCTCTCTGTCTCACAACAGTCATACAAGCTATACAGCCTCCCAGCCAGTGGAAGAACGTTGGGCACTGTGCCAGTCAGCCGGGGCGCCAGTTGGGCAGTACATCAGTAGCATTAAAGACATGTTATCCACCCGAGTGTATTTGCCTGGCTTAGAGCCCTGATCCCCTGTCCGAGCCCCCCCATGTTGCCCCTCGACTCACTCAGGGGCCTTGGGTAAAAGTGCAGAGTTCCCTTCTTGCTTTATCAGCATGGCACCCAGGCATCCAGCCTGCTGCTTTAGGTCTCTTAAAACACGTACACAAATAAATGAGGAGGGTGCTGGAAATAACTACTTTCTCATCTTCAGCCAAGCTGCCCTGCTAGTCAGGTCATTGTCTTTAAAGGGACAGGGGACCAGAGAAAGCAGGCTGCTGCTGACCTCCACTCAGTTTTTCTTCATTTAGCCCTCTTGTAATATCGAAAAGATGAAAGGTTTCACAGAGGCTTTAAAAGACTGTTTGTTTCCTGTTATACTTAGCCAGATAATGGACTTGGTCCTTTTTCATCACAGCTAAAAATATTGCAGTTGCTCTTTTGATTTTGAATGTACAAGATCCGTGCTCTGTCTTGTTCTGATTCTATCTGTTTTTATATAATGGACACTGCTTTATGGATCTACTGTTATTATTGCTGTTGAGTGGTTTGAAGTGTCACTGCAAGGGTCAGTTCTGAAGCACAAAGTAGCAGTCAATAACCTTGGGCACCTAAACACTATTTCTATCCCTTTAGTGGTTCCATATTAGCCTGATATTTACACCAAATTTCCATTACATTCCCACTCCATTATTCAGTATGCCTTTGTCAAGCCTTTTAATTGTGTGTGTGTGTGTGTGTGTGTGTGTGTGTGTGTGTGTGTGTGTGTGTGTGTGTGTGTGTGTGTGTGTGTGTGTGTGTGTGAGTGTGACTAATGTATCTGGCCAAGTATGTCATACACTCTAAGGCTATACGTTAGCTAGAGTTCAGGTAGCATAACATATTACAAAGAACAACATTTGGTGTTTAGAATACATGTTGCTTATGCAAAGAAAAATAATAGATAAGGTAGAGCCAAAAATATTTAGAGTTCCCTGCTGCCATGATAAGCGGTGGAAAATGGATGGATGGAGGGTTTTGAATTTCAATCAATGTTGACATACCCGTCACAGTGGTGTCCAGAGATTGGCCCAAAAGTAGTCTCCATATGGCAGCGGGTGGGAAAGGGAAATGGAGCATGTGTAGCTAAATCACACAAACTTATAGCAATGTTTTGTAGCTAGAAGGTAATGTTAGCAATGTTAGTAACTTCACTGTCAGAGCAACATTAGCTACATTAGCTTTTTGTCAAAGACATCTAAAGAATCTGCTGATGTTTGCTAATTTGGCACTACTAGAAAGGTTTACAATCAGAGGTGTTTGACATAATTTTTTACATAATTTAGCTAACTTAGCTAGTAAACTGAGCTAGTTTAGTTAGTTTACAACTGGCATAGTGTGTAGAATGGCTTTTCTTAATCATCCAAAACATATTTATCTTCTGCTCTAGTGTAGAGCCATTCTTATCTTATCTGTCGATTTGTCATTAGGAAAATCAAAATCTTCATTCCACACGCATATCACTCGAAGTGATTGAGTTTCTAGATATTAAGATGGGTTTTGGATATGGAACATAACTTGTCCAAAGTTGTAGGTTACATGTGTGGTTTGGGTGCATTAACTTCAATTGTTTCTGTTCACAGCAGTAATCATGGAAGACTTTGCTGCTGAAGACAAGGACGTGTGAGGGGTTACACAAAAGGTAAGGCAATTATCTTCACCTTATTGAATGGCTGAAAAATCTCCACTTTGACAGCTCACACCTGATCCACCAACATGTAGGCGTTCAACCTTGAAAGTACCGTATTCATTGATTTGGAATACTGGCTCATACAAACATGTAAATCAATGGCTTTGTTTATTTAAAAATGAACCACCCACACATCTTTTTAATTAGAGTTTGGTTTCACGAAGACATGTAAGACTGGTCTGTTGAATTAAATCCGTTCTTAATTAGCTCGTAGACTTGTGTAATGTGAGTTAGTTGGACAAAAATAAAGACACATTTTAAGCCTAGAAAGTTACCGCTCCTATCCCAGGATATGTCTAAACCGAGAACCTGCTGACACTCACAGTCAGTAACACCTGCTGACAATTGACAAAAAAGTGGAAAACTGCTCAATTTGTGGTTCGGTACAAAATGATGTAGCGCAAGTAATACTGTAATAGGTTACAATGTAAAGAGACAGCAGTAGCCACTTGGAATCTGTAATTGCTTCACTCATTACCAAATTTACATAGTAAAACATTCTTGTAAATTCCACAAGGCACACATTTTCAACTGGAGCGACTGGAGCTTAGCAGCTTCAAGCATGAGCTCATTCAGCCATGTTTTCACTTTGAAAAGTCTAAGGCTGGAACTTTCTTCTACTCTCCTTCTAACTCTCTTTTAACCTGCTCTGAAGAGGTATAAAATGTTCAAAATACTAACAAAGCACATTGATGTCAAGTGACCGTGTGTGTGTGTGTGTGTGTGTGTGTGTGTGTGTGTGTGTGTGTGTGGCCCAAAGGTGCTGTACAGTACAAAGATTTCCATGCCAATGGCATTCCCTGGGAGAAAGCAAAGAAGCAGTGTACGGTGGGGGGCATTAGGAGCCCACACCCTCTTGGGGAGCAATAAGGATCCTGCATTAGTCCCATTTAAAACATTAAACCATACATGCAAAGGCTGGGTGGAGGCAAGAATTAAAAAACAGAGGAGGGAAAGAAGTAGAAGAAATAAGAAACCTTAAAGAGGCTCTATGCAGTTTTGGCCATTTCTTTGCTGTTTTCTCGCTTTTTGCTTGCAGGTTTCTCTATAGAGCTCCCCCTACAGCTTCAGAATAGATAATTGCGGGCTCCTATGTTTACTTGTGTCTGACTCCTCGCTCGGTCAGTCTGCCGTCTCCTCTTTCTCTGTTCCTCCGACAATGCTTTCCTAGCTTTCTGTTTCTTTTTGGCTGTTTTATTTGTAGCCTTTAATCTTCAAGTCTATGTCATTTATAAAAGACAAAATGCCACATTCTTCCTCTTACGAATGAGAAATGAGCATTCAAACTCACCCTTGCTTATTTCAATTTACTGAGTGGTTTTGCTTCTACAGCCTTACTTGGTCTGGTATGACTAGTAACTTTTTTCTTTGTTAGCAAACTTTAGGTGAATATCGCTGTATAACAGAACTATTTGAGTCATTCCAATAACTTTAGGACTCTTCTTTCTACCCTTGTGCTACTGTTACAGTAGGTTTTCATATGTAGTACTATCCCATAATTGGCACCTACTCAAAAGTTACACAATCTCACTTTAAAGCTTTAAACTGGGAAATGATAAAACTGGATGTTAATCGTGGACCACAATGCCAAAGTCAAGTAGCCTATGCCATCGCCACAACTTTATACTGGACTGCACTATGAGACCATTACTAGACTTCCTGCAATGGCATTGAATCATTGAAAGTAATTACTGTTTTGCAAATGAGTTCAGGGGGAATTATGTTTCCCCAACATCTAATTGCTAATAACTCATAGTAGCAGATTGGGTTAGAAGATGAGTCATACTGTATGTCAAGGGTTTGGCTCGATCCTGTTTATGAGACTTTTTAAGATTTCGAATTTTCTTTTGTCATTTCACGTATACGAAGATAACTTTTAAGGCCTTCCTTACATGAAAACAAATGCATGTGTAATTTGTGTTCAAATGTCTACGACTGAATTATGGGGTGGATGAATTCGTCATAGAAAGTGTGTTACTTTGACACAGGACACCACTGTTCGTTTTCAGTTTCCACATTCAAAATGAGTTTCTTTTCACCATTATCATGATCACCTAACTGTAACCAAACTGTTATTTCTGTAACCATAATGATGGCAGATAATAAAATACTCATAAATAATTGTTAACAGACATTAGTAACAATTTACAATCGTAATGCAATTACAAACAATGTCGTCCTGCTGTTAGGAGTGTCAGATCAGAAAAAAAACCTTTTGGAAAGCAATGACAAATGGCCAGTCCCTCCAGGATTTCACAGCCTTTTTTTGAGATTTTTGTGGCCCAAAATGCCTGATTTCGCAGGAGCGTTTGTAAAAAATTGCGATAAAAGTTGCGATGTCTTTTGTTTTTGTTTGTTGCAATGAAGTTGCGGGAGACAGTGAAAGTTGCAAAAAAGTTGCTTTTTGCTTTTGATTTTTTTTTTGTATTGTTCTTTTAAAATATAAAGGAAACATGTTTTGGGGAGAATAAAATTACTCTGGGCTGAGTTTTCCTAGTAACCTTACCAAAAAGGCTCAGGATACTGTAAATGTTGGTATAATATGAAAATGGCTGGTGGATTTAAGACAAAAAAATAATAATTAATTGAATGAATCAAATTTGAACATATTTGTCAGTGGCTTGTTGATCTTTACATTGTTAGTTATTTTCCGATGCTGGCCTGGGCTGGGACACATTCATACGGTTTGATAAAGGACTGACTTTAACTTATCATTAACTTACAATAACGAGCGTAGCTGTACGTTTTGTTGGTAAATGAGTCACACACGTCTCGTCTTCATATCAAAAACAAGGAAATGATCAACCCCGTTCTCACTCCCGATTGGTCATTGGCTCTCAGAGTGCACGTGGGACTGCTGTGATTGGTTGAAGTCACGGGAAACTTCAGGTTATTGGTCAAATTTGCGGAAAAGTTGCAGTGATTGGTCAAAATTGCGAGTCGCACCAAATTCGCGGTGATTGGTTGAATTCGCGTGAATTTGCGACATCGCGAAATCCTGGAGGGACTGACTGGCATGTTTTGTCATTTAGTTTGGAGGACTTATTGAAAACTTGAGAACAAAATTTTCTTTTTTAATCAGGTGAATCTTTCTTCAATCATCTCAATTATTGGGGACAAGATGTGCAACATATTTACAGTTTTTCTTGATTGCTTTGATACAGCAGTCAACTCAAACTCCACATTTTTCAAAACAGTCAAAACACAGGCCGAAACAGTGGCACTCATGGTCAAAATGACACATTTTTTTTGCAAAAGGCTCTAACCGTGCCAAAACATTTAAAATATGCAACAAAAGAAAATTTTGCCTTCAAACATGTTTGTGTATGAGCTCTTCCAATCAACCATTACACAGTGGACAACACAATACAAAATACAGCACTCAGTGCGAATCAGTGCACCATTGCTTGTCACTGTAGCCTATTACTGTACGTAGCTTTCATCAAAGAATTGAATCCAGAATCAGAAATGCTTTGATACAAATCTTATTGATTCCATTGATCCTTATTTTGAAACTGTGGCTGAAAACTGAAACACTGTAAATATTACACATAATACATGTAAACCAAAATACAATCTATTAGAGTATAAGAAATTAAGAAAATAAAAATAAAATCTATTACAGTAAAGTATAAACATCTATTACTGTAGAGTATAAGAAATAGCCACTATTGATACTCAGTCTCTTCTGTCTTAGACCTCTTCCATCCATGTTGGCAAAGAACAACACTGACGCTGCACCTTTAAGGCCTGCAGACTGATTGCTAATTGAAGATTTGTGTGAAAGAGTGTCAAACAGGTGCTTCAGTGATTTCATACTTATGTAGGTAGTTTCTAATAGTTAGGAACAGATGGTTTCTGTTTGGTTACCAAAGCTAAAACAATGGAGTTTGGACTGCTTGAATGACATCATGTAAACTATTCTGCAAAAGGGTCGGGGAAATGTGTCAATCCAATGAGAAAGGGTTAACACATTTGCAAGAGGTGTCTTCTGCTCTGCTGAGACAGTGATGATGAAAACCGAGTGGATCCCAGTTTGTTTAAGCAGGTCAAAGCAATCAAGACAAACTGTAAGAGACAACAATGCAATGCCAAATGTCCTCTCTTTGTGTGTTTAGTCTTCATGGTGGAGGGACTGACATTAAGTATTCCTAAAAGCTCACTTTGACTGCCGTTGTTTCCATTGCCTTATATATTTGTCTCTTTGAATATTCTTTTACAACAAGTCTACATGTTTTTTTCAGTTCTTTAATATCATTAAAATATTGTCATCAATGTTATGTTAACCTTTACCATCGTTCATTTAAAAACAGACAATGTTTCTCAAGTGCTGTGCATTGAGTGAATAGCTGCTACTTCCATGCAATGCTTTGTATGGAAGTGAATGTGTTAAATAACACATGGGGGTATTCTTCCTCCATTTTTCCTTCCCAAACACCTCTCGGTGGTATTGTCTCTGCTGAAGTGCTGCAGCAGATTCAGGAGAAGAAATCATTGCTCTTTTGTTGGCTTAAAGAGCTGGAGGAAGTCATAGACAACACTTTTCCTCTTTCCTGTCTTTGCCTTCCTCCCTCACCCGTTATCTGTCTATGAAATTAAGTGCATCACAATGTTCCCATATGGCCAAATGCACCAGAGAAGTACTTTGCATGATAAATGATACACAGTTGGAGAACAATTACAGCTGTAAAATGCTCTCCAGTGATGAATTGGGTTTTTTATTATAAAGGGCTGATATCAACCTTTTATCAAAAGGTGTGTATCATCCAGTCACTGTTGTCCACGTATGAAATCATAGGTGTGATGCAGCTTTATTAGTTACATATTTATTGTAGTGTTGATTACTCCATAGGATCAGAAGGATGCATTACATCATTTTGTCTATTTGATTGAATTGATGCATCATTTGACCAGATTCCACTGACATACACATTTACTGGACATCCTACTTTGCCTGTGGAGAAAATAGCAGGGCACAGCTATAGAAGAGCACACGTTTTGTTTCATTAAATGAAAACTGTAATAAATTCTACAATTTTAACATATATATATATATATAGTATATATATATATATATATATATATATAGATCATCCAAACTATAGCTGTAAGCCTTCAAAAACTATATGTCCAAGGGAGTCTCCATATTTGAAAATGAAAATTTGAAATATATGAAAATGGCAGGGCAAAGATATAGAAGAACACGTTTTGTTTCATTAAATGAAAACTAATAAATTCTACAATTTTTAACACATATATATAAGATGATATGATATATATATATATATATATATATATATATATATATATATATATATATATATATATATATATATATAGATCATCCAAACTATAGCTGTAAGCCTTCAAAAACTATATGTCCAAGGGAGTCTCCATATTTGCATTTCTCTTGACCTGCATTGCTCCTCTTTTTCTCTTTGCCTACCTCTTCCCCTCCTCGAGTCTCTAAGGCCTCTTTTACTATTCCCTCTGTCCTCTTCTCCTCTGCCTTCCTGCTGTACCTCCTCCCTCTTCTTTCAATCTGTGTCTCAATTTCTCTCCCTTTCTGTCTTCTGTTCCATTTATACAAGAAGGCATCCCTATCCCCCCTTCCTTTTAGCTCCTTGTACTCCTTTTTTTATTTTTTTTATGATTAATGCAGCCTCCTGCTCTGCTTACATCTGCAGCCGCTGCTGAGCTGTCTTCTAAAATTCCTGGCATGTTTCTTCTGTGTGCCTGGCATCCTCTGGCTGGCTGTCTCCACTCAGGATCCAGCAGCATAAATTACACTGTGTCCTCACACAACCTATGCACATAGTTAAATTCTAAGGCACACACTATATCCTTTAAATGTCTATTAGCCATTATTATTTTTATAATTTACTATTATTTTTACATGCTGAACAAAAAAGAGCAGTGTTTCATAATATGCCAGCTTTATTGTCTTAAGTATGTTTATTAGAGGCTGTGAAGACATGGCAGGTGTAATATCAGGATTAAATCATGTATACATCATAGACTTGCACAGGATAATTGCAAATACAAGGTTTTGGCAGATAAATAATATAGAGTATATGTCCAATAATAACGGCATACATGCAACTTTGCTTACCTCTTCCATTGAGCCATGCACATGTGGACCATCGTTGCATGTGTTTCTGAACAGGCCCACAGCATGTGAATTCCATTACTAAATAGGTAGCCTTCCAAGTGTTATTTATTTCTCTGCTTCGCCTTTGTTTTATTTAGCAAAGACCACCCTTTCACTACAATAGCCTGCTAGCACATCATGTGGCCTTCTGCCATTTAGATCTATAGGGAGGACTTTCTGGCAAGACTTTAGTCAAATCTCCCACTGTATTGAGCTGTATCACAATTTGATTAAAGCAGACCTGATTTGGCTAATCCAAGGAGGTCGTTCACAGATACTGCACTCAGTATGAGGGTGTTCACAATTAATGATTCACAATTAACAGTGAAATTGTGATTTAACAACTTCAGTGATAATATCTTCACCCGGAGAGGTATTTTTTTTGCGTGCCAGAAATATTTGCCAAAATCATACCTGAATGAAATGAACTCACTGTTAAATATAGCAGCCTAAATTCAGTTCTTAAATCAGCCTAGTGATGGCATCAGATAAGACAACTATTATGCAGTAAGGTTGTGCTGCTGTTGAAATTACATTCACATTTTGTATTTTAAATATTTATATATTTTTTTCATATTTATTTATTTTTCTTCTTGTCATTTATTGTGCATGCTACCTTATATTTACCAGTTGTTATTTGACCTTAAGAAAATTGAGATATGTCATGCATGGGATTGGTACCAAAATCTAAATGTAGCTATCAGCAACATTGGTTTGCATTAAGTTAGCAAACACTAGGCAGTCTGTTAACATGGATATTTGCAAGCCTCCAAGTTTGGTAGCAAATCTATGCATGATTCCATGGTAAACCAGAGTTATTGCATTAGTTATGTTTTCCAGATTCTTGTCATTTATTGTACATGCTACCTTATATTTACCAGTTTTCAGCTCAGCAACCTCGGTTTTGCATATTCTAAGCTAGCTGTAAACCCCCATTTGGCTGCTACATTCCCAGTGTTAGCAAACGCTAGCTAGTCTGTTAACATTAATATTTGCGAGCCTCCAAGCACAGACGTCACACTTTAAATCCTCCCTGTTGCTTTTCACCATCCACTTATTTAACTGCTGTCACAGCCCTTAACATGTCATCTCCTTTTCCCTCTTTCAGCTAGCTGTTTTGCTTTGCTCTTTTTCCATAGATGGCAACTTACGCTCGTACCTGCTCGTGCTTAGCGCCCACCATGGTGCTGCGCCCCTATGCGCCGCATATAGTGCATACCCACTTTTTGCGCCACTGAAAACAGACAGTGAGCATTACTGCTCATCAAGCAAAATAGGCAACACACAACACCTTGAGCAGTCCATCTTTGTGACCTCCCCCCACCTCGGCTCTTTCTTCAGGCTTCTGTGTCTGTTATTAAAATGTGCCTCATGAAGGCAAGTTTATCAAGATCTGTCACTGAAGTGAATAAGGAGCAGCAGCAGACATCATTCTGTTTTAAATAAGTAGACTTGATGGTTTTAGTATCGGACAGATCAGGCTTAACTTAAAAAATATATATATAAACTGTCAATGCATTCCATTTTCTATTTCCTGCAGTAAAGTACCAGTAAAGTAAAGGTTCATTTGAAATAACATTTCAGAAACAAATGCCATTGATGAAAATCTCTTTTTTGCAAAATGAACATGTTACCACGTTCTGCATCGTTACAGTAGTTACTTATGATGCTTATCTGGTAAATACAAGGTCTGGCTAACTATCAGGTAGTAACAATAATTTAAGGGCTCAGTATTCTTCAAACAAAGTGCTTGTCAGATAGTCAAAAAGCCCCACTTTCCACACATTTCAGATGTCAGATTTTTGTAACTTTCCGAAACAGATAATAACAGTTAACAGTTACGGCTACTTCAAGCACGCAGTTATTTTTAAGCTTTATTTTCATTCTCCACATCACTACTTCAGTGACTTTTTGTGTGTATAACTTAACAACAGGGTGCGCTGTTATCCCCATTCGAACAATTATCATGTCTCCCCCTCTCTATGATGCAGGCTTTTCACCCCATCTTCAAGTGTGTCTATTCTGAACAGTTATGAACTCCTTTGCCTTCAGACGTGGTCTGATGACATGTTGTACGTACTAGTTTTTTCCAAAAATCTCCCCGATCTTTAGGACTGGGGGCACTTCACCTAGCAGCAGTTTGGTATTTTCCCGAACTTGAAATTTGCTTTGCTCATCTGTGAGGTATTTTCATGCCCAGCGTGGCTAACACACCGAGCAAAGGTAAAAGGTGAGGCACAAACAAGTGAGACAAGTTGTTTTGGTCTTGAACATTACTAGGGCTGCAACTAACGATTATTTTCATAGTCGATAAATCTCTTGATTTTTTCATACTTGTTTGGTCTATAAAATGTCTAAAAATGTGGATCATTGTTTCCCAAAAGCCCAAGATGACGTCCTCAAAAGTCTTGTTTTGTCCACAACTCAAAGATATTCAGTTTACTGTCACAGAGGAGAGAGGAAACTAGAACATATTCACATTTAACAAGCTGTAATCGGAGAAGTTTTACTGTTTTATCATAAAAAATGACTCAAACCAATAAATCGATTATCCATATAGTTGCCGATTAATTTAAGAGTTGACAACTAATCGATTAAACCATTAATCGTTGCAGCTCTAGACATTACATTTCCTTGAGAAGCCCAAACTCAAATTGTAAAGGCTTTTTTGTTATGCTACACTGTAATTGGCACGGCTGTTGCAGATCTCTTTGACAAGTAATCTGACTGGTTGAGTAGATAATGAGTCATCATCACACCCTCGGATCTATATCGCAGCCATTTTGCTCATAGCACCTCTGCGCCTATTTCAACCGAAATAACATGTGCACTTGAAGGAGCCAAACACTTCACACTAATCGTTGTGTTTGAGCCGTTCAAATTGGGCCCCTAGCCTCAAAGTGAAACATGAAGCCATCATGTTCCAGCTAGCTGCCCCCTGATTGGTTGTGAGATTTTGCGATCAGCATACCATACCATCAAATGTTTGCTAGTTGAATTCAGAACATATAAGCTATTTGTACAGTAACCATTATAGTGCTTTCCATTTACCTCTGAACTCAGAAGCTGAAGCCGAGAATGACGTCACACCTGAGTTGAATAGATCCATTTACAACTCAGATTTTCATTGTTTTCATTAGCTCTAGCCAGGTTAGCCATTGTTAGCAATGCTAGTATATAACAATGCGTTACCCTGTTTTTTGTGCATACAAACAGCGTAACAACATGTCCACAGATAAGAATATGGACAGCACTGCGTGTGCGAATGATTTAGTGAGACACAAATTACACAGAAGTGCTTATAATTGTACGTTACTACAGCTTTCGCAACGGTTGGATTTTTATCTCGGGGTACTCGGTGGTTGCCCGATTATTTGGTGCCACGGCGAGTGTGTTAAGAACATAACATGTCTTAACACAAGACACTCTCTATGTGAGACTAGAGTTCACACCTTGCCAAAAACCTTCCATTCAAATTCACGTTAATTAACTGTAATCTGATTTTAAGATTTATGGGTATGTTTTCATTACCTAATCATAACCACGCCTTTACTATAGTTTATTTGCCATATTTTTCCCTTACCTTAGCCATACCATAGCTGCCATGTGCAAACATTGTTTAAAGAGGATTGTTTTGAGAGAATAAAAAAAAAACATGGTAGCCTAACAGTGAACAGAGTTTTGCAGAATCATCCAATAACGATGGTCTTGAACAATGGAGTTGTATATCTGCAAAATGGAGAGTGGGGAGAATGGAGAGATGAAAGAAGTCCGTCAGACACTGCTGATGAACCCAGCATAGTTCACAACTCCCCCGATGATGATAGACAACCTCAACTTGGTTCTATTAGCTTTGGCAAATCTTGCAGCAGGGAGCCTAGTATCTACTTAATTTTAAAGTACAGTCCTGAGTGCATAAAAACAGGCAGGAATTGCATACCCACATAACAGGGGTCACCATCTTCCACAGTGGAAAGAGGTTCTTGGCATTCATCTTGTGGGATGTTTTTATTCAAGGATTGCCTCCTTTTCTAAAATAATTGTCTCCATTTGACTTTATTCTGGCCCTGTTCTCTCCTTTTTGACAATCAGACATTTATCTTTGCGTTTCTCTCTCTCTCTCTCAGGGTCAATGCCAGACTCCCTTGCTGCTGATTCTCTCAAATTTTTGAAAACTTGTTGCTCAAATGTCACATGTACTTTCTGATGAATGCCAATGCCACGGATTTGATCGTTTTTCTTTCTTCTATTTCCTACCGTGGGATGCATTTAAACTGCTTTAATAATCAACAGTAAATGAGCAGGCTTTTAGACACATTCGGGTATGGGCAGTGATTTTAGTAGGCTCTAAAGCAAAAAACAAATCTCGTCTTAAAACAGAACGATGGACAAAAGCACAGATTTTCTCTCTTGTATTCATCTCAAAACTCTACAGCAGCAGTACCCCAGACAGTGTCTGACAAATGCATGATGGGTGTTGGGGTGGTGGCCCCAGAATTGTCAAAAGAAATGTTGAAAGCGTCAAAAAAGCGACAAAAACATTTTTTATTTATTTTTTTATTTTTACAACTATGTTTTTTCCCGAATGATATATAGGCATTCTGTTATTAAATTGTTTGAAAAATAGTAGCATGCCCCAGCACACCTCTAGATTTGAGCCGAGCCCTGAATGTTTACAACGTCTGGCTCCACCCTTGGTCAGAGATGAAACAGAACTTTGAGCGGATGACTCAAATGCTTTTATGTTAAGGTTATCTTTAATGAAGCAAAGATCACAAAAACAATGTGCACATAAGAAATAACCCTTAAATTAATATTAATTCACATATTTATTCAGCCAAATCAATTAAACCCTAAGCAGTGTCGAAACGATTTGATTGGAAAATGTAGCCCATGTTGGTAATAATCGTAGAGGAGGATAAGTCCAGCTGCTGTAGTAAAAGGAGTGTAGGCGATCCCAGGGTGCTGGCAGGACCATGCTGTGACCTGCAGGGAAACACTGCAGCGTCCATTTCATACAGGAGCATGCTGGGTTACGCTGCATTCCGGATCACAGTGAATTTTAGTGCCTCACAGACTACTTCAAGCTGCAATTGCTTACAAAGTTAAATCAAAGCCCGCCTGTCTGATTGGACAGTGGTGAAAATTCTGCCTGGAATTTGATTGGTCACATGCAGTTGTCTGCCTCAAAAACTGGTCTGCATGGCTCTGCTCACAGGCAGATTTGTCCAAAGGGCTGTGGGGTTTTCCTGGCCAATCACATTTTTTTAAAAAACAACAAAAGCGCAGAAAACACCAGTTGTGAACCATTACTTTGCAATTCAGATACTATATGGATAACTATATTTAAATGCAGCTCAGTCTGATTAAAAAAGTTTTAGCTATTGTTTTCTTACAGCATTTTAATCGGCAAAAGGCTGCAGCTCTTTGGGCTAAAAATAAAAATGTGTTAGACTCATTTTACAGTATGCCATTTTATGATTTTATGATTTATGATGATATTATATTACATAGCCTCTTAAGTAAATATCAAACAATACACAGTCAGGAGTATTGCAATCTCTGTAAGGATGTTGAGAGTTTTGGTGTAACATGATGGTGAAAAGACTTTTCTTCCATTCTGAAGTAATCCCTGGAATCTTGTTAGACATGTTTCAGTGATAACATTTTTCTTTGTAAATGATTGTAAAAGGACTCTATTCACCTTTTCAGCATTTTGTGACCTTTCCATTGTCATCAATTTATTGTCTAACAAAATGTAGATTTCGTTGTTGCCCCTCAAGACCAAGTTGAATGTGCTGCACTTAATTAAGTGTCCAACTAAAGCTGAGTTGTTAACCATTTATTATTTCAGTGTTAACAATTTAATCTGACAGAGACCGAAATATGAATGTATACAATTCAGATATTAGTAATTTAGTTTGTCCATTATATCCCAATCAGGTCGGAACCTGATCTATATTAGATTTTACATCAGGGGTAATACCCAACGTTGTACGTCCTCTGACTGTAATGGATGATTTTTTTTTAAGTTCTTTCTTTCCTCCTCCTTCTTAGTCGATTTGGTTGTCCAGATTCACACACATATCAAACTTATTTTAACATTTGGTTGATTTGGCAGCTATTTGTCTTTTTTTGTGTCATTGGTTACACAAATAACCCCAGCTCCAATCTCTTTAGCATTTTCTAGCTTTACCAATCATTTAATAGTGCCACATATATTGAAAGCGGAAAACAAACACCTACGTTGTAGGTGTCATACTGTCCGGTTACTAAATGTTAATTAATACCTGTCAACCGATCAGATTCAAGAATTCTTGGTGGCCATGGTATGAAGTAGAATTATGTGTTTTTTGGCAAAGTTTCTTTAAATAAAAATCACAAAATTACTATTTAAATGTTATATTATCAGTATAGAAGTGTGAACACGCCATAACAAGTCATAGTTCAATGCTGCTGTCAGCATATGTTCTTTTTTCCTTTGGAAGCCATCATGAAAAAGGGCACATTTAAATAGAACTATTCAGTTCATTCTATGAAAGCCTTCATCCCTGTTTAAAGCACTGAACCAACAATCGGCTCAGTGTATCATAACTCTCCATGCAGGCTTGCAAAAATCATAATTTTTCGCCTCCAAACCTCCTTAAGCCCCACAGCTCCTTTGATCGTCATAAAAATGTAAGGCATTGTCATTCACAAGCATCGTTTTCATGTTTTCAACATGTTATAAAAAAGACCTCCCACAGGCTGGAGCTGTTGATGCTACCTGACAGGCATGGCCGAGCACCAAATGAAGACTGGAGAGGGTGCAGTTCAGCAGGAGCTTTTATTTTCATAGTAAATGTACTACTTCCTGTGAGAATTAAAACAATCTTCAAACATTATAATCCTATTAGGAGCAGAGATTAATGTTTTACGATATAATCATCTATTCTATTTACAAAAATGTCATTAACTCTACACATGCCTCATTAAATATCTTGTAATTTATTGTAACAATTAGCATATACTTATTGTTCTTATCATGCACTTATGAGCACTGCTTCAAAAAGTGTTATCGGAGCTTCTTTCCGGCTCTCTGCTCTGCACAGCAGGCTTTGATTTTGCTCCTTTGCTTTCACTAAGCTTATCGGCAACTGGCACAAAGTGAGCCATTGCTGCAGCGCCGTCCAATCAGCTGCTAACACACACTCTTCATTTCCTGGTCTTTATCGACCCATGACATTTGATTGGACTGAGAGTAGCACAAATGCCCCCTTCCTATCATCCACGCTTTGTCGTTCTTTTCTGAAATGGCTGACAGGTTTATGTTTATTCTTAATGTGTTATCATGTGTTTATTTTATAATTCACATTTCTTGAATGGTAGAACAAATAAGATACAACAAAGATACAACAAATAAGATACAACTTTAATGATGATGAGGACCAATTACGGCAGGGAAATAAAAACAGATAAAATAGAAAATATAGAACATAACTGATTTTAAACCATGATAATCTGAGAAATATGGGTTATTTCATTATAATGATGTCGCTCAGGCAGACAGACTGGCGGACAGGACAGACAGCAGACAGCGTCGGTAATGGCACTCTGCTTTCAGCGCCAGCACCAGCTGTGCCCGATCCAAATGGGCAGGGACAGCAACTCAGGCCAAGCAGGGTCAGATGAGGACACAAACACAGAGCAGGGAGGGGGTTGTGGGGATGGGTGGAGGGGTGGGCAGAGAGATAGAGAGAAGAGGAAGAAAGGCGAGGAAGGCAAAAGGGATTGTGAGGAACAAGGGAGGGAGGGAGGGAGGAGGAGAGGAGAGAATGAGGGAGCGTTTGGCACGATGAGGGAAACAAAAGAACAGCAAGAAAGGCAAACAAAAGGCTGGGCGGCAGGGTTAGACCGATGAATCTGCTTGCTGATACGTGACGCCAGTAATGACTTTGTGGTAAACACAGATGACACAAACTCATCACTTACCTCGAATATGATTGATTTGATGCAGATTGTTTGTATTACATTATATCTGACTGAGTATAAATGACTGTTGCATTCTGTTTTAGGTGCTCAGTTTGATTTACACAGATTTCGGTACCAATATCTTATTTATGGGAAAAGAAGCATGCCTTTCTGCAAACCCCTTTTTTATTTAACAAAAGAAGCTTTCTCCAGTTTCTCGTTCTCCAGTATTGCATGCTGTCTAAACAAAGTGGCCGTGCAGCAGCCTTAAAATTATGTCTACATTGGGCGATTCTGCACCTCATAATTTGCATCCAATGCCAACGTTCAGTCCCAATTCAGGATGTAGTGTGAACTATATGTGACAATCCGAAGAGCAACGGTGTGGAGGTTGTTCTTTCACAGACCTGACTGTTTGCCTTGTTATCGACTGTATCCACGACCTTTCCTTACACGTGTTTGTTGCCTATTTCTAACTATAACCCAGTCTTAACGAAATTATTTAGTTGCCTAACCCAGGCATATATTAACTACAGTATGTTTGCCATAGCCACAATCAATCCCCAACCTTAACCATACTGTAGTTGCCATTGTTGTTGACATTGAACATAATTTGGGCTTTTGCAGATGCCCATTTTTGTCTGGTGATAGGGTTGATAACATAATTTAAATGGTATGCCTCACTACATGTAGGGCACACAACTTAGTGCTGTATACATGGCACTGAGCGTTGGCATGTGGCGTAGATTGGGGTGTGCGTAACCCTCCAAAGCGAACGCAATTCCTAGGGCTACTGGGCTGGCTAAGAATAGTTTTCTATAGATAAGAAGTAACTTCTAAGAAACTGAATGTATAGTCTGTGTGGTTGGGAACAAGGTGGAAGTTCCCTCATAATCACATCTAAATAAAATAAATGAATTCTTTATTAGTTCACTCTTGCATGATTCTTTATCGACCAGGAGGACTGACTTGTTCCAGTTCCTATCTACACTTCCCATCATGTCTGCCTGCAGCTCCAAATTCAATCCTCTTAGCTTTGTCTTTTCCCAGCACAACAGAAAGATTCCCAAGACTGGAGCCAAACGAGATCACTGATAAACGTTAAAACCCTTATGAGGAAAATACTGTCGGAGGGGAGACTACAAGTCCAAGCCAACAGATGCTGACTAGTGGCCTTTACAGAGGGGTCTTTTCTTCCCTAGGAGTCTATTGCCAAAGAATAAATTAGTGACCATGCAATTAATTAGTGACCGTGCAATACAAGAATGTTAAGGAGCCTAGCATCCCAATGAAGATAAGTTAATTATGTGGTGGTCCTCAGCAGGTGCTCCTCTGCTTTTATGACTGGCATCTGTAATCCTGATTTAGTAAATATTTGAGTCATGCTTTCCTAGTGGTAGTAGAATCCTGACTATACATATGTTTGGATTTTCAATCCTATCTACTCGTATTCTGAAGGTTCAGTTGTCTAACTCTCCTTGATATCTCTGTGGTATATTCCACCTGGGACATTCAATGCATTCCAAAAGTTATATGTGTATGACGTTTTAATCAGTCTTAAAAGCTGCACTGTTCCGCCTGGGTTTTATGTTTTTTTTTAGGTTTTGAGACCAATTCAACTCCATATTTTTGGTGATTAACATTGTAGTGTATTGTAATTCAACTTATCGGCCTCGTTTATGTCCAAAAGTGATTTCTAACTTACTGAAACTTCCACAGAATAACCTGCAGATCTTTTGTTGCTGCACCACATTCTGGTTAATTGAGGTTTCTGTGGTGGAGAGATTGGTCTCTTTGCTTTGCTGGTGGGATTTTTGTTGAGTGCAAAATGACAAAGAAATGAGATTAAGGCATTTTTTCAATTTCATACACAAAAGCTGACAATTACTATTGATATTTGGTATATTGAATTATTGTCATTATGTCTACGTTAGACCAATTATACATAATTTTTTTTTTGGGAAAATAGTAATTTAGGGGAATGAGAAAATTGAACAACCAAACAAGATCCAGATGCTGAAATATATTGCTAAAACCTATTTTCTAATTATCATAATTAGAGACTTAGTGTTTGTGCCCCTGGTTTGCACAAATCCTGATGAATGGGATCTCGGACTGTTGGTCTACTTGGGGGTCCGCGACATGGGACTGTTTGAGAATCTCAAATGTAAAACTTAAAAAGAGTTTAGCTCTACTCTCGAATGTTAGAGGGACGATTTGGATTGGTCGCTTGCAGTGCCGCCATTTATGTCAAATGGATTCTGGGGGAGATTAGAAGATACTTTTGTCAAACAGGCCGTGGCTGAATAGAGAGAAAGAAAGGGGAAATTTAGAGAATTTGAGAAAGAAAGAGGCAGAGCAAATGAAACTGAACGATGAAGAGCCACGGGGAGACCGAGTGAAAGAAAAGGGGCTCAAGAGGAAGGGAGAGGTAAGCGATAGAGAGAAGGCCAAATGTGTCTGGGAAAGTTCTGAAGCTGAGGTGCATTGTGGGGGAGCAGACAGTGTGTCTGGGGGGTCTGAGGTGTGGATTAATGCCAGCGATTGGAGGAGGGCTGCCGCAGTTGTGCGTGAGCAGAATATCAGACGAAGGGAGAAGAGAAAGAAGAGAGGAGAGAAGATGGAAAGGGTGCAGACACTGAATTTTGGAAAGGGGGGATATTCTATGCCTTAAGACACTAAAGACAAGCTGCTCATGCTGCTTGAAAGAAAGTGCCAGTAAACTTCAACACAAATGTAAAACAGCCCACTTATAGAGTCCTCATTTGCATGGAGTTTAGTTTATAAGGAGCTGTTTAAAATAAAAGTAGAACAAGCATTAATCCTAAAGTCTTAAAGTAGTAGGACAACATTCCGGCTAAGCTATTCAGTTCTATAATAAATCTAATCTATAATGTTTCATCTAATTTAAAGTAACATGTAGTCAGCCTGCAGAGAGCTGCTACCGTCAGACCAACCAGCCACCCAGGATAGTAAAACTCAGGTCTGGGTTCTGCCTCAAATGCACATGATGAGCATTTGAGGCAGAACCCATAATCCATGATCTATGAAATGGCACCATACCACTTTCATTTCTGTATGAGAAGCAATTTGAAGGGATTACAAGGGCTGCTGCAAACACATCTTTTGAACCCCTACTCAGGCTGCAGGCTTGACACAGTAAAATTTCATTACAGCAAGATTATTGTGGATCTACTTTGAGTTTAAGGCATTTATTTGTTTGTTTTTTGTTCCCTGAAGGAAACTTTATACTGGTTATCTTTTTGCTAGAGGTTATACTGGAGTCAATTATATCAAAGCCAGTAAAGGATGGACTGCTGATCCTAAGAACAGAAAAAGCAGACAGGTCAAACAGTGTTTCACCTTTTGCGAAAAAGTGAATTCATTGAAAACAAATCAGTGACAAATCATTGAAATGTGTATCCAAAAGTCCAGTGTTTACCTCATTATAGCTTACATTTCCAAACATTCACTAAGCTTTGGTCCAACTCCAGTTGTCTGATTGAAGACTTGTGCTTTGACTACACTGCACGTGTAACGTATGCAGACCGTTCGCGAGGGGAGCGGATTTGCTGCGGAATGTATCTTTTAACTGGCCGCGCCTGGGCAGCTCACCTGGTAGAGCGGCGGCCCTTTGCTGCATGTCATTCCCCCTCTCTCTTCCGTCTCATGTCTTCAGCTGTCCTATAAAAATAAAGGCCTAAAATGCCAAAAAAACAAACAAACAAAAAACTGGCTACACCTGCAGCGCACACACAGGCGTAGGATTGTGTGAGTCACAGGTGAGACAGTGAGCTTTTGCTTTGGGATTGTTGTTGTTTCTTCAGCTTTTGGAGCCGGCACAGCGCTGTGGAGACACAAAAACATAAACTCTTAAAACGACAGTCATTGAAGCGTAACTCTCGCCAAAATGCAACCTAGGGTCTTTTTGTGACTCTACACCTTAACGAAAGCATTGACAACATTGTTTGTGTACCCAGAGTTTACTAAAAAGAAAACGAGTCGATATCAAAACAAGTAGCCACAGATTTAGGATATCCCTTGTGCACCGGTGTAGTTCATGTGTAGAGCCCCTGGCGATACTTCGAGCAAAGTTTCATGTTGTGTCGAGCCTTCTTAGTGTTTTAAAAATAGCTATTTTGAGGCTAGCATAAAAGTGCCCCTAGTACTCCCATTCAAAAGGCCATTTGACCGAAAACCGAAAATACAGTAAATCTTAAAAGTGGCGCTTCCGTCCTAAATATGCTTTTGAACAAAAGTTTGACTCGAGTACATTCACAAAAATACCCACAAAAATATAAATAGAATACTGTCTTTGTTTTTATGTTTGTAGAGCGGATCTCTGCGGCGCATACGCTCCACTTACGCGCTGCTCTCGTGCCCGGTTTAGTCAGTTTCATTGATTGTAGTGGAAACGTAGTGTTGGAGCATCCGCATACGCAACACGTGCAATGTAGCCGGCCTGTTATGGTTCACTGTTGAGCTTCTTAAAGCTTCTACTTCTGAGTTTTGAAATTGCAAATTGAGAAAAAGACAGCGATTTTTTTTAACATTATGGAAAGTGGTTCTACTTTGTGCTTAACTTATTTATACATTTTTGACCTTGGGGTAATTATTCACTGGCTCAAGCTTTACTTGCTACCTTTTTTCCAGAGCTTTTGACCCTCTTCAGCAAACAGAACTTGCTCAGGTGTCATCACCTGGCCTAAGTACAGAATTTTTGTAAAAAGTAAACGTCTTGGAGACTTGCAGATACTCCAGTTTGTGTCTGTCGTGGTAATGGGAGATTTAACACATCTTGAAGTCTGAGTTTAACTACGATGATTCAACTTCCTCATTCTCCTCAGTCTCCATGGACTATATATGGATTTTCTTGGTCACATCCTGATTTGTTATATGCTAAGTATCACCTGATGATGGAATGTCAAAAGCTGGACTGAATAAATACTTTTGGAAACATTTACAGTAATAAGTGTGTGGGCCCCATTTTCTTGATATTGTTTGTGCTTATTATTTATTTAAAACAGCGTTAAGAGTTGAAGTATTTCTCTTTTAGGAAAAAGTAATCTTTAGTAATTACAATGGGATAATGATATATGAGAGGCATACACTGGGGCTAGTCTGCAAAATGACTTGAGGCTCTTGTCTGGAAAGTATGGATCAGTAGAATATGTGGTATGGTTGGCTCACCTAACTGGAGGTTTGTGTTATGGCAAGATTAAAAAGGTCATGTTCAGTTCAGTTTGAGGTAGTTAAGTTTGAATATAAAGTTGAGTATGATGCAATTAGATATGGCTGGGGTTTGGTAAAGGTTTGGTTTAGTTGACATTTAGGTAAGAATGCAGGCACGTCTTTGGTCTCTGCCCATAACTGCAATGGGATCCATAATAACTCAGAGGCGGAGATACATTTTATTTTGGGTGATCTATTCCTTACACTTGAATACCCAGAATTATTGTAATGTGATGTCAGCATGCAGCATGCCCTTGTTTACTAAACCAGCCGGTCTGTGACACCTCGTACCAAAGAATACCGAAGAGATGAGGGAGGAAAAGAGCTCATTTTAGTGAGTCCAGCTTTCTGTGGATGTTGGTGCTAATTCACTGCTCTAAGGAGAAAGCTCAAATTATACTTTTAAGTTTTAATTCTACAAGATATCTATTCCTTTCACCTGAATGTAATTTGGGAAAATGGGGTAAACTTGCAGCACCTCAGTGGAGTATGTATATTTCTACTTCTGCAGCTTAAATTGAAGTAGTCTCTCTGTCTCTGAGTGCTGTATTGATTCACTTGGCACCCACTTATGTCCTATAATGGAACAGAGCTCATGTGCTGTCACTAGCATTCTGAGAACTCAACGACCCTACCTATTAATTCCGATACTAAAAACACGACAAACAAGTCCAGCATTTCTGGTTTGTCGAATGCTGTCCACTTTCATGGTCCTGTTGCTGGAGCTGGATGTTATCAAAAGATATGTGAGTGACAGAAGACGTTTTTCGCAGTATTATGATACAGTCAATTCTGGAGCAGCTCCCGAGCTGTGAAAGGCAGGCATATGGAGAAATGGTCTGTATCTGTGCCTCAGTAAACCAGAGCCAAGTCCCGAAATGACTCCTTCTTTTCTATTCGCAGCTGAGGCTAACTAAAGATTGGTATTTGTTTTTGGTGCATGGAAGCTTTCCAAGAAGTGTAACTGTGTGTGTGTGTGTGTGTGTGTGTGTGTGTGTGTGTGTGTGTGTGTGTGTGTGTGTGGGTGTGGGGGGTGTGTGTGCATTTCTGTATATGCACTTTTCATAGTGCATCCATGAGTGTGTACGTGCAAGCCAGTCAGTCTGCTTCTGGCTGTGTGGGACGCTCTGGGAGACGAGGATACAAGTGTGTGTGTGTGTATGTGTCCAAGTGTTTATGTGTCGGAGTAGTGGGGCGTTTTAGGAAGAGAAGGACTGAGTGAGTAGTAGCTATACCTGGACTGACTGCATTTTGGGAGGGGGGGGAGGAAGAAGAAAAGGTAGGAGTGTGCCTGGAGGAGGAGGGGAGAAAAGGGAGAGGAGAAGAAGGAAAGGGGAGAGGTTCAGGGGTGACAGGAGGATGGCTTCATGGCTGCATTTTCCCTTCGCTGAATTTCCACACTCCCCTTTCTTTTTTTTGTTTGCCTTATTCAGCTGAGCGACAGAGGGAGTCAAACAGACAAGGAGAGTTTGCAGTTTCAAGACTGAAAAAGCGAGAAAAGTCAAGCCATTTTTTTCATTTTTTAGGCTGGGATTTTGGCTGTCTTACAAACAGATGTTGCTTGTCATTTGCTCGTAGTGCAGGGAAGCAGATTGTAGATTGCAATGGTTTTACAGGCTGAAAGATTACGTCTCGCTTATTTATAGTTGTTATTATTACTAGCGTGCGGTGAACCAAAATTGTAAAAACACCAAAAAAAACTAGTGTTTTTCTGTTATCGTTTATTTTTACCCCACCTCCTCTTCCCCCCAACAGCAGTTTCTCTCCCTTTTTCTTTTTTCTTTTTTCTTTTGTCTGACTGTTTCCCACCCTCTCCCCGAGCTCCCTTTCGGGCTGGTTTTGTTACTGTAGTTGCATGTTTGAGCCGGGTTTTTTGATGGGCCACAGTGGACATGACTGCCTATACCTTCTGCCAAGCAGCGTAGGCCCTGCAGAGTAGAGAAAAGAAACATTTGGAAACTAAACATAAAGGCAAATCGGTAAGTCCTCATGCTACCAATATGCTTCGAGCTTTTTCCACTTCTTTGCTTTGTGGCACTTGATATTCAACTGTGTGTGTTTGCTGTTTTTGTCTCAAAGCTGAGTTTTTCTGTGATGTTTACTGTACATTAGCTGTGGTGAAAGGGCCCTAAACTGAACGCTACCTGTTGGCTAACCGGGGCTATCTGTTTACACTGCATGATATTATAAAGTGCTAACGACACACCACTTCTTCACCTCTGTTGAACCCCCCCTTCCCCAGCTTCTCCACACATACACACACCACCTCTGTTGCTAGGTAGATTTGGGCAAGCTGGGGTTTGGCCGCTGGTGCTGTTCAATGGCGAACAATGCAGGTGGTGGCCTTCAGCTCGTCTTAGTTTTGTCTGTGCTTTCTGAGTCTTCCTCACACACACAAACACACACACACACACACACACACACACACACACACATGTTGGTGCTGTGGACCCCGCTGACCTCTTTGTTCGGCCAATCTCAAGGTGTCTTTCAGCTTGCTGGCAGAGACCCACTGACATACTTTAAGCAACTTGGCAACAGCTTCAAAGTCAGACATCTCATTTAAATTCGGATAGGGGGAAGAGAAGGAGAAAGAGAACTTCAGATGGAGTCTGAAAGTTGAAATTGGACCACTCACTCTCTTTTTAATCTCTGAGATTTACAGGTTTTACTTGGTTGCTTGTGCTGCAGAGCGACAACTCTATTCACATTAGACAGGAATGTGCACACATTAAAATTTGAGCATGGATTGGTGGCTTTGATCTTTAGTGAAAAGCCTGTAATGCAAAGTGAGTGATTGTCATTGTTTTAATATCATAGCATTTGTAAAAATTACTTTATGATTCCTTTAAAGATTCCAAGACAACACTCCTAAAGTGTAGGTGGTTTGTCTTTGTAATTACATATATATTCTTCTTGCTGTTATTAGCTGCATAATATCACTACGTTTTGTCATTATTTTAATTCATGTATTTAATTAAGAATCTGGGAATGTAGTTGGAAAGGTTTTAAATAAGTACATTGTTTTATGTTTTTTTTTCTAAATTATTTTAAGACGGTTCACATTATTCATACAGTGTTTACTGTACAGGCAGGCATCTTTATGTCATCACAAAGTTATGTTAAATATCCACAGGCATTAATAAAGCAAAACCCCTTCACAGTGTTTTATGAGAGCAATTTTACTCTCTTTATTACTTATGTCTCATTTGAGTTCAGCCACATGCGTCCTAAAATACCACTTGAATTTTTCCACCTATCAGTCACTTAAACGCCTCTCTCGCAGTGAGAAAAAGAGTTATATACAAGTGTTGGCATAATAATAACCTATAAACTAATAATAAAGTACAATATGAAGTTCATTATGTGTTCTGTTAGAAATGATGCAGTGCATTGTGGGATCAGGGGTTGAGCTACTGGAGTTTTGGAAACTGTGTGATACCATGTTATATTGTGGATAACATGTTATACTTGTGCGGGGGAAATATTTCTTTATGTTCTGTTTATTTTTTGTTTATTTTTCTATTTTAGTTATTACACTTAAATGCCAACAATTGTACATCTGTAATTTACTTTATAGCCATGTCATTTGAGATCAATTGTAAACTTTTCAAAACCATAGGTAGAATAGAAGACTTTAGGTAGAATAGGAGACTTCAATCATTTTTGTTGAATATTAGGCAAATTAATTGCATCCAATTTTTCAGCGATAAGTGGTGTTAAGCTTTAAATCCATAGAATCTAACTTTCCACTTATTCACTGCCATTAGAAAAGATTCCTGATAGAGAGGTACTTTTAGAATAAAAGGTTCGGCTGATTAAAGAGGCTGATTATTTTCTGTCTCGTCATGCTGAAGGATGTATGAAGTCATCTGCTCACGGCCCCAAACCCGTAGATCCGAACTTGTGTTAACTGACACCACAAGCTTGTATCTACAGGTCTGCGTCTGTGCAGCTCCAACGTCCCGAGAAGCATCAGCAAAATACAGCGCGGGCTGCTCACCAGCTCTCACCAACTTTATTAACCGTTTCCCTGTCACCAATACCAGCAGCACTGCTTTATTCTGCTCAAGGGAAATAGTCATCGCCAAGAAAGCTTCCTCTGTCCTGGGATCAAACTGCATCTTAGGTCAAGTTTAGGTTTCTCATTCAAAGAATCCTCTAGAACAGGGGTCTTCAACGTTTTTTTAAGCCAAGGACCCCTTAACTGAAAGAGAGACGGATCAGGGACCCCCTACTACATATATTGTAGAAAATAAAGTTGCATAATAAACTGGGCCTACAATAACATGTAGGGCAGCCTAAAACCTTTATACCTTTTTTTTTCCATAGAATACTAAGCTATAAAAAATAATAATTGTTGGCATGATTTTATGAATCATGTTATAATGTTAAACATACGTGTGGCACAGTGAATCCTTAGGATGAACTGTATCTGTGGATGGCTACCTTAGTGACTACCTCACCTATAGGCCAGTAAGCCTATCATCAGTGGGGATTTATACTTGCTAATAATATGTTGGATTCATGTTGACTTTTTAATTTTTGAAAAACACTTTCAAAAATTAACAATAATGTGAATGCCCCCCTCCATTGATTCTGAGGACCCCCTGTTGAAGATCCCTGCTCTAGAACATGTTTCTTCAACCTTCCCCAAACTTATTTCAAACCTACTTAAAAACATGTCCGAACAAATATCAATTTACCTGTCTCAAAAATCTCATAACCAAAGACAAGAAAAGTTGCGTGTGGGTCTTTTAGTGGTCCCTGACACTTTCCACCCATTTTAGTTTGTCTTCTCCAAAAGTAATTGGACTTTGAGGGGTTAAGAAAAGGCTAGTGAGGAGTCAATTAAAATGGAAAATGTAAGTAAAGCTACCATTTCCTTGTGTGTATTTCAAATGTTACTTTGTAGATAACTCGAGAAGGCAGAGCACAGAGCTATTTCAGTCAGCAGTCAATATGCTTGGATTTGCTGGTGTTAATGAAGTAGACATCGGCCCAATTAGAGAATACATAGTGGTGATGTTCGTCTTCCCACAAATGGTCATTACCTCCCACATGTTAACAGTTTAAAATGAGCAACTACAAGCATTTTCTTTAAGGGAGAAAATCTGATCAACATTTGGGGGGAGGTTGGGCTCCGTTGGTGTGATTTGGGGTCAGTGACGTAAAAGAGTTTGGAGAAGCTTTGGAGTAAGACATGTTTATCTGCTTTGTGTATAGAGACTGTATCTAAGATGCAAAGTTGCACTACTAGGGCAGCTCTTAATGTTTTATAAGCACTTTGAGATGGGATAAACGTACTGTATGTCATGAACAAAGAGCAAGTAAATCAAGTTTTTTTTTTTTTATATACCATGACTGGCTTCCTTTTCTTGTAAAAAAAATGTTTGCACTCTCCCTTTGTTTTTATTCCCAAACCCCCTGAGCCATGAAGCCCTGGTGTCCAGGTCTGCTTGCTCCCAGGTTGAGGTAGTAGGTTGTATAGTTGAGAATTACACCCTGGGAGATAACTGTACAACCTCCTAGCTTTCCCTGAGGTACGCATGGCGCTTTGCACAGCTGGATCAATACAATCCAATGTTATTACTGTATGAGTCACACCAAAAAAAGAGAGAGATATGCTCCACATGGTCAATAACCGTCCAAGCCTTTTGCTGATGGAGCAGGAGGGTTTCTACTTTAGGTCTGTGACACCACGCCTTTATGTCAGTCCATGGCACGTGTGTGTACTTGTGCATCTGGGGTATTTGCTGATATTCATGGGGTGATGTATACAAATGACGAATGTGATATATGTGACCTTTTTACACGGCAAAATATGATCTTTAAAGAGATGCTTTCAGTGTTTCCCTCAGATTTTTGTTCTTGTCCAATTTAAAATGCCTCTTAATTTGTATACATTATTACGGCTGCAACTAACAATTACTTTTATTGTTGATTAATCTTCCAGATATTTTCTCAATTAATTGATTGATTGTGTGGATCATCAAATGTGAGGAATGCCCATCACAGTTTTCCAAAGTTATGTCTTCAAGTAGCTTATTTTAACATGTATTATAACAACAGATATACACTTTAATAACACAAAAAAAGCTGCAATTCAAATTTGACAAGCTGGAACTAGATACAATTGGTATTTTTGCTTTACAATAAACAATGAATCGATTGTCAATAGATTTTCTAAAAATCAACTATTTGATAAATCGACTAATTGTTTCAGCTCTAATTATTTCTTATATATCATTGTATTATTATGATGTAGTGACTGTGTATTAGAAGTGGATTAGCTGATACCTAATTATTGCTAAAATATGTTTGTGTGTATTTTGACCTGTAAGATGTGTGTTTATGCGCGTGTCAGTTGTCAGCAGAGCAGTATATTCTGCTTTGGTCTATTTTGAAGTCAGTAAAGTGTTGGTCTGTGTGTAGCAGGCAGGTAGAGATCAGAAGCACTGCATTGTTGCAGAGTTGATAGGACTGGCATGTGAGAGCTTTTAACCGCACTCTGTGTTTGAAACATCAGTTCCTTTCCATTCTGAGGTGACATTTTATTATTCGCTCAGTGATAACCTCATTAATGCTGATGGTTGTGTGGAAGAAGTCCGGCTGCTTCAGTCTTGTTGTTTGTCTGATGACGGATAGTGGTTGTAAAGGATATCAGACACAAAAGGAAAAAGAGTTTGCCATTCGAACACGAGCCTCAGACAGCAGCATCCCAGTCAGTTTTTACAGGCAACAAAATCAGTTGGCACTGTGAACAATTCTTGTCATAATATTTCCAATCAGCAGACGCAGAATGCGTGGAAAATACAGCTGTCAAAATATCCGACATGTGAAATATTGTGACAATCAGGGAGGCATAGGAAATCTGCTGAAAAGGAACAATTACAGCAACACACAGAAACTTCTTGAATTAATACAACATGACATTGGGTTGGCTGTTTTAATAAATGTATTTGATTAACTGCTGAAATCCTTCATTGATTTTTTTTCTCCACATCCAATTAAATAAGTTTTATTTAAACTGAAATCCTACTGAAATGAATCACAGTGTCTACTGAGGCTCACATCTGTCCTCTCACACCGGTTTACTATCAACGAGAACTTGTTCCTTCCCTCTGCTCTCTTTATTACAAGAAATCTAGTATTTTTGCTGTGAATCTCCTGGCAGAAGTATGGTAAAGAAGCTGGCCTGTTGGATTTACAGCCTCCAACACCATCCCAGTGCAGCAGCAGCAGCACGTGTGTATTAGCCTTCACATGGTATATACTAAAAACATACTGAGGCCTTTCAGTTTCCTCCCTCCCCGTCTACCAGGACGTGTGTGTGTGTGTGTGTGTGTGTGTGTGTGTGTGTGTGTGTGTGTGTGTGTGTGTGTGTGTGTGTGTGTGTGTGTGTGTGTGTGTGTGTGTGTGCGCAGTTGAGGTAATAGGTATAGGAGCAAAAGACTGCCCCCTGTTGGTTACCTTTGTGAAGTGTTCAGATTTGGGGACTTTTCAAATGATGAAAATATGAAACTGATTTTTTTGGCATATACAGCTATGCTAAAGTGAGATGTAACCTTATGTGGTTTTTCAATGACTGTGTGTGTGTGTGTGCCATCTCTGTGTACAAAAAAAAGAAAAATATAATTGATGTATGTAAATATATAATAACAATCATAATGATAAACAATTCTTGCAAAAATCCAGTCAAAATCAATCAAACTCTATTACGGTAGAACCCTCTTATTGCAAAACCTTTTATTTTCATCATCACTGTTGCCATAGCAATGACTCCATGACCTTTGCAACAACGGTCCTCTTCGTCCCATCAATCAGAGGTGACAGCTGTCAATCACTCTGGCCACAGCACCACTGTCTCAGCCATACAGCGAGTGTGTCCTGCTTGTCACCCTGCCCTGCTCTGCCCTGTGTGTGTACACACACACACACACACACACACACACACACACACACATACATACACACAGCGTCCACACTGTATGTTTGTTTTCTACCTCTCAGGCTCTGCCTGGCCCCGGTGCTGTGTGCTTATTTGCAGTACTGCTGCTGTTTTCTCGGATATGTGGGCTGGCGTGACAGATCTGGGTCTCTCTTGATGTACTACTTGGCTAGCTGGGGCTGATTCCTGGCGATTACCAGTAGATAACAAATACTTAAAGAGAGTGAATTGTATCTGTAAATCAGTGGCGATGGATGCAAAGTTTATCAATCGCCATGTGAAGTTTTGCACTAACATGAATCTAATTACTCAAATTTCATAGCTCTAAAAACCCTCTTTTATTTATATTTCTGTTTTTGTGCGTTTCTGCACCT